>NC_046284.1:34313468-34913468 GCF_004115265.2 Rhinolophus ferrumequinum | reverse complement strand
TCTTTCAGCATCTGCCATGTTGCAATCATGTTCTCAAATTGTAGTAAAGTCTAGGTGAATTTCTATTTATGCTGTGGTATGTGCATGTTTGCATGTGTCTGTATGTGGTTCCTCTCAGCTCTGACATTCTTTGATTCTATGTGGGCAGTTAAAGTCTAGATTCTTTAGATCAATGTTCTTGTTTTACAGATGAAGCAACTCCTAAAAAGGTGTCTACAAATGGAGAGTTTATAAATTATTTTACATTGCTCCACAGGCTCATAATGTCAAAGTTGTTTACTTTTCATTTTCTAATAATTTTAAAAATCTTTATTGACCTACACATGTTTAAAATGTATAATTTGATAATAAGTTAAATGTCACTAATCATCAGAGAAGTGCAAATTAAACCACAATGAGATATCACCTCACACCTGTCAGAATGGCTATCATCAATAAGTCAACAAACAACAAGTGTGATGCTTACTTTTTATTTACAATTGGTTTGTCATGATACAGTTTCTAAAGCTGCAACATGAGTAATTTTGCTTTTTCCTTTCAGCTGGCTACTCTTCACCCCAACTCCTCTCGTTCAATCAATGATCAGTGAAGGAAAACTTCAGTTAACTGCTGGAGATCACTGTTTAAAGTTATCATATGGTTAATGTTTTTGTCAAGACAGAATCCAGTAATGAGAATAATCACTCCCAAATTGGTGTTTTTGAAATTTAGAATTTTTTTGGTGTATTATTGTTTTAAAGTAGCCCCATCTGCAGTCTGTTTTAAAGGCCCAGCTGTCAATAATAGAAAAAAACAAAACAAAATCAAGCTTGAAATGGAGGTGAATGCATTTGGACTTGAGTGTTTTCACCAGGGAATAAGAAGCTCATATTGGTATTCCTCTAGCCACATCATTGAAGAAAAAGCATATTTATGAGTATCTCCTGGCACTTGAGGGGGATAGAATTGTGTTGATGCCCAAAGTGAGTCTGAAATCACCTCTCTCAAAGTAATCCAATGATTTCTTTTATTTGAGTATATAATTTTTTTTTAAGATGCATTTTACTTTCCAGGTCTATAAGAAAAGAAAGCATGAATTCTCTACATATAACATGAGAGGGGGACAATCATGTATCTTAGCACCCATTCTCTTCAGGTCATTGTATTTGTCTAATTTTTAGAACAGCTGACTGAAGTAGGCCTCATTATCATCAGGGAATTTAGGCAAATTGCCCAACATCACAGAACTAATAACTGGCAAAGCTAGAACTGTACATAGAAGAGAATAATAAAATGCATACTAATAACAATACTAGCAAACAATTATTGATAGCTAACCATGCACTAGATACTGTGGCTACATTTCAAAAAAGATAAAGAAGTGATAAATATAGGTTGAAAACTAAACTCAACCAATAGAATATATGCAATGTCTGAAAATCCCTTCTCCAATACTAATAATAAAAGCTAAAATCAATTTAGCACTTACTAAGTGTCAGGCTCAGAATAAAGTATTTTATAGTCATTATCTCATTCAATCTTCACAGCAATACTTTGAAGGAACTTAATAGTCTAGTGGGAGAAGCAGATAATAATCAAATAACCTCATAAATAAATTAAAATTGCAACTGTGACAAGTCTTAAAATTGGCTACAATAATGTATAATTAGGGGGATTGCTCTAGTCTTAAAGATCAAGGAAGACTTCCCTGAGGAGGGAGTGGAAGTGGGGAAATGGCACAGTGCAGAAGCTTGTAGGGAGGGAGCATGGGGCTTTTGGAAACCTGTGAAAATAGGCCAAGATCATGTGGTAAGTGTGTTATGGATTTTGAGCCATAAGAGGTCAATAAATTATTTTAAAGAGGATGATGACCTGTTCAAATGTGTGTTTTGAAGCAATCACTGTGGCTAATTGGAGGGTATATTAGAGGAAAGAGAAAGTGGATGCAGAGAGATGTTAGGAGACGGTTAAATTCACTCAGGCAGAAGGTAATCATGACAGCTTAGACCAGAAGATGGTGTTAGGTGCAGAGTGAATTTGATTAATTCAAGAGAAACTTACTTGGTTATATAGGACAGGTCTCCACTAGGATCCAAGATGGCAGAATAGATAAATGTGCTTGCCTCCTCCAGAGACCCCATTGAAATTACAACTAAATTGTGGAGTTGTCAGCCTAGAGAAACATCTGATGTCTAGCTGAACAGAAGTTTTATAATTAAGGCTATAAAGAAGAGGCCATGTCAGTACTGGCAGGAGGGACAGATACACAGAATGGGCCAGCCTCAAACTTCCGTGTGGTGGTGAAGAATTGGAGGGATATCTCAGCTGTGAAGGTCCCGTGCTGAGGAGCAAAGGACCCCAGCCCCATACCAGGCTCCCAAGCCTGGAGTGCAGGCACTGGGAAGAGGAGCACCCACAGTGTCTGCTTGTGGAAAATGGTGGGAATTCTGACCTTCCAAATGGGATGGAAGGTTGAAGGAAACAAAGACATCCTCTTAAAGTGCCTATGCACATATTCACTTACTATCAGACCCTCATCATAGGCTCCCTTGGAGAAACAGTGACTTGGGGGACAAAGTAGACATACGAGGAGAGACTGAGGTATGGGGCTTCAGAGCAAGGACTGGAGAGACATGCACAATTTTTCCTATGTGGGGTCCTCTTCCCATGCAGCCGGCAGGCTGGCACCATCTTTCCTGTGTTGAGCATCACCCACACAGCCAAATCTGAATGTGAGTTGCTGGTGAGCTCCACCCTCTCCACCTTGATGTCCCCCAGGGACCCTGCAACACCAAAATCACCCAACACTGGAGGTACTTTCTCAGTGAGCAGCATACCCTACCAGCATTGCCCTTTTTAGTGGACAAATCTCCAGGGTCCACAGGTACCAGGCTAGAGGCAGCTAGCCTCAGTGTGCTCTGAGACTTCTGCTGAGTGGCTCCAGGCACAGCATTGGTGACAAACCAGAATTTACATTAACCTGGTGAACACTATTTGTCTGATTCTTGTGATTCCCTGAATTCCTGCCTCACACAACTCATGTACTACATGAGATTTTATAAGTGACTAAGCTTTGTGGGAGCTGGCAGGTTGCAGCAGGCCTTAGGGTGTCCTGGGCTTTTTTCAAAGCTACCCAGGCCTAGAACTGGTGGAAGCCATCCCCAGTTTGCAGTGTGGTTTTTTTCCCATGTGTTTCCATGTGCGGCAAGTCAGAGACCAACCATACATTGCTTTGGAGCTCCTACTAGGTAGTTGCTGGTTGGCCACAGGCATTAGTTGAACTGGGCCTGAACTGGAGACCTTCCCAAGATACCACAGAACCAAAATGCTTCAGACTACAGCAGAGTACCACCCAATTAGGAAAACAAGTGGCACACCAAAAGGGCTGTCTCAAAAGACACCAGAGCATGCTGGGGTGAATCCTACCCTGCAGGGTAAGTCCCATGTACAGCAGTCCATTAGCTGTTGATGGGGCAAAACCCCACAGCCAGTAAGCGTGAGGTTTAATTCCACCCATTGACATGCCAATAGCAATAAAGTCTCAGATACAACAGGAGGGTACAAACAACCCATAAAAGGGACACTCCTGGAGCAATAATCACAGATGACCAGAAAGAACATGCCACTGAGCCCCACATAGCACCTCCTACCCAGACAAGTCTGGGAAACAGCAGATCAACCGTACACATAGAAACAAACACAGAGAGTCAGCCAAAATGAGGAACCAACTGAATGCATTCCAAATGAAAGAACAGGAAAAAACTTCAGAAAAAGAACTAAATGAAATGGAGGCAAGAGAACCACCAGGTACAGAATTCAAAACATTTGTTATAAGGATGCTCAAAGAACTTAGTGACAATTTCAACAAAGAGACAGCAATCATAAAAATTGACATAGAAACCGTAAAAAAGAACCAGTCAGAAATGAAGAATAAAATAACTGAAATGAAGACTGCACATGAAGGAATCACCAACAGACGGAAATCAGAGGACTGAACCAGTGATTTTAAAGACATGGTTGTAGAAAACACCCAATCATAAGAGAAAAAAAAGAATTAAAAAAAAATGAGAATAGTTTAGGGCACCTCTGGGGCAACATCAAGCATAACAACATTCACATCATAAGGGTACAAGAAGAAGAAAAGAGACAGCGAGGGATTGAGAACCTATTTGAAGAAATAGTGATGGAAAACTTCCTTAACCTGGCAATGGAAATAGACATACAAGCCCAGGAAGTGCAGGGTCCCAAAAATGATTAACTCAAACAGGCCCACACTCAGTCACATTACAATTAAAATAGCAAATGTAAAAGACAGAGAAAGAATGTGAAAAGCAGCGAGAGAAAGGTAACTAGTTACTTACAAAGGAGCTTCCATAAGATTGCCAGCTGATTTTTCAACAGAAACTTTCCAGGCAGATGGCATTGTCACAAAATATTCAAAGTGATAAAAAGCAAGGACCTACAACCAAGAGGAAGGGGGAAAACATAATATGAATAACCTTAGGGCAACAAGAATGTATCTATCAATAATCACCTTAAATGTAAATGGATTAGGTGCTCCAATCCAAAGACATACGACGGCTGAATGGATAAGAAAAATGAAACCCCCCCCAACCAAAAAAAGAAAAACAAACCAAACCAAAAATAAATTAATAAAAAACAAGAAATAAAAAAGACCCAAAGATACACTATCTACATGAGATCAACTTTAGATTGAAAAAAACACACAGATTGAAAGTAAAGGGATGAAGCAAATAGAAGCAAAATATAAAAACGGGGTAGCAATACTTTTATCAGACAAAAGAAAGTTTAATACAAATGCTATAATTAAAGAAAAAGAGGAATGTTACATAATGAAAAGGGGATCAATCCAACAAGAAAACATAATCTTTGTAAAAATTTATGCACCCAGAATCGGAGCAATTAATATGTAAAATAAATGTTAAGCAACAGAAAGGGAGAGATCCATAGTAATACAATCATAATAGGGGACTTTAACACCACATTGACACCAATGGACAGATTTTCCAGGCAGTAAATTGACAAGGAAACAGCAGGCTTCGATGACACACTAGATCAGATGGATTTCACTGATATTTTTAGAGCATTTCACCCCAAAGCAACAAAATATACATTCTTTTCAAGTGCACATGGAACATTTTCCAAGATAGGCCACATGTTAAGCCACATACCAAATCTCAATACATTTAAGAAGATTGAAATCATATTAAGCACAAAGGTAGAAAATTAGACCTCAATTACAAGAAAAAAAAAACACTGAAAAACACAAATGCGTGAAGTCTAAATAACATGTTACTAAATAATGAATGGGTCAACAGTGAGACCTAGGAAGAAACAAAAGACACATTGAGACAAATGAAAATGAAAACACAACCACCCAAAATCTATGGGACAAGCAAAAGTAGTCCTAAGGGGAAAATTCATAGCAATACAGACCTATGTGAAGAAAAAAGAAAAACCTCAAATAAACAATTTTACCTTACACTTAAAGGAAGTAGAAACAGAAGAGTAAAGCCCAAAATAAGTCAAAGGAAGAAACACATAAAAAGCAGAGAAGAAACAAAACAAAACAAAACAAAACAAAACAAAGACTAAAGAACAATGCATATGATCATTGAAACCAGGAGCTGCTTTTTTTTTTTTAAAGATAAACAAAATGGGCAAACTTTTAACCAGACTTAACAAGAAAAAAAAAAGAGAGAGATGAGATTGAGTGCATTCAAAGCTTCTGCACACCAAAAAAAAACCATCAACAAAACAAAGAGGCAACTAACTGAATGGGCAAATATATTTGCAAACAACGCCCCTGATAAGGGGCTGATATCCAAAATATATAAAGAACTCATACAACTCAACAAGCACATAAAAAACCCATAATTTAATTAAAAAAATTGGCAAAGGACTGGCACAGGCACTCCTCCCAAGAAGACATACTGGTAACCAACAGATATATGAAAAGATGCTCAACTTCACTAGCTATTAGGGAAATGCAAATCAAAACCACAATGAGATATCACCTAACACCTCTTAGAATGGCTCTCTACAACAAGACAAATAATAACTAGTGTTGGAGAGGCTGTGGAGAAAAAGGAACCCTCATAACATTGTTGGTGGGAATGTAGATTGGTGCAACCACTGCGGAAGGCAGTTTTGAGGTTCCCCCCAAAAAAATAAGAATAGAATTACCATATGACCCAGCAATCTCTCTCCTGGGTATATACCAAACAATCTGAAAACACTTATCCTTAAAGATATATGTACTCCAATGTTCATTGGAGCAATATGTATGGTGGCCAAGACATGGAAACCACCAAAGTGTGCTTCAATAGATGATTGGAAAAAGAAGATGTGGTATATATACAAAATGGAATACTACTCTGCCATAAGAAAAGATGAAAGCTCCCCTGAGCTGGGGCTGCGCTCCTCTAATTGGGACTCCGAGCCCGGGCTATTTCTGGCGCTGGCGCGGCTCCAAGAAGGCATCCGCATTTGCTACCAGTGGCAGCGGCAGCGGAGCCAGGCCGGTCCTCAGCGCCCAGCACCGTCACTCCCAGCAGCCCGGAGCGCACACCGCAGGCCAGCGGCCGAGCTCGCGCATCCCAGCCATCGCTCCTCCACCTGCTCTGTATAGAAGGGAAGATGAGCAAGTCGAACTCGAAGTCCAGCCAGCCCTTGGCCTCCAAGCAGGAAAAGGACGGCACTGAGAAGCGAGGGCGGGGCAGGCCTCGCAAGCAGCCTCCGAAGGAGCCCAGTGAAGTGCCAACACCTAAGAGACCTCGGGGCCGACCAAAGGGGAGTAAAAACAAGGGTGCTGCCAAGACCCAGAAAACCACCACGACTCCAGGGAGGAAACCAAGGGGCAGGCCCAAAAAACTGGAGAAGGAGGAAGAAGAGGGCATTTCGCAGGAGTCCTCAGAGCAGGAGCAGTGACCACGCCGTGCCACCTGCTTCCTCACCGAGGAGCAGTTTCCTTCTGGGACTGGACAGCTCCGCTCCCACTCCCCCCTCCCCTTCCCCCAGGCCCCACATCACCGCCACCCACCTGCGTCCTCACCACCACACTACACAGCACACCAGCCGCTGCAGGGCCCTGGTGGCCTGAGTGGGGAGCAGTTTTCCTTTGGTCTCGATTCCCAGCAACCCCTCGCCCACGAGCACACACTTGCCCTCCTGGACAGAGCTCACTTCCCACTTAGCCGTACCCTGTGCCCACTCCCTCAGCGGTAGGGACATTGCTGACGGGGCTCCTGGTTTGGGGATCCTTCTCCCCTCCTCTTCCCTCTGGCTTCCCATTACGGGGCCTGGGAGGGCTCCCCTGGCCTTAAAAGTGGCCCAAGCCCCATTCATTCTGACATGCCCACTCCACTGTACTGGCAGCAGCAGCAGGTGTGGCCAAGATGCTCCCAACCAACCTGTGTCTCGGCAGGTGCGGCTCACACCCACTTTTCTTCCTTCCCCACCATGCCTAGTCCCCGCACTAGGTTGGACGGCCCCCTTGGGGCACAGGAAGGCAGGCAGGAGGGGTTTGAGCCCCCAACCCCCTCTGCTTTCACTCTAGGCCTCGAGGTTGCCCGCTCTTCACATGGGGCACTAACAAGGAGCTAGCCTTGCCTCCTCCCCCAGTGCCTCCCCATCCCCCAAGGTTCTGGTTCCATCTTTCCTCTGTTCACAAACTACCTCTGGACAGTTGTGTTGTTTTTTGTTCAACGTTGCATTCTTAGACATCTGTTATTGCTGCTGCTACCAGCGCCAAATGTTCGTCCTCATTGCCTCCTGTCTGTCCACACTCCCCTCCTCCAAGATGCTCTTAGGGGAAGGAGCCTGGGGCAAAGCAGGCTGGGTGACCGACCACCCCAGTCCCAGGGAGGGTGGGGCCCTGCCCCTAGGATGCTGCAGCAGAGTGAGGGGGGGGGTTGAGTTGAGTGTGTATGGGGCCGCATTCTCCCCCTGTTCTGCTGGGGAGGAGGGAGCCGTTATTTGTCCCAGCCTGCCCCCCCCCCGTTTCCTATTTGCAGTTACTTGAATAAAAAAAAAATCCTTTTCTGAAAAAAAAAAGAAAAGAAAAGAAAAGATGAAATACTGCCATTTGTGACAACATAGATGGATCTTGAGATTATTAAGCTAAGCAAACTAAGTCAGACAGAAAAGGGCAAGAACCATATAACTCACTCATATGTGGGATATAATGTGTAAGCAACAAAGGAATAAGACAAACAATCAAAGAAACAAATACTCATAGAAACAGACAACAGTTTGTATGGAGGGTATGGGGGTAGGAAGGATGGTAGAAGAGGGTAAAAGTGGTCAAATCTGTGGTGATGGAAGGAGAACTGACTATGGGTGGCGAGCACATAATGCAATATTTAGATGATGTATTACAGATATGTACACTTGAAAACTATGTGATTTTAGTAACCATTGTCACCCTAACAAATTTAATAAAAAAGAGAGAGGGCCCAAATAAATAAAATCAGAAATAAAAGAGGAGAAGTGACAATGGACACCACAGAAATAGAAGAAGAAGAAGAAGAAGAAGAAGAAGAAGAAGAAGAAGAAGAAGAAGAAGAAGAAGAAGAAGAAGAAGAAGAAGAAGAAGAAGAAGAAGAACAAGAAGAAGAAGAACAAGAAGAAGAACAAGAAGAAGAACAAGAAAAAGAACAAGAACAAGAACAAGAACAAGAAAAACTATGAGCAATTATAAACCAACAAATTGGAAAATCTGGAAAAAATGGATAAATTTGAAAAACCATAAATCGTCCATAGCTGAATCAAGAAGAAAGAGAAGATCTGAACCAACAAATTACTACAAACAAAATCAAATAAGTAATCATAAAAACTCTGAAAAATCAAACGCCCTGACACAATGGCTTCACAGGAGAATTTTACTAAACATTCAAAGAATAATTAACACCAATCTTCTCACACTATTATAAAAAATTCAAGAGGAGGGAAAGCTTCAGAGCTCATTTTACATGGCTACCATTACCCTGATTCCAAAATCAGAAAAAGTAATTACAAAAAAATAAAATTATAGGCTGATATCCCTGATGAATATATATGCAAAAATCCTAAACAATATATTAGCAAACCAAATTCAGCAATACATTAAAAAGGTTATACACCATTATCATGAGGGATTTGTTCATGCTATGCATGGTTGGTTCAATATCTGCTACTCAGTTAATGTAATACACCACATAAAGAGAATGAAAAATAAAAATCACTTCATCATATCTATAAATGCAGAAAAATTGTTGGATAACATTGAACATTTTTTCATTCTTAGCAAAGTGGGAATAGAGGGAATATACCTCAACATAATAATGATCATATACAGCAAACCTACAGCTAACATCATACTTGACAGAGAAAACCTAAAAGCATTCTCCTAATGATCAAGAACAAGACAAGGATGCCCGCTTCCACAACTTTTATTCAACCTAGTACTATAAGTCCTAGCAACAGCAATCTAACAAGGAAAAGATAATAAAAGGTATCCAAACTGGAATAGAAGAATTAAAATTGTCATTTGCAGATGACATGATAGAATATATAGAGAAACCAAAAGATTCCACCAACATACTATTAGAACTGATAAATGAATTCAGTAAAGTAGCAGGATACAAAACTAATATTCAGAAATCGGTTACATTTTTATATACCAATAATGAACTGTCAGAAACAGAAATTAAGAAAACAATCTTATTTACAATTGCACCAAAAAATGCCTAGGAATAAAATTAACCAAGGGAGTAAAAGACCTGTACTTAGGAACTGAAGAAAGAAGTTGAAGAAGATACAAATAAATGGAAGTATATATGCTGATGGATAGGAAGAATTCACATCATTCAAGTGCCCATACTACCCAAAGCAATATATAGATTCAATGCAACTCCTATCAAAATGCCAATTGCATTTTTCATGAATTAGAAGAAATAATCCTAAAGTTTATGTGGGACCATAAAAGACCCTTAATAGCCTCAAAAACTTTGAGAAAGAAGAACAAAGTTGGAGGTATCATTGATATCAAACTATACTAGAAGACTACAGTAATCAAAACAGTATGGTAATGACATAAAAACAGACACATAAATCAATAGAACAGAACATAGAGCCCAGAAATAAACCCATGCCTATATGGCCATTTAAACTATGACAAAGGAGACAAGAACATACAGTGGGGTACAGACAGTCTATTCAATAAGTAGTGTTGGGAAAACGGGACAAATACATGCAAAACAATAAAATAAAATAAAACTGGACTACCTTCTTACAACATACAAAAGAATAAACACAAATGTGATTAAAGAATTAATGTAAAACCTGAAACCATAAAACTCCTTGAAGAAAACACCATCAGTAAACACTGACATTGCTCTTAGTGACATTTTTTCCAATCTATCTCTTTAGCAAGGGAAACAAACGAATCAATAAACAAATGTTGTCCATTAAGCTAAAGGTTTTCTGCACAGGACCATCAACAAAATGTAAACACAGCTGACTTAAAGGAAAAAGATATTCATCGATGTCTCATCAAAATGGTGGTGTGGACGCAGAACAGCTAAGTGACTCATGCAAGGATTACTTGCAGGTGGGCAAATTGGGCGAACAGGGGAAGAGGGAAGGGAGCTGCGTGGAGATGAGGCCCGCATCTGCAGCGGTGGAGACGCAGTCTGCACCTGTGGCTGTGGGGACTCAGCCTACATCTGCGGTGGTGGAAACGCAGATGGCATCCACAGCTGCAGAGATGCAGGGGATCCCAGGACAGAACAGAAACACAAAAGCCAGGAGGTGGCCTCTTTCCCTGTGTCACACAGCTGATCTCTCCTGCCAAGGGGGCAGCAGATCAAGCATTTGAGGCAATAACCTCAGCTGGGACCTCCAGTTGGGCACTAGGCCAGACAAAGGACCCAAACTCCATACATAGGCCCCTCCCCCCCCACTCTTCCAATCCTACCCCCGCCCTTCCAGAAACTTAAACTGGCCCCTGAACTGAGGAGTAGTATCACATTACAGAGGAGCCTTAGTGCTCAGGCTCTGGGAAGACTGGCAGGCAGCTGGGACCCAGGGAAGAGGCTGGGTAGAGTGCGATTTTTGCTGGGGAAAGAAGAGACTCCTCTACCCCCAGCCACCACGTTTTCTGGCCAGCAGGAAGAGTGTGACATGGCTGGGCTGGGAGAGAGAAGACCCCTCCATCCCCAGCCCCCACCCTTTCTGGCCTGCCTAGGGCAGGGCAATTACAACTGGGGAGGCACTCCCAGGGATCAGCAGTAAGTGGCAGACACAGGTCCCGGCTTTCAGCAGCTCAGAAATATCCCACCCGCCATACTCACACATACACACACACACACACACACACACACACACACACACGGAAGAAGTGCCCTAAGACTCAGGAGAACTGGACACAGGGCTGGTGGTGCTACTCTCAGTGTGCATATGTGCAGGCAAGGGCAGAAACTACACTGACTTTGTAAAAACTACCATCCAGACCCCTCAGCCCCACGCGTCTAAATCTGCAGTCCCAACATCACTCTGGGCACCAGGAGACGGGCTCTGCATGCTCAATACGCAGGGGACCCTTTGGCACAGCAGAAGACAACCTGGAGATTACTTGGTGGGCTTAAGCCAAGACTGGCGCTGCTTTTTGTTTTGTTTTGTTTTGTTTTATTTCTTTTATCTTTATGTCTTTGATATCTTTGCCTGTGTTGAGTGAGGGTATCGGTTGTTTTTTTTTACATGTGAATGTATTTCATTTTTTCTTTGTTGTTGTTGTTGTTGTTGTGCTTGGTGATTTGCTTTGTTCTGAAATTGCCCTACCAGGGCCCAGCTTAAGAGGCACAAGATTCAAAATATCCAGAGGCAAACTCCAGAACAAACCAGAGTACTACCGGGTTTGACCTACAAGTCACACACCCAGAGGAAATTCTCTACAGGCACAAGAGCCCATAGAGACCAAACCACATTTAAGAGGTCAACCCTTACACAGTAGAACACCGTGCGGTAGGCCGAGCCAAGTCTTACAACTAGTCAGCCTGGGAGTTAACCCCACCTACTCACAAGAGAAAAGCAATTAAAGATCTTCTTTAACAGCACAATATACACAACACAAGAGTCACCTTTGGACCCCACGCACAGGAGAAGAACGAAGTAGTGCAAGTCAAATATAAAAGACACATACTACATAAGATAACCTAGCAAGAACTAAGAACTCTAGGGGATCTACCTAATACATCAAAGAAAACACAGAGAGTCAGTCAGAATGGGGAAACAAAGATACACGTCCCAAATAAAAGAACAGAAGAAACCTCCAGAACTGGAACCAAATGAAACAGAGGTAACCAACCTATCAGAGACAGAGTTCAGAACACTGATGATAAGAATGTTTCAGGAGCTTAGAGAAAACATAAAGAAGAATAGAGAAATCATAACGAACAACCAGTTAGAAATAAAGAACACAATTACCAAAATTAAGAACTCACTTGAAGGAATTACCAGCAGGTTAGATGAAGCAGAGGATCAAACCAGTGACTTAGAAGACAAGTTAGCAGAGATCACCCAAAGAGAAAAACAGAAAGAAAAAAGAATAAAAAACAATAAAGATGGTTTAAGAGACATCTGGGATAACATCAAACACAACAACATGCATATCATAGGAATACCAGAAGGTGAAGAGAGGAAACAAGGGATAGAGAACATATTTAAAGTAATAATGTCTGAAAACTTCCCCAACCTGATGAAGGAAACCAACATACAAGCCCAGGAAGTGCAGAGAGTTCCAGCCAGGATAAACCCAAACAGGTCCACAGCAAGACACATTATAGTTAAAATAGCAAAACTGAAAGACAAAGAGAGAATCCTAAAAGCAGCAAGAGAAAGACAGAGGGTTACATACAAGGGAACCCTCATAAGACGATCAAATGACTTTTCTACAGAAACATTGAAGGCCAGGAGGGAGTGGCAGGAGATATGCAAAGTGATGGAAAACAAAGGCCTACAACCTAGATTGCTTTATCAAGCAAGGCTATCATTTAAAGTTGATGGAGAGATAAAGACCTTCCCAGAAAAGAATAAGCTAAAGGAATTTATTACCAACAAGCCAGCATTTAAAGAGGTACTAAAGGGACTTCTGTAAATAAAAGAAGGATGAAAACAATCTAACTACAAATTTAAAAATGGCAATAACTGTGTACATATCAATAATCACTTTAAATGTAAACGGATTAAATGCTCCAATCAAGAGACATAGGGTGGCTGAATGGAGAAGAAAGCAACACCCTTGCATATGCTGTATACAAGAGACTAACCGCAGATCAAAAGACACACACAGGCTGAAAGGGAAGGGTTGGAGTAAGATATTTCATGCAAATGGAAACGAGAAAAAAGCTGGAGTTGCAATACTTATATGTGAAAAAATAGACTTTAAAATGAAGAACATATTAAAAGAAAAAGATGGGCACTATATAATAATAAAGGGATCGATCTGACAAGAGGACATAACCCGAGTAAACATCTATGCACCCAACATAGGAGCACCTAAATATATAAAACAGGTACTGACTGACATAAAGACAGAGATCAACAGTAACACTATCATAGTAGGGGACTTCAACACACCTCTGACAACAAGGGACAGGTCTTCCAGACAGAAAATCAATATGGAAACACAGCCTTAAATGATACATTGGACCACTTGGATTTAATTGATATTTTCAGAGCATTTCAACTCAATGCTGCAAAATACACGTTCTTCTCAAGTGCACATGGAACATTTTCCAAGATAGACCATATGTTAGGCCACAAAACAAGTCTTGATAAATTTAAGAAAATTGAAATCATACCAATTGTCTTCTCTGATCACAGTGCTATGAAATTAGAAATGAACTACAGGAAAAAAACTGGAAGACACACCAATTCATGGAGGCTGAATAACTTATTACTAAATAATGAATGGGTCAAGCAGGAGATCAAGGAAGTAATCAAAAGATATCTCGAGGAAAGTGAAAATGAAAACAGGACGACCCAAAATCTATGGGATGCCGCGAAAGCAGTCCTAAGAGGGAAATTCATAGCATTGCAGACCTACCTAAAGAAACAAGAAACATCACTAATCAACAGTTTATCGTCACACTTAAGGGATCTGGAAAAAGAACAGCAAAATAAGCCCAAAGGGAGCACAAGGAAGGAGATAATAAAGATCAGAGCAGAAATAAATGAAATAGAAACCAGAAAAACAATACAAAAGATCAATAAATCCAAGAGTTGGTTCTTAGAGAAGATAAACAAAATTGACAAACCTTTAGCCAGACTCATTAAAAAAAAGAGAGAGAGGACCCAAATTAATAAAATCAGAAATGAAAGAGAAGTGACAACAGACACCGCAGAAATACAAAAAATTTAAGAAAGTACTATGAGCAACTATATGCCAACAAATTTGACAATCTGGAAGAAATGGACAATTTTCTAGAGGCATACAACCTTCCAAGGCTAACTCAAGAAAAAACAGAAAACCTGAATAGATTGATTACCACCAGGGAAATTGAATCAGTAATCAACAATCTCCCAACAAACAAAAGCCCTGGACCAGATGGCTTTACAGGTGAATTTTACAAAACGTTCAAAAAAGAATTATCACCAATTCTCTCCTCAAGCTCTTTCAAAAAATCCAGGAGAAGGGAAGGCTCCCGAACACTTTTTTATGAAGCCACTATCACCCTGATCCCAAAACCAGACAAAGACACCACAAAAAAAGAAACCTACAGGTCGATATCTCTAATGAACATAGATGCAAAAATCCTCAGCAAAATATTAGCGAACAGAATTCAGCAATACATTAAAAAGGTCATACACCATGATCAAGTGGGATTCATCCCTGGTATGCAAGGGCAGTTCAACATCCGCAAATCAATTAATGTGATACACCACAATAACAAAATGAAAAATAAAAATCACATGATCATATAATAGATGCAGAAAAAGCATTTGATAAAATCCAACAGCCATTTATGATAAAAACCCTTAAGAAAGTGGGAATAGAGGGATCATATCTCAACATAATAAAGGCCATACATGATAAACCCAAGCTAACATCATATTCAATGGGGAAAAGCTAAAACCATTCCCCCTAAGATCAGGAACAAGGCAAGGTTGCCCACTTTCTCTATTTCTATTCAACATAGTGCTGGAAGTTCTAGCCACAACAATCAGATAAAAAAAAAAAAATAAAAGGCATCCAAATTGGTAAGGAGGAAGTAAAGTTGTCATTATAGGCAGATGTTATGATACTATATATAGAGAAACCTAAAGACTCCACCAAGAAACTCTTAGATCTGATAGATGAATTTAGTAAAGTAGCAGGATACAAAATTAATATTCAGAAATCAGTTGCATTTGTATATACCAATAATAAAAAATCAGAAGGAGAAATTTAAATAGCAATCACATTTACAATTGCTCCAAAGACTATAAAATACCTGGGAATAAATTTAACCAAAGAAGTAAAAGATCTGTACTCAGAAAATTATAAGACACTGAAGAAAGGAATGAAAGACGATACAAATGGATGGAAACACATATCATGTTCATGGATAGGAAGAATTAATATAGTTAAAATGTCCATACTGCCTAAGGCAATATACATATTCAGTGCAATTCCTATCAAACTACCAATGATGTTTTTCACAGAAATAGAACATATAATCCTAAAATTCATATGGGACCATAAAAGACCCCGAATAGCCTCAGCAATCTTGAGAAATAAGAACAAAGTGGGAGGTATAACAATACCTGACTTCAAATTATTCTACAAGGCCTACAGTAATCAAAACGGCATGGTACTGGCATAAAAACAGACACATAGATCAATGGAACAGAATAGAGAGTCCAGAAATAAATGCATGCCTATATGGCCTTTTAATCTACGACAATGGAAGCAAGAATGTACAATGGGGTAAAGACTGTCTATTCAATAAATGGTGCTGGGAAACCTGGACAGACACTTACAAAAAAAATGAAGCTGGACCACCTCCTTACACCATATACAAAAATAAATGCAAAATGGCTTAAACACTTAAATGTGTCATCTGAAACCATAAAATACCTAGAAAAAAATATAGGAAGAAACTTCATAGACATTACCCGGAGTAAGATTTTTACTGATATATCCCTTCGTGTGAGGGAAGTAAGAGAAAAAATAAACATGTGGGATTACATTAAACTAAAAAGCTTTTTCACAGCAAAGGAAACCATCAATAAAACAAAAAGGGATCCTAGTGAATGGGAAAAGATATTTGCCAATGACATACCTGATAAGGGGTCAATATCACAAATTTATAAAAAAAACTCACTCAACCTAACTCCAAATAAACAAACAACCCAATTAAAAAATAGGCAGAGGACATGAAGAGATATTTCTCTAAAAAGGACATAGAGATGGCAAACAGACATATGAAGAAATGTTCAACCTCACTAACCATCAGAGAAATGCAAATAAAAACCACAATGAGATACCACCTCACCCCAGGCAAAATGGTTATCATCAATAAATCAACAAACAACAAGTGCTGGTGCGGATATGAGGAAAGGGAACACTTGTGCACTGTTGGTGGGATTGCAGATTGGTGCAGCCACTATGGAAAACAGTATGGAGGTATCTCAAAAATCTGAAAATGGAACTACCCTATGATCCAGCAATTCCACTCCTAGGTATCTATTTGGAGAAATCCAAAACTCCGATTCAAAAATCTTTATGCACTCCTATGTTTATTGCAGCAGTATATACAATAGCCAAGACATGGAAACAACCGGAATGCCCATCGGTAGATGACTGGATTAAGAAAACAGTGGTACATTTATACAATGGAGTATTACGCAGCCATAAAGAAGAAAGAAATCTTACCATTTGCAACAACATAGATGGACCTAGAGAACATTATGTTAAGTGAAATAAGTCAGACAGAGAAAGATAAGTACCATATGATCTTAGTTATATGCGTAATCTAAAGAAAAGAATAAGTGAATGAACTAATGAGAAACAGTTTTGGAGACATTGAGGAAAAACTGAGGGTTGCTCGATTGGTGGGGAGGGTGGGGATAAGGAGGAAGTTGAGGGGATTAGAAAACACTCGGTGTCATGCAGGGTGTCGTGCGGGGCTCTGGTCCCACTCCCCACATAAGAACGCAGGACATGGTGAGGCCAAAAGGAACACCCACGGAGCCATAGGTAGGGGAGTCATACCACTATACTCTCACTGGCGGCTGGGTTGGAGACACAGGAAACAGGAGCCACACAATTCTCAACCCTCACTGCGCCACTTGCAGGCTCAGCCACCATCTTCTTGCTAGCCCCCATTTTCCTGCTAGCCTAGCCACGGCAGTTATATTCATGGCTAATGGCTCACTGGTTACAGCTGACGGCCAACTAGCCACAGCTGATGGCCATTTGATCACAGTCGATGGCTATTTACTACCTGAGCCAGCACCTTTCCATGTGAGGCTGAGAGCCTGGAAACTGCTTTTTGGAGCTCTGTCCCCACACTCGGTAACCACAAGATGGCCACAGGGTTTTGAAAATTAATTTGGGGAACGTAATCAATAATGTCGTAAAGATTTTGTAGGGTATCCGAAGGACATGTATCCCATTTGGGAGACCACCTCAGGGATGATGTAGATGCCTGATCACTGCATTGAATATCTGAAGCTGAAGCTGAACAATAATGAACGTCAACTACAAGTTTGTATGTATATGTGTGTGTGTGTATTTGTATATGTATATATGTGTATATATATATATGTACTTACAAGAAGCAGAGTACAGCATTAGGAATAGAGACAGTGGAAATGTAATGGCTTTGTGCGATGTCAGAGGGATAGGGTGTGGGGGGCGGGGGGTTCACACAGTGAGGGATGTAAATGATAAACGTCTAAGTATTACTTTGTCTTGTGTACCTGAAACTAATTAAAAAATTTGGTGGCCTGAGGTAAGCCTCTGGAAATCTCTCCTGGAATTTACAACTAATCGAACAACTATAAATCCACAAAAAACTCCCTGAACAGCAGACAGGCAAGACAAAGTGTCTCACTGCTGAATTTACCTAAAGGTGGGCAAATCCCATGAGCAGGGGAGGCTGGAATGGAGAAGTGTGGACACAGAGCCACGCAGGCACAGGACACAGTCCTAGCTCAGGGCTCCAAGCTCACTACATCCAAAACTACCAAAGCTGCAGGAGAGGGAAGAACTCGGACTGCAAGGGCTCCATTTGTGACCCACAGGGCTGAGGGAACAGCATATAACATGGCTGAATCAAACATTCATGGCAGAGGCCTAGGAGCAAAGACTGAGGGAAGACGGCTGAAAACGGTGGTTTAAGCCCTCACTGCTAAGCAGAGAACAGACACCTTAGGCACTGAGACTAGCCACAGCCTCCCTACCCTCCCAGAGCTCGCCCCACCCCCACATGCCCAGTGCAAGAATCGGAAGTGTAGCAGTGTCACATCAAAAGAACAGAATACTTCCAGTTCTGAGAACTGTGGTCTGCAGTAACAGATTCCCAGCCCAACTAGTTCCAGCAAAGGGGAGGGAGCTGTGGAAGCAGGACTGGCTGTGGTGGTGGTCAACACCATTTCTCTAGGCTATCTCTCACAACTCACCCGGCCTCTGTCCTCACCTATCTGGGTAGATCTCTGCAGAAGTAAACAGAACTGCTGAAACATACAGGCTCTGAATCTGGTGCAGGAAGAGCTTTGGAACTTCAAAAGCTCTCCACATCCTCACAGGGACGTGGCGCCCTATAATCCAGGTGAACTGTTAACAGAGAATAAGCCCGCCTTCCAGGGAATCCCCCCATTGTGTGAGAATCTCAAATGGTGCAGAGAAAACATAACACTACAGTGTGAGAGAGAAAAAAGGGCTGCACTCGGAGAGAAAATAAAACATTTGACCAACACGTACAGGAAAACAAAAGAAAGACATCTTCCTATCAACCGATTGCAGAACCCACTCCTGCAGATGTCTAGGAAGACAAATAATAAGTCATTAGTTGCCATGAGTAACCAAGGCAATGAGACAGCTCAGAAAAAAAGTGAAAAGTCTCCAGAAAATGAAGTTAAAGATATGGAAATATGTGACTTAAATGACAGAGAATTCAAGATTGCAATTCTGAAAAAACTGAATGAGATGCAAAAAAATACACAAAGGCAGTTTAATGAACTCAGAAACACAATCAAAGAACAACATGAGCATTTTACGAAAGAGATTGAAATTTTAAAAAAGAAGCAAATAGAATTTCTGGAAATTAAGAACTCAATAGAAGAAATTAAGAATGAAATACCCAGCTTAGGAAGTAAAGTTGACCAGATGGAGGAAAGAATCAGTGATATCGAAGATAGAAACCTGGAAATGACACGGATGGAAGAAGAAAGAGACTTGAGACTTAAAAGAAATGAAAGAACTCTACAAGAACATTCTGACACCATCAAAAAGAGCAATATAAGAATAATGGGAATACCAAAAGGAGAAGAAAGAGAGAAGGGAACAGAGAGTATATTCAAACAAATAGTTGACAAGAACTTTCCAAACTTGTGGAAAGAACAGGAGCCTCGAATCCAAGAAGCAAATAGAACACCTAATTACCTCAACCGCAACAGGCCTTCTCAAAGGCACATTGTATTGAAGCAGTCAAAAATCAACCACAAAGAAAGAATCCTCAAGGCAGCCAGGGAAAAGTAGACGGTAACATACAAAGGAAAGTCCATTAGATTATCATCAGATTTCTCACCAAAAACTCTACAAGCCAGGAGGGAGAGGAACCACATATTCAAACTATTGAAAGAGAGAAATTATGAGCCAAGAATAATATACACAGCAAAGATATCCTTTAGATATAAAGGAGGAATAAAGTCCTTTCCAGACATACAGAAGCTGAGGGAATTTTCTAATACACAACCTGCACTACAAGAAATACTAAAGGAGGCTATTTGACCACCATCAACAGGGACAATTTGTGGCAACCAAAATATAAAAAGGGGGAGAGTAAAGGCCTGAACCGGAATATGGGAATGGAGAAAGTAAGCAAGCTGAAGAAAATGGAAAACTCTAAATATCATGCTTTCTTTTACATAAACTTAATGGGAACCACTGGAGAAAAATCCAAAACTGAAATATATACTCTAATAAAAGAAGAAACAGATAGGAACATCATAGAATACAACCACATAGAAATAATAAACAACAGCAAAAAGGCAAAGAAACCACGGAGGCACAATCTTACCAGAAAACTAAAGATAGAGTGGTAGGAAATCCTCACATATCAAAAATCACCCTAAGTGTAAATGGACTGAAATCACCAATAAAAAGGCACACAGTAGCAGATTGGATCAGAAAACTATACCCAACAATATGCTGTCTCCAAGAGACACATCTCAGCTACAAGGAAAAGCGTAGACTCAAAGTGAAAGGGTGGAAATTGACACTCCAATCAAATGGTATACAGAGAAAATCAGGTGTAGCCATAATGAAATCAGATGAAACAGACTTTGGGTGAAACAGATACCAAGAGACAAAGACGGACGTTTCATAATGGTAAAAGGGACATAACAGTCATCAATATTTAAGCCCCCAATCAGGGAGCACCGAAATAAACAAGCAACTACTAACAGAACTAAAGGGAGAAATCGATCAAAACAAAATTATATATGGGACCTAAATACATCATTGACAGCTATGGAGAGATCATCCCAACAGAAAATAAGTAATAAAATAGCAGCCCTAAGTGACACATTAGATAAAATGGACATGATTGACGTTTATAAAGCACTTCATCATAGAACATCAGACAATACATTTTTTTTCTAGTGTACATGGAACATTCTCAAGGATAGACCGTATATTGGGACATAAAAGTAGCCTCAGCGAATTTAAGGAGATTGAAATCATATGAAGCATATTCTCTGATCACAAGGCTTTGAAATTGGATATCAACTTCAAAAAGAAAGCAGGAAAAAACCACAAATACTTGGAGATTAAACAGCATACTTTTAAAAAACGACCATGTCAAAAAAGAATGATTAAAAGATACATAGAAACAAATGAGAAAGAAAATACATCCTACCAAAATTTTTGGGATGCTTCAAAAGTCGATTTAAGAGGGAAATTTATATCATTAGAGGCCTATCTCCAGAAACAAGAAATATTCCAAATAAGAACTTCACATTACACCTTAAAGTACAAGAAAAAGAAGAAATGAAACCCAAGGTAGCAGAAGAAAGGAAATAATAAAAATCAGAGCAGAAGTAAATGAAATAGAGAAAACAGACGATAGAAAAAATTAATGTGACAAAGACCTGGTTCTTACAAAAAATTAAAAAAATTGACAATCCCTTGGCTCTACCCACAAAGATAAAAAGAGAAAATACAGTAATAAACGAAATCAGAAATGAAAAAGGGTTAGTTATCACGGATGCCACAGAAATACAAAGGATCACTAAAGAATACTATGAAGGACTATATGCCACCAAATTTAGTAACCTAGAAGAAATGGACAAGTTCTTAGAAACATATAGCCTTCCTAGGCTGAACCATGGAGAACTGGAAAATCTAAACAGACCGATCACCAGTAAGGGAATTGAATCATTCATCCAAAACCTTCCCAAAAGCAAAAGTTCAGGACCAGATTGCTTCACTAGTGAATTCTACCAAACCTTCAAATAGACTCTAATACCAGTCCTGCTCAAACTTTTCCAAAAAACTGAAGAAAAGACAGTACTCCTTAACTCATTTTAGGAGGCCAACATTATCCTAGTACCAAAACCTGGTATGGATAACACAAAAAAAGAAAAATGCAGACCAATGTCTCTGATGAATACAGATGCAAAAATTGTAAACAAAATTCTAGTAAATCAAATGCAGCAGTACATTAAAAAGATTATTCATCACGACCAAGTGGGGTTCATCCCCGGGGCACAAGGATGGTTCAACATCCGCAAATCCATCAATGTAATACGTCACATAAACAAAATAAAGGACAAAAATCATAATTATTTCAATTGATGCAGAAAAATCATTTGACAAGATACAACATCCAATTATGATTAAAACACTTAACAAAATAGGTATAGAAGGAAAATACCTTAACATAATAAAGGCCATATATGACAAGCCCTCAGCTAATCTCATAATTAATGGCGAAAAACTGAACTCCTTTGCTCTATGTTCAGGAACACGACAGGGCTGTCCCCTATCATCTCTGCTTTTCAACATAGTGTTGGAAGTCCTCGCCAGAGCAATCAGGCAAGAGAAAGAAATAAAAGGCATCCAAATTGGGAATGAAGAAGTTAAATTATCACTCTTTGCAGATGACATGATGCTGTATATAGAAAACCCTAAAGACTCCACCAAAAAGCTATTAGAAACAATCAACGAATACAGTAATGTGGCTGGCTACACAATCATGTACAAAAGTCCATTGCATTCCTATATACTAACAATGGAATCACAGAAAGAGAAATAGAAAAAAAATTCCTTTTGCAATTGCAACAAAAATAATAAAATACCTAGGAATAAACTTAACCAATGATGTGAAAGACCTATATGCTGAAAACTACAAGACATTTTTAAACGAAACTGAAGAAGACACAAAGAAATGCAAAGACATTCTGTGCTCAAGGATTGGAAGAATCAACATAGTTAAACTGGCCATATTACCCAAAGCGATATACAGATTTAATGCAATCCCCATCAAAATCCCAATGGCATTTTTTAAAGAAATAGAACAAAAACACATCAGATTTGTGTGTAACCACAAAAGACCCTGAATAGCCAAAGCAATTTTAAGAAAAAAGAACAATGCTTTAGGTATCACACTCCCTGACTTTAGCTTGTACTACAGGGCAACAATAATCAAAACAGGGTGTTATTGGCAGAGAAACAGACACCTAGACCAATGGAATGGAATTGAGAACCCAGAAATAAAACCACATAAATATGGACAGATGATTTTTGACAAAGAAGCAAAAATCATACAATGGAGAAAAGACAGCCTGTTCGATAAATTGTGCTGGCAGAACTGGAAAGCCACATGCAAAAGAATGAGACTGGACTTCTATCTGTCACCATGTACCAAAATTAATTCAAAGTGGATCAAAGACTTAAGCATAAGACCTGAAACAATAAACTGCATAGAAGAAAACATAGGTACTAAACTTACGGACCTTGGGTTCAATGAACGTTTTATGAATTTAACTCCAAAGGCAAGCGAAGTAAAAGCTAAAATAAATGAATGGGAGTATATCAAACTTCAAAGCTTCTGCACAGCAAAAGAAACCATCGACAAAATGAAGAGGCAACCAACTGAATGGGAGAAGATTTTTGCAAACAGTGCCTACTATAATGGGCTAATATTCAAACTACACAAGGAATTCATACAACTCAATAACAAAAAAACAACAACCCAACTGAGAAATGTGCAGAGGACCTGAAGACACATTTCTCCAAAGAGGACACACAAATGTCAAATAGACATGAAAAAATGCTCAACATCACTAATCATCAAAGAAATGTAAATAAAAACCACAATGAGATATCACCTCACCCCAGTTAGAATGACTATCATCAATAAGACAAATAGTAGCAAGTGTTGGAGAGGCTCTGGAGAAAAAGGAACCCTCATACAATGTTGATGGGAATGTAATTGATACAGCCGCTGTGGCAAGCAATTTGGAGGTTCCTCAAAAAATTACGAATACAATTACCATATAACCCAGCAATTCCTCTCCTGGGTATCTACCAAAAAAATCTGAAAAAGTTTAATCATGAAGACAAGTGTGCTCCAATGTTCATTGCAGCTTTATTTACGGTGGCCAAGACAAGGAAACAACCAAAATGTCCTTCGATAGATGAATGGATAAAGAAATTGTGGTGTATATACACAATGGAATACTATTTGATGGTAAGAAAAAATGTAATAAGACCATTTGTGACAACATGGATGGATCTTGAGATTTTAATGCTAAGCGAAATGAGTCAGACTGAAAAAGCAGAGAACAGTATAATTTCACTGATATGTGGTATATAAACCAAAAACAACAAAAGTACAAGACAAACAAATGAGAAACAAAAACTCATAGACATAGACAATAGTTTAGTGATTATCTGACGGTAATGAGGAAGAGTGTGGTAGATGAGGTAAAGGGGATCAAATATGTGGTGATGGAAGGAGAACTGACTCTGGTGGATGAACACACAATGTGATTTACAGATGATGTAATACCGAATTGTACACTTGAAATCTATGTACGTTTACTAACAATTGTTACCCCAATAAACTTTAATGAAAAAGAAATGAAAAAAAAATAAGCAAAAAAAGGAAAGTTGTTTCACGTATGAGGTGTGATCTACAAAGGTGAATATTTAAATTAATATACATATCTATACACGTATGTATAAGCATATATATATCACAGTAAAATACACATTGCCATCAATCCCCCTCAGAATACGTCCCCTTACTTCAAAGACATTTATCACATCATTCTTGTCACTTTCTGTATCAGTTCTGGAAGTCTTCTGTGGTGAGTAGCTTTAGTTGCATTCTTGTGACTGCCTCAATGTCTTCAATCACTTTAAAACGTTTACCTTTCATGGTCATTTTGACTTTGAGGAAGAGCCAGAAGGTGCATTGTGCCAGACATGGTAAATAAGGTGGATGAGGACACACTGTAATGTTTTTATTTGACAGAAAGTTTCATACAAGAACCTATGTGTGACACGGAGCTTTTCCATTGTGATTAAAGAATATGGTGTATGCTGCTGCCGAGTGCCATCCAAGGGAAGGGTAGGCATGTTCAATATGGGGAGAAGCACGTTGAACTTTAGTAAAAATGTGTGGCAAGTTTCAACTTGTTCAGTGCAGTCAATCGGGAGTGAGTTACAGTTGAGAAAAGGTGCGTTTTAAAATGTGCCATAAACCATCCTCCATCTTGACAATGCTCTGTGTCACACATCACTTTTGGTATATGGCAATTTGTGTCAAATTAAAAATATTATGGTGTGTCATCATTCACCTTATTCACTTTATCTGGCACCCTGACGCTTCTGGCTCATCCCCAAAGTCAAAATGATTCAGGACATAGAGGCTGCCACGACAGCACAACTAAAGACACTCACAAAATAGGACTTCCAGAACTGCTTCAGAAAATAGCAAGAATGTTGGGATAAGTGTGTTCAAAGTGAGGGGGAGTATTTTGAGGGGGATTGATGGTGATGTGTCTTTTACTATAATACTTTTTTTTTAAAATTTGAATATTCACCATATGGTTTGATCACACCTCATATGCAGTAGTCGTTCTTCTTCAGCATGCTTCTTACCTCCATTTCCCTTTGCAAATTCAGGCCTTTACTCTCTCCCCTTTTATGTTTTTGTTGTCACAAGTTCTCCCTGTTTATGCTGTGTGTTGATTTTTGAGTTGCAGTAGTAAGTTGTTCTTTTCTTTTCTTTTTTGAATTGTAAAATTGAAGCCTATGTAATTTTACTAACCAAAGTCACCCCAATAAATTTATTTAAAAAAATTTTAAGTGCATGCCTGTGGGGAGCCAAGGTTTCTTGTAACTCTGGCTCTTGCAGACTGGCTCGGTTTATGATTAACCTGCATTTGCTCCTAAGGCATTGTCTTTGCCTGCACCTGGAGGGTGCTTACAAGCTGCTGAGATATAGGATAGGAGTGGCCAGTTCCCAGACACAGAGGACTGATGATTATCAGGATAATTGGTGGGCTTTGTCATGGGATAATGACTTTGGGGAAGTTTCAGTGATTTTGTAGTTTCTATGTAGAAGTTAAAAATTTACTTTCAATGAGGTAATGCTTTTTTGTGATTGTTAAGCTGCACGTACCCAGATGGTATAAATTGGTGAAGGGGAATAAACCCAGTGCTTCAGCATCACTGGAGACCGATCGATCGCATCATCATTTGTGTGAGTGTCTTTTTTCATTCCCACTCCCCCATTTAGGTACTGTTCGATTTGTGGCAGCTGGCACGCCACACTTGGCGCCCGAACAGGGACCTAAATATGGGGGTAATAGTGAGGAACACCGCGTGGCTAGGGCCCGGCTCGTAGAGGAGCTTATTTCATTGGATGTGCGGTGAGTAAGACACAGTCCCCTTGGTCGAATGAATGTGTGAGTGAGTGATAGTTCCACGACATCTTGTCACGGAGCTTGCTTGGGCCCTAATCTGCGGTTCCGGTTCTGTCATACGGCATAACGGCGACTGGACTTCTGTCCACCAGTTCGGGGGTTTATACCGAAGCGCCTTAGTCACGACAGATTTGGTCCCATAAGGGGCACGGCCAGACGGGCATCTGATTGTTTTCTTTGTTGATTGAAGGGCCGAGTTAGGGAAGAAATGGGTCACGCTAACAGCAAGGACCTGTATGTTAGAGGACTTAAGAAATTGCTTGCTGCCCGTGCCAGTCGGGTGAGCAGAGAACAGCTAGATAAGTTTTTAGAATTTGTAAAAGAAGTCTGTCCGTGGTTTCCAGAAGAAGGCACTGTTAATCTGGAAACTTGGGAGAAAGTAGGAGAACGATTACAAGATTATTATGCTGCCCACGGACCTCAACGGGTCCCTGTAGAAACATTCGGGTTATGGACTTTGATCAGGGATTGCTTAGATCTTAAGCGTGAGGGCTGTAGGCTAGAGAAAGTAAAACAGGCTGGAAATGAGGAAATTCTTCCATCTGCCACCTCTCCGGAGGAGAGAAAGGAGGGGGAGGGAGCCAGACATTCAGAGGGACTTGCTAAGCATAATAAAGAGCCTGTTTGTCAGGAACCTCTGGATGAGCACTGGGAAGATTTAGACCCTCAGGATCAGGAAGAATTAGAAGATGAGGCAGCCAAATATGATAGGGAAAAATATCCTCCTTTGGTGGCTATGGCTCAAGAAGGCGGACGGCCTGTAGGCACTACATTTTCTCTTGCAGACCAGATAAAGATGATTCAGGGACAGTTGGTCGAGCTCAAAGTTGCTGTGGGTGAAGGAAATTGTCCTCTGGATCCCCAGATTTCTTTAAGAGATCAGTGGAATCCTCGGGCTAAAGACACCCCATAATTAATCCTTCTGCACCTCCTCCTGAGGAGCCCAGTAAGTGGGGTCCTCTGCTGCAGCCTCCGATATGGGACATGCCTATTAAGCTTCCGCCAGGTTATGTTAAGCCAGGTTTGGACTCTGTTGTGCGGTCCCCTCTTCAAATGGCTTGTGAAGAGGCTCACAAACAGGGGGAATCCACGGATCAATTTGGAGTATATCCTGTCTTTGACAGGCTTGACCAGGCAGGAAATGTGTTTAGAGAATGGAGGCCTTTTCAATGGAAACAAATAAAGGAATTAAAGGAGGCTTGTGCACAGTATGGTCCTATTGCCCCTTTTACCCTGGCAATTTTAGATGCCCTGTCTAGTGTAGCTACCCCTCCAGAGGATTGGAAACATATTGCTCATGCTTGCATTTCTGGGGGCGATTATCTCTTATGGAAATCAGAGTTTTATGAGAATTACAAAAAGAAGGCTATTCAAAATGCCCTTAGACAAATCCCTTTCATCTTTGACATGTTAGCGGGAGAAGGTATATATGCTGAATTAAGAAACCAGATGGGCTTTGCACCGGGAGTTTATGCTCAAACCACTGCGGCAGCCAAAGACGCTTGGCAAATGCTGCCCGATACTTCCCGCAAAGAGGATCATGTTTCTCAAATAAGGCAAGGAGCAGATGAGCCTTTTCAGAAATTTGTGTCTCGCCTCAATACAGCCGCAGGGAGGATTTTTGAGCCATCAGTTGCTACTCAGTCTTTTATAACGCAGCTTGCTTATGAGAATGCTAATTCTGCCTGTCAGGCGATTATTAGACCATTTAGAAAAAAGGGGACATTGTCTGATTACATTTGTCCGTGTTCCGATGTGGGACCCTCCTATACCCAAGGTATAGCCATAGCGGCAGCTATACAAGGAAAACCTATAAAGGAAATAATATATCAACAGGCAAGACTCAATGCAGGGAGTTGCTCTGGAGCTTGTTTTACTTGTGGGAAATTGGGACATCGAGCTGCACAATGCCCTCGTAAAGGGGAGTCTGAGAATTCGACTGCTCCTACGAAAAAGCCTCCAGATATATGTCCTAAATGTAGGAGAGGAAAATATTGGGCCAATGAATGCAAGTCTAAGACAGATAAAGATGGAAAACCCATCCAGGGAAACTGGGTGAGGGGCCAGCCCCTGGCCCCGAATCAACAATGTTATGGGGCACTACAAATTCCAGAACAGATACAGGGACAAAAAGGGAATGAGCCGCTGAGAGGAAATACATCACAGATTTATTCCGGGCCACCTCAGGCAGCGCAGGATTGGACTTGTGTTCCACCACCGACATCGTATTAACTCCCGAGATGGGAATGCAAGCATTGCCCACAGGGATCTTTGGGCCATTACCACCAAAAACTGTAGGTTTATTATTAGGAAGAAGTAGTACTACTATGAAAGGGATTCAGGTTTCCCCGGGAGTTATTGATGAGGACTTTACTGGAAAAATTAAAATTATAGCTCATTCACCGTTAAACGTTTCAGTTATACCTGCTGGAACTCGCATAGCTCAATCAATCATTCTGCCTCGTATGAAAGTAGGAAAAAATAGACAAAATCAGAAACGTGGAGACCGAGGATTCGGTTCCTCTGATGCTTATTGGGTTCTAGAAATAAAAAGAGATCGACCTGCTTTACAGCTTAAAATTAATGGAAAAATTTTTCAAGGGATTTTAGATACTGGAGCTGATGTATCCTGCGTATCTGCTGAGCATTGGCCTTCTAGTTGGCCGACATATTGCACTAATACGGATTTACAGGGCATAGGCTAATCTCATTCCCCTAAACAAAGCAGTAATCTATTGTCATGGCAAGATGAGGGAGGACATCACGGGACTTTCCAACCATACATTATTCCCGGCCTCCCCGTTAACCTTTGGGGACGGGATATTATGAGCAATATGGGAGTTTATCTTTTTAGCCCAAGCACTCAAGTGACTCAGGAGATGTTTGATCAAGGGCTCCTCCCAGGACAGGGCTTAGGCACTGAGGGACAAGGACGTCAGGAACCCATTTCGCTTAATCCTAATTTACAAAAAACAGGTCTGGGATATTTTCCCCAGGGGTCATAGATCTACCTGTACTCCACCAAAAAACAGCAGAGGCAATAACTTGGAAATCTGATACGCCTGTGTGGATAGATCAATGGCCCCTTACTCAAGAAAAAATATTAGCCGCTCAAGCGCTAGTACAGGAGCAGCTTGATAAAGGCCATGTAATTGAATCTACTTCACCCTGGAATTCGCCCATTTTTGTAATTAAGAAAACATCGAAGAAATGGAGATTGTTGCAAGATTTGAGAAAAGTAAATGAAACTATGGAAGTTATGGGTGCCCTCCAGTCAGGGTTACCTCACCCTTCTGCTATTCCAAAGGATACTTATAAAATAGTGTTAGATCTGAAAGATTGTTTTTATAATATATTACTTCATCCCCAAGATTGTAAGAGATTTGCTTTCAGCATTCCTAGCCCGAATTTCCAGGATCCTATGAAAAGATATCAATGGCGAGTTCTTCCCCAAGGCATGGCGAATAGCCCCACCTTGTGTCAGAAGTTTGTTAGTGAAGCAATAGATAACACCAGAAAACAGTTCCCTTCTGTGTATATCATTCATTATATGGATGACATCTTGTTGGCCTGTAAGAAAGAAGGGATATTGTTAGCTTGCTTTGTAAATATAAAAAAGAACCTTCTGGCCTCGGGTCTTATTATTGCACCCGAGAAAGTACAGAGAAGTGAGCCTTATTCTTACTTGGGATTTCAGTTGTTTGCTCAGTATTTCACTCCACAAAAAATAGAGCTTAGGAAAGATCATCTTAAATCTCTTAATGATTTTCAAAAGCTGTTGGGAGATATTAATTGGCTGCGCCCTTCTTTGGGATTAACTACTGGAGATCTTAAACCACTGTTTGAAATTTTAAAAGGGGATTCTGATCCGACCTCCCCCAGGTCTCTTACTGAGCCTGCACGGAAGGCGCTTTCTAAGGTTGAGGAAGCCATTCAGCAACAGCATGTTTCCTTTTTAGATTATTCTAAACCTCTATATGTGTATATTTTAGATACCAAACACACGCCCACGGCGGTGTTATGGCAAGAAGGGCCACTTAGATGGATACACCTCCATGTGGCTGCTCAAAAGAATCTTAGTCCTTATTATGAATTTGTGGCCAGTTTAATTCAGGAGAGCCGCTTGGAAGCTCGAAAATATTATGGAAAGGAGCCAGATTCTATTGTTATCCCTTTTACAAAAACACAGATTCAAGGCCTGATGCAGTTTACAAACAGTTTTCCTATCGCCTTGGCTCATTTTGCAGGGACTTTGGATAATCATTATCCCAAGCATAAATTGCTTCAATTTTTTCAACATCATGATCCAATTTTCCCTTCAATTGTGTCCCATGCTCCTCTTCCTGCTGTACCTAATGTTTTTACTGATGGATCTAGCAACGGTGTAGCTGTCTATGCACTCAATAAACAGATTATCAAAAGGGTACAGACGCCTCCAGCCTCAGCTCAAATAGTTGAGCTTCGAGCAGTTCATATGGTATTGCTTGATTTTGCTTCCCAGTCTTTTAATTTATTCTCTGACAGCCATTATGTGGTTTGTGCCGTCAGGAATTTAGAAACAGTACCTTTTATTAACACCAGTAATCCTGTTATTCAGGATCTGTTTCTTCAGATACAGCAAGCCATTCAGCTGCGCTGTGAGAAATTTTATATTGGCCATATTAGAGCTCACTCTAATCTTCCAGGCCCTTTAGCCTCAGGAAATCAAACTGCAGATTCTGCCACGCAGCTCATTGCCTTGACTCAAATAGAAAAGGCACAAAAGGCTCATAGCCTCCACCATCAAAACAGCCAAAGCTTAAGACTACAGTATAATATAACCAGAGAAGCAGCACGTCAGATAGTGAAACAGTGTCCGGATTGTTCACAGTTTCAGCCTGTGCCTCATTATGGAATCAACCCTCGAGGCTTACGTCCTAATGATTTATGGCAAATGGACGTAACTCATATACCTGAATTTGGAAAGTTGAAATATGTTCATGTTTCCATTGATACCTTTTCCGGATTTGTCGTAGCCACCGCTCAGACGGGTGAAGCTACATCCCATGTTATTAGGCATTGTCTTGCTGCATTTGCCATGATTGGAACTCCTAAAACACTTAAAACAGATAATGGCTCCGGTTATACCAGCAAAAAAATTTTCTTTATTTTGCCAGCAATTCTCGATCAATCATGTTACTGGCATTCCTTACAATCCCCAAGGGCAAGGGATTGTTGAACGCACTCATGGCACATTAAAGATCAATTTGCAAAAAATAAAAAAGGGGGAGTAATATCCCCTGACGCCTCATAATTACCTGTCTCATTCTCTCTTTATTTAAATTTTTTTTGACCTTGGATGCCCATGGTAAGAGTGCTGCGGAGCGCTTTTGGCATTCTTCTACTGCCCCTCAGGCTTTGGTCAAATGGAGAGACCCACTTACAGGCTCTTGGCAAGGCCCAGATCCAGTCCTCATATGGGGACGAGGACATGTATGTGTTTTTCCACAGGATGCGGAAGGCCCTCGGTGGCTGCCAGAATGATTGGTGTGACATGTGGACCCTCTACCTACTGATGAGACTGATAGCCCTTAGCAATGCAGCAGACGACCAGACGTATTGGGCCTATGTACCTGATCCACCAATCCTCCACCCTGCTGTATGGGATGGTCCTGAGATTCCAGTCTATGTCAATGATACTCATGCCCTAGGATTGCCTTCTGATGGACACATGAAACAACATTTGGAAAAGAATTTCACTTATAATGGTATAGGAATAGGTTTGCCTATTTGTATTGCAAAAAAGAAGTCAATTTCTGGGTGCTTGCACAGTTCTCCTGTTACCATGCACCTTAATAACTCTTTAGTTGGATGGACTATTCATCTCAACATGCTAGGCGATTGGTCTGGAGGACGCAAGATAAATCTGCCCGTCTCTCCATCGCGTCCATCTTGCAATAAAAGACTGAAATTGGATATTGAGACTGTTCCATGGAAAGATTGTCCTGGCAATGATCCTGTTCACTATGACATCCCTGGAACAGGCAGATATACCGTTGACTGGTCGAGGAGTAACCGGTTAGGATGGGCCCGAGAATTGATTTCTGGATTTTGGAATTCTGATACGCAATATAAGCAAAATTCCTTATGGAGACTTATGGGAGCAATGGATGAGGTTGTTCAAATGGTTGAGTTTTGTAAATCAGGCACTCCCTGCAGTCAGGTGACTGTTTTACAAGATGGGACTAGAGAAGGGAACCCTGTCGTTAAGACTGTTAATATATCTGCTTGTGTTCCTTCCCCTTATGCATTTTTGATTGGAAATTTTAATGTACATTTTGTAGGAAATCAATTTAATGTATCCTGTAGTAATTTTTCTTTAACAAATTGTATTTCTTGGGTACCGTTAGGAACTCATATTATGATACTTAAACAACCATCTTTTATTATGCTTCCTGTTAATATTTCTGGACCTTGGTATGCCGAAAGAAGTTTGCAAATTTTCAAAGAAATTGAGTATGCTTTGAGTTGGCCAAAGCGGTTCATTGGACTTCTAATTACAGGAATTATGGCTTTGGTTACTATTATTGCAACTGCTGCTACAGCAGCTGTGGCCCTTTCTCAGACTATTCAAAATGCTCAATATGTTAATACTCTTTCAAAAAATGTTACTTTGGCTTTAGGGACCCAAGAAGCTATTGATGAGAAATTAGAACAAAAGGTGAATGCCCTCTATGATACGGTTCAGTATATGGGAGGTGTGATTCAGAGTATAAAAGTTAAATCTTATTTAGAATGTCATTCAGAATATCATTGGATATGTGTTACTTCTAAAAAGTATAATAATAGTCAATATGATTGGAATAGGGTTCGTTTACATCTTCAAGGAATTTGGCATGATGCTAATGTGTCTTTAGATATGTTTCGGCTTCATGATGAAATTCAAAATATGAGAGAAGCTGAACCCTTAAAATTTGATGCAGCTCAGGCTGCTTCTGAGTTTATTGATGTTCTTAGAAATGCTATGCCATCTATGCTTTATATTACCCATTCTGTTATGATTTTTCTTACATTGGGCATCTGTGTCTGTTTGGTTCTGTGCCTACTCCCCATCCTCATTAAATGTTTCATCAACAGGATGTTAGACTTGCGAGCTGACATCCATCAGCTTGAACTTAAGACGAAGCCCTGAGCCTTCCTCCCCGAGCATTCAGAGGGACAGGATAGTCAAAGACGGGTTGTACTTAGGTGCCGCTTCAGCACCTAAGACAGGGCTTGTACTATAAAATATAAGTTCCAAGGACTGGTAAGTTGAAGTCGGCGTCCTGAGACACCTAAGTCAGGCACTGTCACCTCGCCATCCTGGCCGGATGGGTTTTGCTCCTATAAAATAAAAAAGGGAGAGATGTGGGGAGCCAAGGTTTCTTGTAACTCTGGCTCTTGCAGACTGGCTCGGTTTATGATTAACCTGCTTTTGTTCCTAAGGCATTGTCTTTGCCTGCGCCTGGAGGGTGCTTACAAGCTGCTGAGATATGGGATAGGAGTGGCCGGTTCCCGGACACAGAGGACTGATGATTATCAGGATAATTGGTGGGCTTTGTCATGGGATAATGACTTTGGGGAAGTTTCAGTGATTTTGTAGTTTCTATGTAGAAGTTAAAAATTTACTTTCAATGAGGTAATGCTTTTTTGTGATTGTTAAGCTGCACGTACCCAGATGGTATAAATTGGTGAAGGAGAATAAACCCGGTGCTTCAGCATCACTGGAGACCGATCGATCGCATCATCATTTGTGTGAGTGTCTTTTTTCATTCCCACTCCCCCATTTAGGTACTGTTCCATTTGTGGCAGCTGGCACGCCACACATGCCTCGATGATATATTAAATTTTTTAATCAAATGTTAATAATTATTCTGTAATGACCTAAATTATGTCCCCCCCAAATCCATAGGTTTAATCTCTAACCCCTAATGTGACTATATTTGGAGATAGGGCCTTGAAGGAGGTAATTAATGGTAAATGAAGTTATAAGGTTGGGGCCCTAATATAATAAGACTGGTGACCTTATAAGAACAGAAGGAGACACCAGGGATGTGTTTGCACTGAACGGAAACCATGCTTCCTAGAGTGAAAGTGGCCATGTGAAAATCAAGGGAAGAGATCTTAGGAGAAACCAAAACTGCCAGCACCTTGTTCTCAGGCTTCTAGCTTCCAGAACTGTGAGAAATAAATATCTATTATTGAAGCCACCCAGTCTGTAGTATTATGTTATGGCAGCCTGAGCTAACGTACCACTAGGTTTCTAGTTTTTCTAGTTTGAGCAACTGGTTAGTTATATGATGGTTGCAATTACTAAGTTGAGGCATACCAGAAGAGGTCCAATTCCATAGGAACAGATGAAGAAATTGAGGCACAGAACTTGAAATAACTTACCTATGTCCCCCAAACCAAAACCCGTATTCTTAATGAATACTCTAGTGTAGGGTAAGTAGGGCAGAAAAAATCAGTCCACTATGAACCCTAGAGCTTAACTACAATTTAGTTTTTAAAAGCAAGTTTCCAGTTTAATTATATAAGGCAAAAGAAAAATCATCTGGACAAGGATGTGTTGCTGCCTTTGATTTCACTGTCCTAGTAACATGAACCTAGACTTGCCTAGCTTTAGAGAGTGTAGCTCAGAAGCTGAACTTGACTGTTTTTTTTTTGTTTTTTTTGTTTTTTTTTTAATGGAATGGGAGAAGCTGCTTTCTGGTTGATAAGCTACTAACCATTGTTAACCTGCTTGTGACCTCCTTTGAATCATTCCTGACCCCTGAAGTCTGTGCTCCAAAGAAACAGCTGTCAGACATTGTGAACTAGATTGAACCTAAGCTCAATCAAGTATGGAAGAAGCTCTCTCTCTCTCTTTCTCCCAGTGAAAACAAAGACCATAGCATCCAGTGTCTGTTTCATGCTCCTGTATTAGAGGAGGAATAAAGGGGCAGATAACTCAGAAGAAAAAGAGACACAATGAGGCTTAGATTGCCTTATAAGACAGTTAAGTACATTCATATGGCACCAACAAGATTTTTAAGGAAATTTTTGATATTTGATCTTTTTAAAAATGCATTGAACTACTCATTGTGACAAAATCAGGAGTTAGTTGGCCTTACTTATTCTTATTTAAGAAATTAGTATTATTTTTAATTTTGATTTGCATGGAAGAGAAAGCAACATAATCTTTCCAGTGTTTAGGGCTTCTAAAAAGACTGACTTTAGCTCTGTAAAACATTCATGAAGGAGAGAGCACTTAAGGAGGGCCTTTAGAGTATGAGGGTAGTTTTCCCTGTATACCCTACACCTAGGTAGAAATGATCACCATTTATCACCTGCCCATTTATCTTGCTCCAACTGTCACTACAACCCAAACACTCATGCCTAATTTTTCACATTTGTCTCTTTGTGGTTTCACTGTGTGAAGACTTTTATCACAGTGTTCTGGTTATCTTCAGACCTTTGGGGGCCTCTATCTATTTTTTATTAGTTTCAGGCAGGGAACCTCTGACTTTATTGAAGAACTTCGTTCTTGCTCTTTATGGACTTGGCTTTTGGTTTCTTTTTCACAGTTCATTCTCTCTCTCTCTCTCTCTCTCTCTCTCTCTCTCTCTCTCTCTTTCTCTCTCTCACACACACACACACACACACACACACACACACACACAGACATATACATACACTCTCTCTCTCTCTTTCAATCTTTGATATCTTGGCTACTAGGCTAGCCCCTCGTTTTAAAATTCTTTTTGAATTTTTTTTGTTTTTCACTGCCTTCTCCTTAGCCTTGTCCAGTTTTGGTGGAACATTGGCTTTGTTTATTAGTTGTTTATTAGTTCACTATCAATCACTTGCAGCTTGGTATACATGGATTCTTTTTCTTTTTCTTTTTTTTTTTTTTTTTTTTTAAGAAACACAGAAAATGGAACACAAAACAAACGTTTGTTGATTGGAAGGAGTGCAACCTAGGATAAATTACTGGGCATAAAATTATAAGTGTGGCAACCAGAAGGCAGGAAGGTACTGAAAGTAGGGCTGGTTGCCTAGTGAGGGGATGCACCTTTGTCTTTTTATCTTTCACTTTTTCTTGATTCCTTTCTTACCATTTGAAAGTTTCTAATTGTAGTTACTCTTTAAAGTATATAAGTCATGTGATTTGGTGACACTTGTTTGCATCCTGGGCTACTCTATCTATCTGCACAGAGTCTCTCTCTCTCTCTCTCTCTCTCTCTCTCTCTCTCTCTCTCTCTCTCTCTCTCTCTCTCTCTCTCCCTCTCTCATACACACACAAACACAGACTGCACTGAGTATTATCTGTTTCAAAACTGTCAACCTGTAGAGAGGACAACATTTGACATTGGGGTGTTTGACTGTCTTTCTTTGTGTTCTAGTGTCTCTGGTACCTAGAACTCTCAAGCGCACTCTTCCACACCAGGATCTGATTTCCTGGACTGTGTCCCAAACTGCAACCCTTCTATTTTATTTTATTCTACAGCAAAATACCCTTACCTCTCCATGGCCTGGTCTTCCCTACCAGTACATAATAAGAGCTAATCTGATACTATAACAAATATCAACAGTGGTGGCTAATGAGAATTTTGTGTTCTGTTGTGCATGGAACATAGTTACATTTTGCTACAACATCTTCACTGACTTCACAGGGAAAAAAGTGACTTTAATTGTGGCCATTCCATGAATAGGGCTTTTGGCTGCTGCTCCAAACCATCTCCAAAACTGCATATAACATTTGCCCTACCATAAAATATTGTTATAAATTATGAAGAGCCTGGAAACACAATTTGGGGGGCATGAAGGGGGAGAGAAAAGTAGAATGTATGACTCATCAGTGGGTAACATCTATCAGCTACAAAGTTCAAATCTCCAATCAGGCTTGTTCATCATCTTGTATAGAAATGAAAGGTTTACTGAGATATCCCTGGTATAAAATGGAAAGAAAAAGATACACGGAATACCTGACACACAGGCTGCTACCTCCCATTTTCACACCAATGGTACAGAATGATTATCAGTCATACCATTCTTTACCGTTGAAGCTATACAAGGCCTCAGAATTCTAAAACTACAAAGCAGACGACACTAGCTGTCAATAGAACAAAGTTGGCCATTGGGATGAAACCTATGCCATTTCTCATTCAGATGGTCTCTGAGAACTCTTTCAGTTGTTCTCAAATAATTGCTTTTTAACTTTGATCTGGAATTTATGAATATCATTTTACAGTTAAAAAAAGGGAAAGACCTGGAAAAAAAGGAAAAAAAAAGAAGAAAGATAAAAAGAAAAGAAGAGAACCTCTTCAATGATGCGGAGAAAATGGATGAGAGAGCCCAGTAGTACTTACTCATTGCATATAACAAATGGGCAATCCCTGAGTTGTGAGTTGTGTTTAACATAATCACCTATAATTACTGTACTGAGCATCACTCCTTTGAGTTGAGATGCAGAAGACCCTAGGAAAAGAAAACTATGTTTTGGAGATTTGTGGAAAAGGAGGGATAGTTGGTATTACCCATCAGATTAGCCCTTTGAGACAGAGTAGAAGAGTAATGAGAAGATGGGGTAATCGGGGAGGAAAGACCAGGAGAAAGGCTCCCAATGAGTAGCCAAGGACAGTATAAGGTCATTCAACATTTTAGAGAGGATTGGATGGGGTGAAGGAGGCAGGCATGTGCAGGGGTATGTCTCAGTCAAAGACAAGCTTCTTTATGCACTTGGCCATCCTATCTCCTTGTGCTGCTGAGGTCACATTAAGGGATTCTTTAGTGGGTATTATCCCTCATTGGATAGAAAATTGGAAGCCTCAGAATGCTATCTACTGGGATTGCATTGACTGGCATGGCATTTTATTGGCCCTAAACCACGAGCCCTTTCAGTTTTCATCTCCACTAAATCCCAGGCCTCACCCCAAAGAGGCTTGTGTCCATGTAAACTGGGGCATAATGAGAAAGTAGCTGTGCTTGTACACTTTTTACAAAGAGATCCAAACATGCGTTCCAGAGTTCACTTACATCTCAAGAACATGTTACCAAAGGAAGTAAATGTAACCACTGTAATTTAGAGGTTCTAATCAACACATTTTTTAGATAACTACAGTGACTTTACAATTACATCCTAATTAATGACTAATATCCTGTATATTCATAAGGAGAAGGTAACTGAAATTAATTTGTTAATGATAAAGCAAGGCTCCCATTGCACCTGAATCTTGCCAATAAACAAACAGCCTGCCCGTACACTAAGGTAAAGCTACTGTAGTTTTCAGTTCATATCTTGTTACTAAATTTCTTCCTGTAAGCCTAGAGAATAATATCTATTTTCATATTAACCCCATGCCAAGGCAACAATATAATGTGTGTGTTATTAACAATGTTTACTATGGCAGTTTAAACAACCATAGCTACATTTAAAACATAAGGAATTCAGAAACTTTTCAGCCAACAAAGGCTGCAGTTGTGTTTCCCTTAAAAACTAATATTGTCTCATTTCTCAACGTACTTTTCATTTGAGGATGGATTATTTGTATTACAATTGTTTGCTGGGAAATGACCCATTTCATTCAGCTAGAGTACAGAATAGAACTCAAATAAATATATCAAGAGAATGCAATATATCTGGCTCAATTCATTTGAGTATAATATTTAAATAGAAAGATCAAATTGTTACCTATTTTGGGAAGGAAAGACAATCTAAAAGAAAGGTTAATGTTTTATTGAACCTGTATTAGTAATGCTCTGGATGTTTTTGTCCTTGAAATGTCAAAATAAATCCCAGAGTCTCTGAAATGTCTTATAAAATCCTAGAGAGCACACAATCATGCCTACGTATTAGATAGTGAAGAGGGAAACGCAGAGACCAGTGCTTTTATTCCCATTTTATAGAAGAGGAAGCTAAGGAAAAATAAAATAAAACAAGTATTGTAGAAGCACAAGAAAGAAACATAACAGTCAAGGTTAAATATCGTGGGCTTTTGTGTGTGTGTGTGTGTGTGTGTGTGTGTGTGACCTATAAAAGGTTTCTAGGACTTAGCATGATCTACCACAATAGGAAAGGCAGGAGGAAACATTTTTAGGTCAAGGAACACAATCTCAGCTGCCTCCATAACCCCCTGACCTTCCCCTATTCTCCTTCTTCCAAGATTGCTGTCATGAGAATGTGATGTGATGAGGACTAATCAAGAGGAGAGGACTTCCAAGGAAATCATAGTTAATGGTAGAATGAAACACATGTGACAAGAGAATTAACAATTTCAACCTATTATATTTGAGACATTCATGAACACACACACACACACACACACACACACACACACACACACACACACACTATCCCTGGGACTGATTAGTTTGACCAATGAGGGTCTGAGGGGCATTTTCTCTTAGAGGGAAATTCTTTGAATTTCAAGTACAGCCTGGCAGGAAGCCCACAGTGTCTTGTAATTAGTTGGCCAACCAAGGCCCACTTCATAGATTTACCTTTCAGGGAATGGCAACTGTCTCCTTCCATGTAATCCAACTAGCAGTCTGAGGCACTTCTTTGTAAAAATCCACAGACTGAAGCAGGTAACTAGCCAGACAGATCCATCTCAGAATGAAAAGAAGTAGGGATGCATTTTTGCAACTAGTGAGTTAGGCTTCTGGCCCATGTGTACTGGCTTATTTTATGACCTCTCCCCACATGGAACTGATAGCTAAAGTCTCACAGTTCAGGTTCACTGGCTCTACTTGTTCTCAGGTTGTTGTGCCCCTCCTTTCTCTTCTACTATTGGAAACTATTTTAAGGATAAGAGTGTATCATTTGTTTTTATGTCTTCATGCTTTTGTCTTGCTCTTCCCCTTTTCTTCTTTTTTTAACTAATACATTTCTTGTTTATCCACTAAGATACAGCTAACACAAAACTCCTCTTTGAAGCCTTCTGTGACTGTCCCATGCAAAGATTATCACCTCTTTTCTAAAAACAAATTGTGCATTAACTTGATCAATTATGGCAATTATCTGTTCATGTGTGGCTTTCTTCTCCATTAAGTAGGGAATTCCTGAAGGGTAAGGACCATTCCTCATCTATCTCTGTATGCCAAGTATTTATCACAGTTATGCTCATTTAGTGACTGAAAAAATTACTTCTTATATCTATATACTGGACATTTTTCTAGGTGCTGAAGATTCGCCACAGTCCCTGCCACCAAGTTTATATTCTAGTGGAGAAAAACAGATGATAAATATGGAAAACAAACACAATAACCTCAGAGATTAAGAAATGTTACAATCAAACCAACATAAAAAGCATGTTAATTAAAACTGAGGAAGTAGATGAGATTCTAGGAAACTGTGTAGTGTGTGAAGAACACAAGGCCTAGGACAGAATCCTTCATAATGCCAACTTTCAAGGACACTTAACAGATCAGGATAAGAATGAATTGTCAGATAAGTAAGGGAGAAACAGATGAGAGTGGCAGTCCTTCCTTTTTACCCTCCTCCCTCCACCTCAAATTACTATGCTGACTCTTGCTCTTCTATGATTAGAGTTGTGCACACACAAGGGACCAAAAAGTACTTACTTGACTATTACTAATGTCATCTGATATTAACACCCTCTGTGTATGGCCAATATTGAAAATATAATTACTTCCCTTCTTGGGTACATTTGTGGGTTCCGCTGATATTCTCCAACTGAGGAGAAATAGTTATAGTTTCTTGCAGGATACCTCCAGCATCTTGTCTAAGGTCCCCTTACACCTGGCAGGAAATCTTCTTTAGTAGTATCCTTTTATAGTATAACTCACCACTGTTTACTTTTGTGGGGTCCTCATATGGCCCACAAGAAAATCCAACTTTTCCTGCCATTAGTGAAAATACAAATCACGCTCAAAGCAGTACTTTCTCTTCGTATTCTACCAATACTAGGCCTCTATATCCATAATATTTTGACTTTAGGTATTTTCTAGTCACATGTCAGGTAACAGTCCTTATAATACTCAAATTGAAGATGATATCTTTCAAGCTCTTGAGGTGTGCCTCACCCTAATTTGCCTTGAGATGGTGGCATGGGAGGGAAAAGAGACCACCACCCTCCTTCCATAATATAAAAATTCTTGAATTGTTATTTGATTCAAATATTTTGTTTAAATATAAAATTTAATTGGAAAGAGTAATATGAGGTGTGATCTAACAACACGGTGAATACTTAAATAAAAAAAAATTACAGTAAAAGATGCATTGCCATTAATGCCCCTCAAAATACTCCCCCTTGCTTCAAACATACTTATCCCATCATTCTTGTCACTTTCTGAAGCAGTTCTGGAAGTCCTCTTTCGTGAGTGTCTTCAGTTGTGCTGTTGTGACTGCCTTGACATCCTCAATCATTTTGACTTTTGGGAGGAGCCAGAAGTCTTATGTTGCCAGATCCTGTGAATAAGATGGATGACTACACACTGTAATGTTTTTATTTGACAGAAATTGCTGTGTACCAGAAGCGCATTGACATAGGGTATTGTCGACACTCATGAAAGAAGACTTCAGAACTGTTTCAGAAAGTGGCAAGAACGATGGGATAAGTGTGTTCGATGCGGGAGGAGTATTTTGAGGGGGATTAATGGCAATGTGTCTTTTACAGTAATATTTCTTTCTTTAAACATTCACTGTATTTTGTGATCACACCTCATAGATCAAATTGTCAGCCACTAACAGTTTAGTAAGAATAAAAACAATATATGAGTCTCAATCATCTATAATGGTCCTGAATAAATGAAGCCACAAGGCAAGTACCTATTGTTGAGGGAAAAGGACAAAGTCCAGAGTACGGGAAGGGAGGCCTTGGGGAAGAGGACATTACTGAAAGTATAAAGAAGGACAGAAACAGAGAAAGAATTATAATTCTCTGCATTTTCAATTTTACCTGAGACAGTTTCCTAAAGGCATTTCTTTCTTTCTCTTTTAAAAATGTAATTTATTTTTTGAAGAGACAGTACAAAAATTGCTGCCAGAAATTTGCATTTCTGTAGTTAATTGCGTACATATGGGAGCATGTGTGTAAGATATACAAGTATATTTAGAAATGGAATAGGGGGTCAAAAATATGTGTGTGATGGTTAATTCTATGTGTCAACTTGATTGGGCCAAGGAATGACCAGAGATCTTGTTAAACATTATTTCTGGGTATGTCTCTAAGGGTGTTTACAGAAGAGTTAGCATTTGAATTGTTAGGCTCAGTAAAACAGATTATCCTCCTAGCCAATGTGGGTGGGCATCATCCAGTCATTTGAGGGACTGAATAGAACAAAAGGTGGAGGGTTGAATTCTCTATCTCTGCTTGGCCACTTGAACTGAAACTTCCATCTTCTCCTGCTCTTGGACTGAAACTTACACGATAAGCATTCCTGGTTCACAGGCCTTTGGAATTGGGCTGGAATTTATACTACCAGCTTTCTTGGTTTCCTGGGTCTCCAGCTTTTTGGTGAGAGATCATGGAACTTATTAGCTTCCACAATAGCATGAATCAATTTGTTATATATATATATATATATATATATATATATATATATATATATATATATATATATATATTCCTATTGGTTCTACTTCCCTAGAGAACCCTGACTAATGCAATGTGTGTTTGTAATTGTGATTATAGCTTACTTGCCCTTCATAAAGGTTGTGTATTGGACAGACTGTATCTTCTGTTTTGAGATTTAAACCTCTAGTGTAATTTGATTTAACAGTGTAGTTAGCTTGGGACTTTCTGAAAGTTTTTCTTTGAGTCTTAGTCCTTCAGCCAAAATTTAATGATACTGTTTACATTTGTTGTGCATACCACTCTCAATGGTTCTGTATGCATACCAGGCTCAATGACACTGATTCCTCAAGGAAACCTCTGGGACACTGACTTGAAAGACGTTTTTCACATCTGCATAAGATCTACTCCTATCCCTGCAAGACACCAGCCTCTGGGAAGCGCCTTTATTCAGGAATTGCCTGAGCAAGTTCCTCTTTCCTCTGTTCTGCCTCTCCTTACCTGCCTATAAAAACTTTTGGCTATGCTGGAGGTCGGTCGCCTTTGGACAGGAGTCTGCCACACTTTCAGAATGCCAGCGTTTTGAATAAACCTGCCTTTCTTTCCACCAAGCCTCTCTAGTTTTGTCTTTCATGTTGTGAGGAGCCGGACCTTTAGCACTGTAACAGTTGCACAATTTAAGAGTGTGCTCCCAAATCGTCATCAGCACCCTTTTTAATCTCTGCCATTCTTTGAAGTAAAAAATAGTATGTTGAATTTTTAATTTACATATATTTTTAGTCATGAATGGGACTGAACATCTTTTCATGTATTTAAAAGCCATCTGTATTTTCATTTCCATGAAAGGCTGATACATACATGTTTTTAATTAATTTATTTATATCAATTTCAGGTGACATTCAATATTATTTTACATTAATTTCAGGTGTACAACATAGTGGTTAGACATTTATATATTTTTAATTTTATTTTTTAATTAAAGTTTATTGGGGTGACAATTGTTAGTAAAGTTACATAGGTTTCAGGTGTACAATTCTGTAATACATCGTCTATATATCACATTGCGTGTGGACAGAAAAGTGACCACATATTAAACCTGACAAGCCCAAGAGACTGAAAATAACCACATAGGATGGCATGAACATAAAACTTCCTAACTAAGGTGGGCCATGACGGGAAGTCACATCCTTGGCCTGTAGCTTCCTTGACAAATGTCAACCTTTCCCGAAAGTGAGCCTCTCTGTTTTCTTTTTGCATCTAGGATAACATACCCTTTGGAATGTTAGAGTAATCCCTTTTTCCAGACACAACAGGCGGCACAACCCACCACACCAGAGCAGGAAACTACAAAATCCCTCATTGTTATCTGGTTTCCCAAATACTATCTCTATGTGCTGTGAAATGCTATTAACTATCCTGCACCTACCAATGTAAAAAAAAGTGTGTTACTCTCCAGTTTGCTTTTTATCCAATCCCAGAGATTTCCCCGCTTCACTTTCTCCCTGTCCCTTAATCTACAACCAATGGTTTTCAAGTAACCTTCCTCCTTTGATTCTAATGTATAAAATAAGTTGCAAAACGGACATTTTCCGGAGCATTTTCTCAATCCGTTGAGACTTCACTTCTCGGCAAGTGTAGTCAGTTTGGCTCAAATAAATTCTTATAAGCTTTCTCTTAGGCGGGATGTTTTTTTGTTGACATGTGTTCATGAACGACTTTTCCGTCCATCAGAATATATTTCATCCCTTTTACCCCCATCTACCTCCCACCTCCCCCATTACCCTCTGGTAATCACTAAACTATTGTCTGTGTCTAAGAGTTTGTATCTCTTCAATTGTTTCTTTTGTTCCTTTGTTGCTTTCAGTTTTATATACCACATATCAGTGAAATCAGATGGTTCTCTAGTTTTTCAGCCTATTTGCTTAGCATAATAATCTCAGGTTCCATCCATGTTGTTGCAAATGGCACTACTTCATCTTTTCTTATAGCAAAATAGTATTCCATTCTCTCTATATATATATCATATCTTCTTTCTAATCATCTATCGAAGGACACTGGTTGTTTCCCTATCTTGGATACCATAAATATTGCTGCAATGAACATCGGAGCACATATATTTTTATGGATAAGTGTTTTCAGAGTTTTTAGGTAGATATCCAGGAGAAGGGTTGCTGGGTTGTATGGTAATTCTATTCTTAATTTTTGAGGAACCTCCACACTACCTTCCATAGTGGCTGCAGCAATTTGCGTTCCCACCAACAATGTATCTGGGTTCCTTTTTCTCCACATCTTCTCCAACACTTGTTATTATTTGTCTTGTTCATGATAACCATTCTAACTTATTTGAGGTGACATCTCATTGTGGTTTTTATTTACATTTCTCTGATGATTAGTGATGTTGAGCATTTTTTCATATATCTGTTGGCCATTTGTATGTCCTCTCTGGAGAAATGTCTATTCATGTCCTCTGCCCATTTTATAATTGGACGGTTTGTTTTTTTTTTGTCTTTGAGTTGTATGAGTTCCTTATATATTTTCGATATTAGCTCTTTACCAGAGGTGTTGTTTGCAAAAATTCTCCCATTCTGTTGGTTGCTTCTTTGTTTAGTCGATGGTTTCTTTTGCTGTGCAGAAACTTTTTAGTTTGATATAGTCCAATTCATTTATTTTAGCTTTTACTTCCCTTGCCTTTGAAGTCAAATTGATAAAATCCTCTTTGAACACAAGGTCCATAAGTTTAGTACCTATGTTTTCATCTATGCTGTTTTTTTTTTGTTGTTTTTTTTTTTTTTTAGGTCTTATGTTTGTGTCTTTGATCCATTTTGAGTTAATTTTGGTACATAGTTTCTTTCTTTTGCATGTGGCTTGCGAATTTTCCCAGCACCATATATTGAAGACGCTGTCTTTTCTCCATTGTATGTTGTTGGCTTCTTTGTCAAAAATTATCTGTCCATATTTACATGTGTTTATTTTGCGGGTCTCAATTCTATTCCATTCATCCATGTGTCTGTTTTTCTGCCAAGAGTTCTTTTCATTTCTTTTAACTCTCAAGTCTCTCTCTTCTTCCATCTGTGCCATTTTCAGATTTCTGCCTTTGATGTCATTGATTCTTTCCTCCATCTGGTAAGCTCTATTACCTAAGCTGGCTATTTCATTCTTTATTTCTTTTATGAGTTTTTAATCTCCAGAAATTTAATTTGGTTATTTTTAAAAATTTCAATCACTTTGGTAAACTGTTCCTTTTGTTCTTTGATTGTGTTTCTGAGTTTAGTAAACTTCTTGTCTGTGTTTTCTTGCATCTCATTAAGTTTTTTTCAGAACTGCACTCTTGAATTCTCTGTTATTTAAGTTACATATTTCCATGTTTAGGTTCATTTTCTGGAGACTTTTCATTTTCCTCTGAACTGCCTTGTTACGTTGGTCATTCATGGCAATTATTGAATTATCTCTTCCTAGGCATCTACTGGAGTAGATTCTGCAACAGGTTGGTAGGAAGAGTTCTTTCTTTTTCTTTCCAGTAGGTGTTGGGGGAAAGTATTATTTTCTCTCCTGCTGCAGCCTTTTAGTCTCTCTCATCCTGAGGTGTTTTATTTTCTCTGCACTGTTCTGGCTACTCATACAATGGGGAAGTGGGGGCAATTACCTGGAAGGTGGGTTTCTCCTCTGTGAACAGGTCACCTGGGTCACTGGGCACCGCCTATATGGGGAGGTGTGGAGAGCCTCTGAAGTTCCAAATCTCTTCCTGCACCAGTTTTAGCGCCTGTGTGTTTCATCGGCTCTGTTTCCTGCTAAAGGGATCTGCCCAGATAGATGGGGACAGGGGCTTGGTGCATTGTGAGTGGAGGCTCTGAGCAATGGTGGTGGCCACCAGCACAGCCAATCCTGCACCCAAGGCTCGCTCCCTTCCTCCATAATTATTTGGCCAGAGAGTCCGGGGCTGCAGGTCCTCAGATCTCTGAACTGCAAATATTCTTTTCTTTTGTTGTGACACTACTACTGTTCCATTTCTAGCATTGGGAAGATGGGTTGGGGCAAGCTCTGGGAGAGTCAGGTGGGCTTGGCTGGCTCCGTTCTTATGCCTTCTGTCCTGTTTGGCAGGGAGTTCTTAAACCACCATTTTCACCTTTCTTCCCTCAGTCTTTGCTCCGAGGCTCTGCCGTGAGTGTTGGATGCAACTCGGTTTTATACTCAACTATCTGGCAGAACTGTGTACCATAAGGGGACTGCTAACAGTCTGAATTCTTCCCTTTCCCATGACCGCGGTAACTCTGGAATGCAGGGAGCTCAGAGTTCTGAGCACTGGCCCATGTGCAGCCTCTGTCTCTACTCTTCCACCTTCCCTCTTCCCCTGCTCACCCAATTTGCCCAACTTTAGATGATTTCAGTCACGCATCCCTTACTCTTGCCTTTCATGTGGGCAGGGAGTCCTTTGTGGAATTATAGTGTTCAATTTGTTGTGAATTGCAGGGCAGATTTCAAGAGGCTCACCTCATGCTGCCATTTCTATGACATCAACATTAATGTAATTTATGCAGTGATCCCACGATTAGCCCAGTACCCACCTGGGACTATACATATTTAGTATACATTATTGACTATGTTCTCTGCGCTGTACTATACATCCCCGTGACTATTTTGTAACTATCAATTTGTACTTTTATCATTTTCTATTGTATTTTTGTTCATTTCATTATTTATTTTTAGAAATTATTTTTGAAATAAGGAAAGAAGCGTTTTTTTACTTTTTTTTAAATTAATGTTTATTGGGGTGACAATTGTTAGTGAAATTACATAGATTTCAGGTGTACAATTCTGTACTACATCATCTATAAAAACCATTGTGTGTTCACCAACCAGAGTCAGTTCTACTTCCATCAACTTATATTTGATTCCTTTTACCCTCATCTACCACCCCCTCCACCCTTACCCTCTGGTAACCACTAAACTATTGTCTGTGTCTATCAGTTTTTGTTTCTCATTTGTTTGTCTTGTTCTTTGGGTGTTTTTGGTTTATATACCACATATCAGTGAAATCATATGGTTCTCTGCTTTTTCTGTCTGACTTATTTTTCTTAGCATTATATTCTCAAGATCCATCCATGTTGTCACAATTGGTCCTATTTCATCTTTTCTTACCGCTGAATAATATTCCATTGAGAATATATACCACAATTTTTTTATTCAGTCATCTATCGAAGGACATTTTGGTTGTTTCCCTGTCTTTGCCACCGTAAATAAAGCTGCAATGAACATTGGATCACATGTGTCTTTATGAATAATTGTTTTCAGATTTTTGGTAGATACCCAGGAGAGGGATTGCTGGGTCATACAGTAATTATATCCATAATTTTTTGAGGAACCTCCACACTGCTTTCCATAGCAGATGCACCAGTCTACATTCCCAACAACAGTGTATGAGGGTTCCTTTTTCTCCACAGCCTCTCCAACAATTATTACTATTTGTCTTGATGATAGCCATCCTAACTGGGGTGAGATGATATCTCATTGTGGTTTTTATTTACATTTCTCTGATGATTAGTGATGTTGAGCATTTTTTCATATGTCTATTTGCCATTTGTATGTCCTCTTTGGAGAAATGTCTCTTCAGTTCCTCTGCCCATTTTTCAATTGGGTTGTTTGTTTTTTTGTTGTTGAGTTGCATAAGTTCCGTGTATATTTTGGATATTAGCCCCTTATCGGAGGCCCTGTTTGCAAAAATCTTCTCCCATTCACTTGATTGCCTATTTATTTTGTCAATGCTTTCTTTTGCTGTGCAGAAGCTTTGAAGTTTGATATAGTTCCATTCATTTATTTTAGCTTGTACTTCCTTGCCTTTGGAGTCAAATTCATAAAATGTTCTTTAAACCCAAGGTCCATAAGTTTAGTACCCATGTTTCTTCTATGCAGTTTATTGTTTCAGGTGTTATGCTTAAGTGTTTGATCCATTTTGAATTAAGTTTGGTACATGGTGACAGATACCAGTCCAGTTTCATTCTTTTGCACGTGGCTATCCAATTCTGCCAGCACCATTTATTGAGGAGGCTGTCTTTTCTCCATTGTATGTTTTTTGCTTCTTTGTCAAAAATTAAATCTCCATATTTATTGACGTTTATTTCTGGGTTCTCAATTCTGTTCCATTGGTCTGTCTGTTTTTCTGCCAATACCATGCTGTTTTGATTATTGTTGCCCTGCAGTACAAGGTAAATTCAGGGAGTGTGATACCTCCAGTATTGTTCTTTTTTCTTAAGATTGCTTTGGCTATTCGGGGTCTTTTGTGGTTCCAAACAAATCTGATGATTTTTGTTCTATTTCTTTAAAAAATGCCATTGGGATTTTGATGGGGATTGCATTGAATCGTATATTGCTTTGGGTATTATGGCCATTATAACAATGTTGATTGTTCCAATCCATGAGCACAGAATGTTTTTACATTTCTTTGTGTCTTCTTCAATTTCTTTTAAAAATGTCTTGTAGTTTTCAGCATATATGTCTTCTTCATCAGTTAAGTTTATTCCTAGGTATTTTATTCTTTTTGCTGCAATTGCAAAAGGATTTATTTCATTTTGTTCCTTTTCTCTGAGAGTTCATTGTTAGTATATAGGAATGCAATGGACTTTTCTACGTTGATTTTGTAGCCGGCCACATTACTGTATTCGTTGATTGTTCCTAATAGATTTATGGTGGAGTCTTTAGGGTTTTCTATATACAGCATCATGTCATCTGCAAACAGTGACAATTTAAATTCTTCATTTCCAATTTGGATGTTGTTTATTTCTTTCTCATGCCTATTTGCTCTGTTGAGGACTTCAACACTATGTTGAAAACCAGAGGTGATAGGGGACAGCCCTGTCGTGTTCCTGAATGTAGAGCAAAGGGCTTCAGATTTTCACCATCAATTATGAGGTTAGCTGAGGGTTTGTCATATATGGCCTTTATCAAACCTTTATTTCCTCCTATACCTATTTTATTAAGTGTTTTATTCATAAATGGATGTTGTGTCTTGTCAAATCCTATTTCTGCATCAACTGATATAATCATATGATGTTTGTCCTTTATTTTGTTTATGTGATGGATCACATTGATGGATTTGCATATGTTGAACCAACCTTGTGCCCCTGGGATGACACCACATTGTCGTGATGAATAATCTTTTTAATGCATTGTTGCATTCGATTTTCTAGAATTTTGTTTAGGATTTTTGCATCTGTATTCATAAGAGATATTGGTTTGTAGTTCTCTTTTTTTTGTGTTTTCCCTGCCAGGTTTTGGTATCAAGGTAATGTTGGCCTTATAACATGAGTTAGGGAGTAAAGTCTCTTCTTCAATTTTTTGGAAGAGTTTGAGCAGGATTGGTATTAGATCCTCTTTGAAGGTTTGTCAGAATTCACTAGTGAAGCCATCTGGTCCTGTATTTTGCTTGTGGGAAGGTTTTGGATGACTGATTCAATTTCATTACTGGTGATTGGTCTGTTTAGATTTTCCAGTTCTTCATGGTTCAGCCTAGGAAGGCTATATGTTTCTAAGAACTTGTCCATTTCGTCTAGGTAATTGAATTGGGTGGCATATAGTCCTTCATAGTATTCTTGGATGATCCTTTGTATTTCTGTGGCATCCGTGATTACTTCCCCTTTTTCATTTCTGATTTTGTTAATTAGTGTCTTCTCTCTTTTTATCTTAGTGAGTCTAGCCAAGGGTTTGTCAATTTTGTTACTCTTTGCAAAGAACCAGCTCTTTGTCACATTAATTTTTTCTATTGTCTTTTTGTTCTCCATTTCGTTTAGTTCTGCTCTGATTTTTATTATTTCTTTTCTTCTGCTGACCTTGGGTTTCATTTGTTCTTCTTTTTCTAGTTCTTTAAGGTGTAACATGAGGTTGTTTATTTGGGATATTTCTTGTTTCTTGAGATAGGCTTGTAATGCTATAAATTTTCCTCTTAAAACTGCTTTCGCTGCATCCCAAAAATTTTGGTGTGATGTACTTCCATTGTCATTGGTTTCTATATATCTTTTGATCTCTCCTCTAATTTCTTCTTTGACTCAGTCATTCTTTAAAACTATGTTGTTTAATCTCCATTTATTTGTGGTTTTCCTGCTTTCTTTTTGCAGTTCCAAATTTTTTTTTGCATATTCAATTTTAAAGCCTTGGGATCAGAGAATATGCTTAGTATGATTTCAATCTTCTTAAATTTGCTGAGGCTGATTTTATGTCCCAATATATGGTCTATGCTTAAGAATGTTCCATGTACACTAAAAAAAAAAAATGTATAGTCTGATGTTTTAGGATGAAGTGCTCTATATTGTCAATTATGTCCATTTCATCTAATGTGTCATTTAGGGCTGCTATTTCATTATTTATTTTCTGTTTGCATGATCTATCCATAGCTGTCAATGATGTATTTAGGTCCCATAGTATAACTGTGTATAGGTCAATTTCTCTCTTTAGTTCTGTTAGTACTTGTTTGGTGTATTTGGGCGCTCCCTGATTGGGGGCATAAATATTGATGACTGTTAAGTCTTCTTGTTGTATAGTGTTCTTTACCATTATGAAATGTCCATTTTTTTCTCTTGTTATCTTTGTCACTCTGAAGTCTATTTTACCGGATATCAGTACAGCTACACCTGATTTTCTCTGGATACTGTTTGGTCAGAGTGTCAATTTCCACCCTTTCATTTTGAGTCTGTACTTGTGCTGGTAGCTGAGATGTGTCTTTTGGAGACTGTATGTTGTTGGTTTTAGTTTTTTGATCCAATCTGCTTCGTTTTGCCTTTTTATTGGTGAATTCAGTCTATTTACATTTAGGGTGATCATTGATATGTGAGGATTTCCTATCATTCTATCTTTAATTATCTGGTAAGATTGTGTCTCCATTGTTTCTTTACCTTTTTATTGTTGTCTATTATTTCTGTGTGGTGGTATTCCACAATGTTTCCCTCGGTTTCTTCTTTTATTAGAGTACATATTTCAGTTCTGGATTTTTTTGGAGTGGTTACCATTAAGTTTATGTAAAGGAAAGTATGATATTTAGAATATTCCATATTATTCAGCATGCTTACTTTCTCCATTCACATATTCCAGTTCAGGCCTTTATTCTCTCCCTTTTCATGTTTGGTTGCCACAAATTGTCCCTGTTGATGGTGGTCGAATAGCCTCCTTTAGTATTTCTTGTAGTGCAGGTCGTGTATTAGAGATTTCCCTCAGCTTCTGTGTTCTGGAAAGGTCTTTATTCCTCTTTCATATCTAAAGGACATCTTTGCCTTTATTCTTGTTATTCTTGGCTCATAATTTCTGTCTTTCAATAATTTGAATATTTGGTTCCACTCCCTCCTGGCTGGTAGAGTTTCTGGTGAGAAATCAGATAGTAATCTAATGGGCTTTCCTTTGTACATTACCTTTTTCTTTTCCCTGGCTGCCTTGAGGATTCTTTCTTTGTGGTTGATTTTTGACTGCTTCAATAAAATGTGCCTTGGAGAAGGCCTGTTGGGGTTGAGGTAATTAGGTGTTCTCTTTGCTCTTTGGATTCGAGGATCCAGTTCTTTCCACAAGTTTGGAAATTTCTCATCAACTATTTCTTTGAATATTCTCTCTGTTCCCTTCTCTCTTTCTTCTCCTTCTGGTGTTCCCATTATTCTTATATTGCTCTTTCTGATGGAGTCAGAAAGTTCTTGTAGAGTTCTTTCATTTTTTTTTTTTATTTTTTTTTTAAGTCTCAAGTCTCTTTCTTCTTCCATCCATGTCATTTCCATTTTTCTATCTTTGATGTCACTGATTCTTTCCTCCATCTGGTCAACTCTACTTCCTAAGCTGGGTATTTCATTCTTAATTTCTTCTATTGAGTTCTTAATCTCCAGAAATTCTATTTGGTTCTTTTTTTTTTTTAATTTCAATCTGTTTGGTAAAATGTTCATGATGTTCTTTGAGTGTGTTTCTGAGATCATTAAACTGCCTTTGTGCATTTTCTTGCATCTCATTGAATTTTTTCAGAACTGCAATCTTGAATTCTCTGTCATTTATGTCACATATTTCCATATCTTTAATTTCATTTTCTGGAGACTTTTCACTTTCTTTCTGAGCTGTCTTGTTGTCTTGGTTATTAATGGCAATTAATGCTTTATTATTTTCTTCCTAGACATCTATATGAGTTGGTTCTGCAACAGGTTGATAGGAAGATGTCTTTCTTTTGTTTTCCAGTATGTGTTGGTAGAATGTTTTATTTTCTCTTCGACTGCAGTCCTTTTTTCTCTCTCACACTGTAGTGTGATGTTTTCTCTGCACTATTCCAGCGTCTCACACAATGGGGGGGATTCCCTGGAAGGCGGGCTTTTCCTCTGTTAACAGTTTGCCTGGGTCATAGGGAGCCATGTCCCTGTGGGGATGCGGAGATCTTTTGAAGTTCCAAAGCTCTTCCTCCACCAGATTCAGAGCCTGTGTGTTTCAGCAGTTCTGTTTACTCCTGCATAGATTTGCCAAAATAGGTGGGGACTGGGGCAGGGTGAGTTGTGAGAGGTGGCCCAAAGCAATGTCGGAGACCACCACCACAGACAGTACTGCTTCCAGAGCTCCCTCCCTTTGCCGGAACTAATTGGGCTGTGAATCTGTGTCTGTGTACCACAGTTCTCAGAACTGCAAATATTCTGTTTTTTTGATCTGACACTGCTACTGTTCAGCTTCTAGCACTGGGCAGATGGGGGCAGGGCGAGCTCTGGGAGGGTAGTCTCAGTGCCTACAGCTTCCGTGTTCTGCTCGGCAGTGAGGGTTTAAACCACCACTTTCAGCCTTCTTCTCTCAGTCTTTGCTCTGAGGTCTCTCCCGTGAGCATTGGGTTCAGCTGTGTTATATGCTTTCCCCTCAGCCCTTTGGGCCATAAACGGAGCCCTAACATTCTGAGTTCTTCCCTTTCCCACAGCTGCGGTAGTTCCGGGATGCAGCGAGCTTGGAGCACAGAGGTAGGTGTGCATCTTGTGCCCACGGCACTCCATCTCTGCACTTCTCCCTTCCCTCCTCCCCTGCTTGCGCAATTTGCCCACTTTTAGGTGAATTCATTAGTGAGCCTCTTCATCTTGCCTGTCTGCTGTGCAGGGAGTCATTTGTAGAGTTATCGCTGTTTAATTTGTTATAAATTCCAGGCAATATTTTCAGTGGCTCAACTCAGGCCACCATTTTGATGACGTCTCCTCGGGAATAAGTATTTTATTTGTGACGTGAAGTATAAATGTTTTCCCCCGTTTGTTGTCATTTGACTTTATTTTTAATTCATATTTTTATAATTTTATTCAGTTGTATTTATCAATTTTTATAGTTATGGCTTTTAAACTATATTTTCTTGGTTTTTGTCAGCTTTAGAAAGGCCTTTACTACTCTATGGTTGAAGACAGTTTTCCCCATCTTTGCCTAGTAATTTTATTATTATTTTCATAAATTTAAATCTTTGATCCACCCAGACTTTATTTTTTGGTAGGATATGAAGTAGGAGTCCAACTTCACCTTATTTGCACATGGCTACCCAGTTGTTCCATACCATTTGTTAAATATTCTCCACCTGTTTGGAACAGTTGCTTTTTAATCTGTCCAACAATCTTTCTGTGTATATGTTAATAATCATTTACTTAGCTGAGTCACTGCTACCATTACCTCTTCTTCATTCCAGAAGAATGTCACCTATTTTACATTAAATAAATATTGGCAAGGCCTCTGCATCTTTTCTCAGGGATTGGGAATGCCTCTGAAATAGCAAATGATGTAGGAAGATGGGATCTTAGAGTTTACCTAGTCCAACTCCATTTACAGATGGGAAACCTGAATTACAAGAGCAAAAGTTATTTTCCCTAGATTAAACAGAGTTGTTACTCAATTGATAGTGTTATTTGTCATATGTCATCATATATACTAAGATGATTCATTTTACCTAAAGATACTAATCTCCAGGAAACCTCAAATTCTAAAGAAATCAAGCTCAAAAGGAACAATTTGAGTTTGGAATGGATCTCCACATATACATGAAATCACCAGCTCAAGGTGATCAAGGCAAAATAATGTTATCAATGAAAAAATAAAATCTTTGAGATTTTCTGCATTTGGAGTATACATAGTGTCTGTATATATCTGAATATTCTTCTCAACTGTTTACCAATTCCACATTCTAGATTATATAGTAGGTCCAGGTATCTGAGCCTGTGGGCAAAACAAAAACTTTTTAAAAGTGAGTTTAATCATCTTAGCATGCCTTTAAAAGTAACAATAAAGCAAAAGAACACCAAATACTAATAAACAAAGTAAATAACAGTGGCATTCAACTAAAGCAAATATATGCATTTATTCAACAAATATTTGAGTACCTACTATGTGCCCATTTGTTTAGACTTTGGGGTTATAGCAGCTAACCAGAGAGACAATGTCTACCGTGCAGAAAAAAAAAAAAAAAATATATATATATATATATATATATATATATATATATATATATATATATATATATATATATGGTAATGGATTAAATAGGAAAGAAGAAGAAGCTACTTTAGATTGAGTGGTCAGAGTAGATTTATATGAGAAGGTGACATTTAAACGTGGACTTCAATTGCAACAAGAAATCAGCAATGTGAGAATATGAGACAGAGGATTATAGGCAGAGGGAAAGAAAAGTGCAAAATCTACATGGTTGTGAACTGCATGGGTATTTCAAAAATGTAAAGAAGACCACTGTATTGCAGTGTAGTGAATAAGGGAAGAGTGTTACAAAGTGAGGTTAAAGAAGTAAGCAGAAATGAGATTTGTAGGGCTGTAGGTGACATGGAGTTTGATTTTATTCTATATGCAATGGTAATTAGAAGCCTTGAGAGTGCTATGTGAATTGCAATTCTAAAATATTACCTTTTATCCTATATAGATTAGACTATAGAGAGTCAAACATGGAAGCACAGAAAACATTTAGGACTCTGTTACAGTAGTCCAAATGAGAAATGATGGTGGCTTGGATTGGATGGTAGACATCAAGACACATGGTCAGACTCAATTTATCTTTTGGAGCAGAGAAAGCAGGACTTGTTGATGTATTAGATACTGAAAAGATGTGTAAGGGGAGAGAAAAATCAATAATAAAATTTAAGTTTTATAGACACAGAGAACACATTTGTGGTTACCAGAGGGTAAGGGAGAGGGAGGATGGTAGAAAAAGGTAAAAGGGGTCAAACATATGGTGACGGAAGAAAAACTCACTCTGGGTGGTGAGCACGCAATGTTATACATAGATGATGTATTATAGAATTGTATACTTGAAACCTATGTAATTTTACTAAAGATTGTTACCCTAATAATTTTAATTTTTTAAAAAAATTAGGTTTTGCTTGAGCTAATGATGACATTTACCTACATGGGGATTAGTGAGAACTTTTTCTGCAAGAGAGGGAAATCAAGCGTTCAGTTTTGAAAATGTTAAATTTGAAGTGCCTGTTAGAAAACTATCATTGAATTTGATCACACATAATTGTCCTTGTCTCCCTCATCACCTAGAACTTTGAAACATTTTTAGATCCCATGTAGGCATTGCTTCAGTAAGTATCATTCTTTTTTTTTTTTTTTAAGATTTTATTGGGGAAGGGGAACAGGACTTTATTGGGGAACAGTGTGTACTTCCAGGACATTTTTCCAAGTCACGTTGTTTTCCTTTCAATCTTAGTTGTGGAGGGTGCTGTTCAGCTTCAAGTTGTTGTCCTTTCAGTTTTAGTTGTGGAGGGCATAGCTCAGTTCCAGGTCCAGTTGTCGTTGCTAGTTGCAGGGGGTGCAGCCCACCATCCCTTGCGGGAGTCAAACTGGCAACCTTGTGGTTGAGAGGACACGCTCCAACCAACTGAGCCATCTGGGAGCTCAGCAGCAGCTCAGCTCAAGGTGTCGTGTTCAATCTTAGTTTCAGGGGGCACTGCCCACCATCCCTTGTGGGACTCGAGGAATTGAACTGGCAACCTTGTGGCTGAGAGCCCACTGGCCCATGTGGGAATCGAACTGGCAGCCTTCAGAGTTAGGAGCATGGAGCTCTAACCACCTGAGCCACCGGGTCGATCCAGTATCATTCTTACATACTCAAAATCTTGGATTTTCAAAAGAAGTGAAGTTCAATATTTGGAGATTAACATGTTTCCTTATAGTATGACTAAGATATAAAAAATCAAATTGAGATCTCACAAGTGACATGGGTTTGTCAAATGAAAAGATTTATTAAATAAAGAATAATTCTGGTATGAAGTGTGATCAAAAATATAGTGAATGTGTAAATTAAAAAAAAATTAGAGTAAAAGTTACACTGCCATTAATCCCCCTGAAAATATTCTTCCCTGCAACAAACACACTTATCCCATCTTTCTTATCACTTTCTGAAGCAGATCTGGATGTCCTCTTTTGTGAGTGTCTTTGGTTGCACTGCCATGCCTGACTTGATGTCCTGAATTGATTCAAAATGTTTACCTTTCCTGGTCATTTTGATTTGGGGGAAGAGCCAGAAGTAGCATGGTACCAGATCAGGTGAATAAGGTGGATGAGCATACACCATTATATTTTGATTTGACAGAAGTTTCCATTCTTGAAGTGATGTGTGACACTGAGCCTTTCTGTTGTGATCAAATAATACGGTGAATGCTACTTCTGAGTGCAGTCCAACAGAAGAGACTTTCAATATGGGAAGGTGCACATCGAACCTCAATAACGGTTTGTGACAAGTTTAAACTTATTTTGTGCAGTCAGTTGGGTGTAAACCATGGTTGAGAGAAGGTGCGTTTTAAAGTGTGCCATAAATTATCCATCATGACAATGCTCCACGTAACACATTGCTTGTATGACAAGTTGGTGTACGACAATTTCTGTCAAATAAAAAACATTGCAGTGTATCCTCATCCACCTTAATCACCAGATTTGGCACTGTAAGTCTTCTGGCTCTTTCCCAAAGTCAAAATTATTCAGGACATTGAGGCAGCAACGACCATGCAACTAAAGACATTCATGAAAGAGGGCTTCCAGACTGCTTCAGAAAGTGGCAAGAATGATGGGATAAGTGTATTCGATGTGGGGGAGTGTATTTTGAGCAAGATTGATGGCAATGTGTCTTTTACTGTAATATTTTTTTCTTATTTAAACATTTGTCGTATTGTTTGATCACACCTTATATGTATGTAAAGCTAACATTTGCTGCTATAGCTACTTAGTTAAGTCTTTAGCGTTTGAAGCCTCTACTCACAAACCATATACTAATCAACTGAAATTTCCTCCTCCTTATCAAAAACCTCAATATAATTACATCACAGAAATGGCAGCATGAGGAGTGCTTCCCCTGGAAGTTACAACAAATTGAACAGTTATAAGTCAACAAAGGATAACTTTAGAAACACACAAGTATGTCTGAGAAATCCATGCATGGAAGCATCGGAAGGTGGGCAAATTGGGTGGGAAGGGGAGAAAGGAAGGGTGAAGTGCAGAGACATGGGCCACAAGCCAAGGACATAGTCTGGAGCTCACTGCAGTCATGAGAGACTGCACATAATATGGCTGGCCCCAGTGTTTGGGGAAGGCACCTCAGTTAAGAATGGTGGTTTAAGCCCTTACTGCCAGACACAAAACAGAAAATAAACACATGGATCCTGACCAACATCCCCACCCTCTCAGTGTTAGAAACAGTTTCCAGAGGAAATGGTGGCAGTATCAGATTAAAGAAAAGAATATTTACAGCCCTGAGAACTAGAGCGATGTTCCTACCACCAGAGTAGCACAGCACGTGAATAATTAAAGTGATAGGGATAAAGCTGCAGCGGTGAGAGAGCTGTGGTCTAGAGTCACTACTGCTTGGATCCACAAATGCATCCACCACCTCTCATAACCTACCCTGCCACCATCTTTCTGGGCAGAATTTTGAAGGTGCAACCGTAGTTGCTGAGACACACAGACTCTGCATTGGGCTACAGGGACAACATGGGATTTCAGAAAATCAGAACTCTATCACCCTCCACATCTTTCCACAGAGGCAGTTCCCTGAGACTCAGGTGACCTGCTCACAGAGAAGCCCACAATACAGGGACCCTGCACCACCTGCATCATGTAAGAAACAGAACAGTGCAAGAAAAAATATAACACTATAGCATGAGAGAAAATAAAAGGCTGCTGCAGGAGAGAAAACAAAACAATCCTTGAACACCTACTGGAAAACACAAGAAAGATGTCTTCATATCAACTTGCTGCTGAACCCACTCCTGTAGATGTTCAGGAGAGAAATAATAATTCATTAATTGCCATGAATAACCAAAGTAACAAGGAAGCTCAGAAAGGAAATGAAAAGTCTCCAGAAAATGAACTTAAAGACATGAAAACCTGTGACTTAAATGACAGAGAAATCAAGATTGCAGTTTTAAAAAAACTCAGTGAGATGCAAGAAAACACAGATAGGCAGCTTAATCAACTCAGGAGCACAATCAAAGAACAAAATGAACATTTTACCAAAGATATTGAAAATTTAAAAGATAACCAAATAGAAACTTTAGAGATGAAGAACCCAAAAAAAGAAATGAAGAATGAAATAAAAAGCTTAGGTAATAGAGCTGACCAGATGGAGGAAGGAATTAGTGATATAGAAGATAGAAACCTAGAAATGACACAGATGGAAGAAGAGAGAGATTTGAGAGTCAAAAGAAACGAAAGAACTCTACAAGGAATGTCTGACTCCATCAGAAAGAGCAACATAAGAGTAATGGGCATACCAGAAGGAGAAGAAAGGGAGAAGGGAACAGAGAGTCTATTAAAAGAAATAAAAGAAATAGTTGACGCTAACTTCCCAAACTTATGGAAAGAACTAGATCCACGAATCCAAGAAGCAAACGAAACACCTAATTATCTCAGTTCCAAAATCCTTCCCAAGACACATTGTATTACTTTTGTTAAAAATTAATGACAAAGAAAAAGTTCTCAATGCAGCCAAGGGACAAGAAAAAGCAGTAACCTATAAGGGAAACCCTTATTATCATCAGATTTTTTCAGCAGAAACTCTACAAGTCAGGAGGAAGTAGAATAAAACATTCAAACTATTGAAAGTGAGGAACTATCTGCCAAGAATAATATATCCAGCAAGGATATCCTTTAGATATGAAAGATCAGTAAAGACATTTCCAGACATACAAAAGCTGAGGGAATTTTATCACATGAGCTTTATGACAGGAAATACTGTAGGATGCTATTCAACCTAGAGAAAACAAACAGAATACAAAACCATGAGTAATATTACAAACAGAGAGATGCAGAAAATGGCAACCTCTTCAGAAAGTAAGGCCCTATACACTTAAATATAACATAAAGGATAAAGAGGATAAAAATTTTACAGAAAAGGAAAAAAAGAAGAAAACAACAACTTGCTAATGCAATTCAGAAATAAACTCACAGGATAAGTAGGGATTACTTGTGACAACAAAAACATAAAAGGGAAGAGAATAAAAGTCTGAATCTGCAAAAGGGAATGGAGGTAAGAAACATGCTGAAGAAAAAGGACCTCTGCATTTATGAAAGTTTATTCTACATAAACTTAATGATAACCACTCAAAACAAAAATCTGGAACTGAGATACATAACATAAAAAAAAGAAGACAGAGAAAAATCATGGAATACCACCACACTAAAATAACAGACAGCAACAAAAGGTAAACAATGGAGACTGAGATACCAGAAAACAAAAGAAAAAATGGATATAGGAAATCCTCATATATCAATAATCACCCTAAATGTAATTAGAAGGAACTCACCAAAAAAAAAAAAAAAAAAAAAAAAAAAAAAAGGCACAAAGTACCTAGCAGACTGGATCAAAAAACAAAACCTAACCATAAGACAAACATCTCAGTTATAAGGACAAATATAGACTCAAAGTGAAAGGGTGGAAATTGATACTCCAAGCAAATGGTAGTAAGAGAAAAGTGGATGTAACTATATTTATATCAGGTGGAATGGACTTCAGGATATAAAAGGTAACAAGAGACAAAGATGGACATTTCATAATGATAAAGGGCATAATACAACAAGAAAACAAAACACTTATCGATATATATGCCCCCAATCAGGAAGCACCAAAATATACAAATCAACTATTATCAGAACTAAAGGCAGAAATTGATTAAAACACAATTACAATGGGGGACCTAAATATATCATGGACAGCTATGAATAGATCATGCAAACAGAAAATAAATAAATGAGAAACAAAAACTCATAGACACGGACAATAGTTTAGTGGTTACCAGAGGGTAAGGGGGGAGGGGGTGGTAGATGAGGGTAAAGGGGATCATATATATGGTGATGGAAGGAGAATTGACTCTGGGTGGTGAACACACAATGGGATTTATAGATGAAGTAATACAGAATTGTACACCTGAAATCTATGTAACTTTACTAACAATTGTCACCCCAGTAAACTTAAAAAAAAGAAATATCAACCCCAAATGACATATTAGATGAAATGTATATAATTGACATTTATAGAGCACTTCAGACTATACATTGTTTTCTTGTGTACATGGAACATTCTCAAGTATAGACCACATGATGGAACATAGAACTAGCCTCAACAAATGTAAGAAGATTGAAATCATGCCAAGCATATTCTCTGATCAGAAGGCTTTACAATTGGATATCAACTTCAAAAAAAAAGCAGGAAAAAGTACAAATATGTGGAGATTAAACAACATGGTTTTAAAGAACACCTGGGTCAAAGAAGTAAGAAGAGGAGAGATCAAAAGATACATTGAAACAAATGAGAATGAAAATACATTTTATCAAAGTTATTGGGATGCAGCAAAAGCAGTAATAAGAGGGAAATCTATATTGTTACAGGCCTATCTCAACAAACAAGAATCCCATATACATAGCCTCACATTACACCTAACTAGAAAAGAAGAACAAATGAAACCCAGTTAGCAGAAGGAAGGAAATAATAAAAATCACAGAACTAAATTAAATAGAGAACAAAAAGACAATAGAAAACAGTAATGTGCAAAGAGCTGATTGTTTGAAAAGATTAATAAAATTGACAAACCCTTGTCTAGATTCACTAAGATAAAAAGAGAACAGATACAAATAAACAAAATCAGAAATGAAAGAAGAGGGGTGACGTCATAGGAATGGCGGCAGCAGGGCGCACTTTCTGAGTTCTCCTCCGGATCTTGTTGCAAACGAGACCTATAACCCATCAAAGAACTTTTCACTCATCACACAGAATAGCGGGGAGATTCGTGGATTACTTGAAGCTGGGGAGTGCTTGAAGGTTGCGCTAATTGGGCAAGCAAGGGAAGGAAAAGGAGGAGCAGAGTGAAAGCGCCCGGCCGGCAGTGGCGGGAGATCCCAGCCCACAACGGAGCCTCAGCTGGCGGTAGCCAAAACCGAAACCGCTGTTGAACCCGCTGTGCCGGGTACGCACGGGACTCCAGGGCGGAGCGCAGAGCACGGGGACCAGGAGGTGGGCTCTTTCCCTGCGTCCCACGGCTGATTTCTCCCGCCAGGAAACCGGCCGGGGCGCCCTGCGGGGATCAGGGAGCACAGACTCCATACCTGGGCCCCTCCCCCGCCCCGCTCTTCCGGGCACGCACGGGATCCCAGGGCGGAGCGGAGAGTGCAGAGACCGGGGGTGGGCTCTTTCCCTGCATCCCACGGCTGATTTCTCCCCGTCGGGAGGGCAGCCAGAGGGCCCTAGCGCAGACAAAGAACACAGTCTCCATACCTGGGCCCCTCCCCCGCCCCGCTCTTCCAATCCTACTCCGCCCTTCCAGAGACTTAAACCGGCCCCTGAACTGAGGAGTGGCGTCAGATTACAGAGGAGCCGTATTGCTCAGGCTCTGGGAAGTCTGACGGGCAGCCCTGACACAGGGAGACTGGGAAGTGTGTGTGATTTTGGCTGCGCTAGGAGAGAAGAGACTCCTCCACCCCCAGCCACCACCTTTTCTGGCCTGCGGGAAGAGGGTGACGCGCGGCTGGGCTGGGAGAGTGAAGACCCCTCCATCCCCAGCCCCCACCCTTCCTGGCTTGCCTAGGGCGGGGTGGGTGCAGCTGCAGAGACACACCCGGAGATCAGCAGTGAGGCAGGCGCAGCTCTGGGCTTTCAGCAGATCAGAAATCTCCCGCCCGCACTCACACACACACACACTAAAGAAGTGCCTTAAGACTCAGGAGTACTGGACACGGATCTGGTGGTGCCACTCTCAGTGTGCATAAGTGCAGACAAGGGCAGAACCTGCACTGACTTTGTAAAAACTATCATCCAGACCCCTCAGGCCCACGCATTTAAGTCTGCAGTCCCAAAGTCTCTCTGGGCACCAGGTGACCGGCTCTGCCTGCGCAATAAGCAGGGGGCTCTTTGGTACACCAGAGGACAACCTGGACATTGCTTGGTGGGCTTAGGCCGAGACTGTCGCTGCCTTTTGTATTGCTTTGTTTTGTTTTGTTTTGCTTTGTCTTTATATCTTTGATATCTTTGCCTCTGTCGAGTGGGGGTTATCAGGTGGTTTTGCATGTGAATGTATTTGATATTTTTCTTTGTTGTTGTTGTTGCTGTTGTGCTTGGTGATTTGCTTTGTTCTGAAACTGCCCTGCCAGGGCCCAGCTTGTGAGGCACGGTCAGCAGATCAGAAATCTCCCGCCCGCACCCATACACACACACTCTGAAGAAGTGCCCTAGGACTCAGGAGTTCTGGACAAGGGGCTGGTGGTGCTACTCTCGGTGTGCATACGTGCGGACAAGGGCAGAAGCTGCACTGACTTTGTGGAGACTAATATCCAGACCCCTCAGGCCCACGCATTTAAGTCTGCAGTCCCAAAGTCTCTCTGAGCACCAGGTGACCGGCTCTGCCTGCGCAATAAGCAGGGGGCTCTTTGGTACAGCAGAGGACAACCTGGTCATTGCTTGGTGGGCTCAGGCCGAGACGGTCGCTGCTTTTTGTTTTGCTTTGCTTTGTTTTGTTTTGCTTTGTCTTTATATCTTTGATATATTTGCCTGTGTCGAGCGGGGGTTATTGGCTGTTTTTCTGCAAGTGAATGTACTTGATTTTTTTCTTTGCTGTTGTCGTTGCTGTTGTGCTTGATGATTTGCTTTGTTCTGAAACTGACCTGCCGGGGCCCAGCTTGAGAGGCACGGGACTCAGCATATCCGGGGGCCAACTCCAGACCAAATCGGAGTGCAGCCGGGTTTAACCTGCAGGTCACACACCCAGAGGGGATTCTCTGCAGGCACTGGAGCCCATATAGGCCAAACCACATTAGGGTGGTCAACCCTCACGCAGCAGAGCGCCCTGCGGGGGGCAGAGCTAAGTCTCACAATGGGTCAGCCCAGAAGTTAACCCCACCTACTCACAAGCAAAAAGCAATTAAAGATCTTCTTGAACGGGACAGTGTACACAACACAAGACTCACCTTTGGAGCACACTCAGAGGAGGACGACGTAGTGCGAGTCAAATATAAAGGACAAATACTATATAAGATAACCTAGCAAGAACTAAGAACGCTAGGCGATCTACCTAATATATCAAAATAAACACAGTCAGCCAGAATGGGGAAACAAAGATACACGTCCCAAATAAAAGAACAGAAGAAGCCTCCACAACTGGAACCAAATGAAGCAGACGTAACCAACCTCTCAGAGACAGAGTTCAGAACACTGGTGATAAGAATGTTTAAGGACCTTAGAGAAGACATAAAGAAGGATGTAGAAATCATAACGAACGAGCTTAGAGAAAACATAAAGAAGGATGTAGAAATCATAAAGAACAACCAGTTAGAACTAAAGAACACAATTACCAAAATTAAGAACTCACTTGAAGGAATTACCAGCAGGCTAGATGAAGCAGAGGATCGAATCAGCGACTTAGAAGACAAGGTAGCAGAGATCACCCAAACGGAAAAACAGAAAGAAAAAAGAATAAAAAACAATGAGGATGGCCTAAGAGACCTCTGGGATAACATCAAGCGCAACAACATGCGCATCATAGGAATACCAGAAGGTGAAGAGAGTAAGCAAGGGATTGAGAACATATTTGAAGTAATAATGTCTTAAAACTTCCCCGACCTGATGAAGGAAACCAACATACAAGTCCAGGAAGTGCAGAGAGTTCCAACCAAGATTAACACAAACAGGTCCACACCAGACACATTATAGTTAAAATGGCAAAGATTAAAGACAAAGAGAGAATCCTAGAAGCAGCAAGAGAAAGACGGAGGGTTACATACAAGGGAACTCCCATAAGACTATCAAATGATTTTTCTACAGAAACATGGAAGGCCAAGAGGGAGTGGCAGGAGATACTCAAAGTGATGGAAAACAAAGGCCTACAACCTAGATTGCTTTATCCAGCAAGGCTATCATTTAAAGTTGATGGAGAGATAAAGAGCTTTCCAGAAAAAAATAAGCTAAAGGAATTTATCACCACCAAGCCAGCATTGCAAAAAATACTAAAAGGACTTCTTTAAATAGAAGAAAGATCAAAACAACCTAACTACAAATTTAAAAAATGGCAATATCTATGTACCTATCAATAATCACTTTAAATGTAAATAAATTAAATGCTCCAATCAAGAGACATAGGGTGGCTGACTGGATAAGAAAGCAAGACCCTTGTATATGCTGTATACAAGAGACTCACCTCAGAACAAAAGACACACACAGGCTGAAAGTGAAGGGTTGGAGTAAGATATTTCATTCAAATGGAAATGAGAAAAAAGCTGGAGTTGCAATACTTTTATCTGACAAAATAGACTTTAAAATGAAGAACATACTATCTATTAATGTGATACACCACATTAACAAAATGAAAAATAAAAATCACATGATCATATCAATAGATGCAGAAAAAGCATTTGATAAAATCCAACAGCCATTTATGATAAAAACCCTTAAGAAAGTGGGAATAGAGGGATCATATCTCAACATAATAAAAGCTATATATGACAAACCCACAGCTAACATCATTCTCAATGGGGAAAAGCTAAAACCATTCCCCCTAAGATCAGGAACAAGGCAAGGATGCCCACTATCTCCGCTTCTATTCAACATAGTGCTGGAAGTTCTTGCCACAGCAATCAGACAAGAAAAAGAAATAAAAGGCATCCAGATTGGTAAGGAGGAAGTAAAGTTATCATTGTATGCAGATGATATGATACTATATATAGAGAACCCTAAAGACTCCACCAAGAAGCTATTAGAGCTGATAGATGAATTTAGTAAAGTAGCAGGATACAAAATTAATATTCAGAAATCAGTTGCATTTGTATATACCAATAATAAAACATCAGAAGGAGAAATTTAAAAAAAAAAAAAAACAATCCCATTTACAATCGTTCCAAAGACTATGAAATACCTGGGAATAAATTTAACCAAAGAAGTAAAAGTTCTGTACTCAGAAAATTATAAGACACTGAAGAAAGGAATGAAGGAAGATATAAATAGATGGAAACACATATCATGTTCATGGATAGGAAGAATTAATATAGTTAAAATGTCCATACTGCCTAAGGCAATATACATATTCAATGCAATTCCTATCAAACTGCCAACGTCGTTTTTCACAGAAATAGAACATATAATCCTAAAATTTATATGGGACCATAAAAGACCCCGAATAGCAAAGGCAATCTTGAGAAATAAGAACAAAGTGGGAGGTATAACAATACCTGACTTCAAATTATACTACAAGGCTACAGTAATCAAAACGGCATGGTACTGGCATAAAAACAGACACATAGATCAATGGAACAGAATAGAGAGTCCAGAAATAAATCCACGCCTATATGGCCATTTAATCTATGACAATGGAAGCAAGAATGTACGATGGAGTAATGACAGTCTATTCAATAAATGGTGCTGGGAAACCTGGACAGACACATGCAAAAAAATGAAGCTGGACCACCTCCTTACACCATATACAAAAATAAATTCAAAATGGCTTAAAGACTTAAATGTAAGATCGGAAACCATAAAATACCTATAAGAAAATATAGGAAGAACCTTCTCAGACATTACCCGGAGTAAGATTTTTACTGATATATACCCTCGCTCTAGAGAAGTAAGAGAGAAAATAAACATGTGGGATTATATCAAACTAAAAAGTTTTTTTCACAGCAAAGGAAACCATCAATAAAACAAGAAGGGATCCTACTGAATGGGAAAAGATATTTGCCAATGATATATCTGATAAGGGATTAATATCACAAATCTATGAAAAACTCACTCAACTCAACTCCAAAAAAACAAACGATCCAATTAAAAAATGGGCAGAGGACTTGAAGAGACATTTTTCTAAAAAGGATATACAGATGGCAAACAGACATATGAAGAAATGCTCAACCTCACTAACCATCAGAGAAATGCAAATAAAAACCACAATGAGATACCACCTCACCCCAGTCAAAATGGCTATCCTCAATAAATCAACAAACAACAAGTGCTGCCGCGGATGTGGAGAAAAGGGAACGCTTGTGCACTGTTGGTGGGATTGCAGATTGGTGCAGCCACTATGGAAAACAGTATGGAGGTATCTCAAAAATCTGAAAATGGAACTACCCTATGATACAGTAATTCCACTCCTAGGTATCTATCCAGAGAAATCCAAAACTTCAATTCAAAAATCTTTATGCACTCCTATGTTTATTGCAGCACTGTACACAATAACTAAGACATGGAAACAACCAAAATGCCCATCGGTAGATGACTGGATTAAGAAACTGTGGTACATTTATACAATGGAGTATTACGCAGCCATAAAGAAGAAAGAAATCTTACCATTTGCAACAACATGGATGGACCTAGAGAACATTATGTTAAGCGAAATAAGTCAGACAGAGAAAGATAAGTACCATATGATCTCATTTATTTGCGGATTCTAAAGAAAAGAATAAGTGAATGAACTAATCAGAAACAGTTTTGGAGACAAAGAGGAAAAATTGAGGGTTGCTAGATGGGCGGGAGGGGTGCGGGGTGGGGTTGAGGGTGAGGGGATTGGAGGGCAGTTGGTGACCACAGGATGGCCACGGGTTTGAAAATTAATCTGGGGGACGTTATTTGGTGGTTACCAGAGGGTAAGGGGGTTGGTGGGTGGGGGATGAGGGTGACGGGGATCAAATGTATGGTGATGAAAGGGGAGCTGACTCTGGGTGTTGAACACACAGTGTGATTTATGGATGATGTGATACAGAATTGCACACCTGAAATCTATGTAATTTTACTAACAATTGTTACCCCAATAAATTAAAAAAAAAAGAAATGAAAGAAGAAAATTACCATGATTACCACAGAAATATAAAGGATCATACAAGAATAATATGAAGGAGTATATGCTACCAATTTAAATAAACTTCAAGAAATGGACAAATTCTGAAAAACATATAGCCTTTCTTGACTGAATCACAATGAACAGGAAAATCTAAATAGAATGATCAACAGTAAGGAAATTGAATCAGTCACCCGAAACCTTTCCAAAATCAGAAGTCCACAACCAGATGGTTTCACGAGGGAATTCTATCAAACATTCAAACAGGATCTAACAACCTGTCCTCATCAAGCTCTTCCAAAAAAATTAAAGATGCAATTTAATTTTTAAAGATCCTTTCTCATTATATGGGGCCAACATTACCTTGATACCAAAACCTGGTAAGGATAACACAAAAAAAGAATTTACAGACCAATATCTCTGATGAATAGAGTTTCAAAAATCCTAAACAAAATTCTAGCAAATCGAATACAACAATGCATTAAAAAGATCATACATCACTATTAAGTGGGGTTCATCGCTGGGGTACAATGGTGGTTCAACATATGTAAATTGATCAATGTGATACACCACATAAACAAAATAAAAGATGAAAATCACATGATTATATCAATAGACGAAGAAAATGTTTTTGACAAGATACAATATCCATTTATGATTAAAACACTTAGTAAAATGTGTATAGAAAGAACATAACCTTAATGTAATAAAGGTCATTTGTGACAAACCCTCAGTTAATATAATTAACATTGAAAAACTGAATCCTTTCCCACAAAGTTCAGGAGCAAGAGAGGGGTTTTCCCGTATCACAACTGTTATTCAGCATAGCATTGGAATTCATAGTCAGAACAATCAGATACGTATATGTACTCCGATGTTCATTGCAGCTTTATTTACAGTGGCCAAAACATGGAAACGAACAAGATGTGCTTCAGTAGATAATTGAATAAAGATCAATGGAATACTACTTTGCTATACAAAAAGAAGAAATAGTACCATTGCGACAACATGGATGGATCTTGAGATTCTTATGCTAAGTGAAATAAGTCAGACAGAAAAAAGTCAAAAAACATATGACTTCACACATATGTGGAATATAAAACTGAAAGCATCAAAATAACAATATAAACAAATAAAGAAACAAGAAGTCATAGACACATACAACAGTTTAGACGTTACAGGTGTGTAAGGGGGGAGGGAGGATGTTAGAAGAGGGTAAAGGAGGTCAAATAAAATGTAATGGAAGGAAAACTGATTCTCGTTGGTGAGCACACAACGTGATATATAGATGAAGTGTACAATTGTACACTTGAAACCTACGTAATTTTAATAACCATTGTCACCCAAAAAATTTAATTAAAAAAATCAATATACATTTATAACTAAAACTCTTGTGTTGGTGTTGCTTTAGCAAAAAGGGTATTCAATATTTCTTATAAATACCCAATGTGTCCCCAATTTAGCCATATAGTCTTATATCCTGTGTAAATAACATTGACAATCGATAATCTCTAAGGTTTATAATAATAACAAATACTTCAATCATTTTTTATACTGATTATTTAGCCTGAAACCTACCATGTTATTTTTCTTTCTGCTCTCTGAAGAACCATTCATAGAACCACACGTGTTCCAACTTCCCAGGAATAATGCTGGAAGGCTTGGGTTATCAAATTAACAAAAATGCAATAACATACAGGTTGGAGAAAAATGTAGGTCTTTGCCTCTCTACGTGACTAGTTAGAGAAGAATAAGAAATAAATGAGGTAATACTATGGGGTGAGTTTTAAGCATACTCTTCCATTGGATACTATATTGTAGGTTTTATTTCTTTGTGTTTTTTTTTAATTAGTTTGAAACCACATTAGATGTTTTAAATCCATGTTGCATGCCATGTCTTGATAACCTTTTGAATAGCCTAAGAAAGTTCATCTGACTCAATTTTCAAATCTAAATCTTTCTTAAATAGTGCAGCTTTCTCAGAATTTATTGTGGTTCTCCAGAGAAGATCCAGAGAAAGACATAGAAACGTCCCAAACCTGCCAAGGCTGAGGTATCTCACTTGAGAAGCTTTAGGAAGTAGTAGGCACACCCACTTTTCAGTGAGAAACCTCTCAGGCTCATGTCTTTCCCCAGATTACAGGCAAGGGGAACTCTCAGAGAGCTTTATGAACAAAGGTACAAATGAAACTATAAACAAGCAGTTGACACGTGACTGCAGATAAAAATTGATCATTTCACATTTGTCTTGGTTTGTGAGCGATGTAATTTGGGATTAAAAATAAACATACTGGAACATACATACTGATCAGAAACACTCATATGCATAGCTGGAAACAGAAACTACAATATGAAAGTATGAAGATTTACCATCTGTATACATATAGAGTGCAAGCATAGCAAATTCATTGTTTTTAAATGTGAAGCTTCAGAAAGTGTTAGGAGAAGAAATAGTAACTATGAATCAAATAGCACATAGCACACCCAGAAGTCATTTTTGAATTTAGGGTTAAAGAAAGTAACAGGGGAAACTGAAGTGCAAATGAAAATCAGACACACAAAGGGAAAAAATGATATCCCCATGCAAAACAAGAAAATACTTAATCTTCTAAGACAACTATTTTTTCCTTGAGTTTAATAAACAGGTCTGCTGAGATACAGAGCATTAATGGATAGGTATTTAAGAAAAAAAAAAAAAAACAGCTGTGGGAATGGAGGGGACAAAATTTTTCTGCAAGTGAATGATTTGCAATAGTAATGAAGCTCCTTTTTCCTGACAAAACCTATTACTTAGTAGACATTAAGTGAAGGGTTTCTCCAAATACACATGGACAGGACAGTGGCATTTGTTGATAGAAAAAGTCTTGTAAATGAACACATTGCTATTCTAGAGGAAAGTTCATTTTTTCAACTTTTTATATTTTTAAGCACTTTATTGCAATATTAATAATAATCAGTTAAAGTAAATTTAAATGATTCACCAAATCAATTTACAATTCAAAATGTAGAAATTGTATGGCTGGAACTACGTAGTTCAGATATCATTGGGATTAGTACTTTGTAACATCCCTGACAGGGACAGCACTGTGATTTCTTGTGTTTTGTGTATGGTTTTACATATATATGTACCGTGTGTGCCAAAAAATTATATACAAGTGGACACTTTGGTCAACATTGCTCAAGCAGTAGTTCCCTGTAATCAGAAGTGTCTGGACACTGATGGTAACCACTTTGAGCACCTCTTTTAATTGCAGAAGTCAAACGTGACTTGTATTCATCTGTTGTTATCAATATATACTGAGTATTACAATTTTAACACAGTTTTTTCCTTTCTTAAACTGTGTATACTCTCTCTCTCTCTCATATATATATATATATATATATATATATATATATATATATATATATATATATGAGAGAGATATGTATATATATATACATATACACATATATGTGCATGTAAAATTCTGTCAGTGAGCTAGGCTTGTAGTTCATAAAAATTACAGCAAAAAAAAATCAGTTACAGAAGTATTTCAGGAAGGATAGATGAGAGTTTGTTTGGTTGGTTTTACTCTTACCAATGGATTCACAAAAAGCCTTTTAGTGCCATCACTAGTCTTCTTCCAGGGTGGCCTTCTGAGCTTTGAATTCTCCTATAAAGAAGGTAGTTAACTATGTTTAGGTTTATGGCAACTGCTAAACATTGTTTATCTCCCTCCCAATCCTTTGTTGTCACAGGGTTTTAGGCCAAACACAGTTCCCTTTCTTATTAATTTGCCTAGTTTTGGGAGCACTATAGAGGTTTAATTTATTTAGATATTTATTTATTTTAATTAAAGTTAACTGGGGTGACAATTGTTAGTAAAGTTACATAGATATCAGGTGTACAATTCTGTAATACATTATCTATATATCACATTGAACTACCCAAAGTGAGTTCTCTTTCCATCACCGGATATTTGATCCCCTTTAACCTCATCTATTACACCCCTCTCTCGTTACCCTTTGGTAACCACTAACTATTGTCTGAGTCTATGAGTTTTTGTTTTTTCATTTGTTTGTCTTGTTTTTTTGTTGTTTTCAGTTTTATATACTGCATATCAGTGAAATCATATGGTTCTTGACTTTTTCTGTCTGACTTATTTTGCTTAGCATAATAATCTCAAGATCCATCTACATTGTCGCAAATGGTACTATTTCATCTTTACTTAGGGCAGAATAGTATTCCATTGTGTATATATACCACAGTTTTTTTTTTTAATAATTTTTCTGATGATCTAAGCTAAATACATGCTTTATTAAAGTTTCATCTGGAAAAAATATATTTTCTGTAATAATAATTTTCATTTGTATTCCTTTTTAGATTACAAAGCAATTGTACATACATTAATATTATCTCACTGAACTCTTACAATAGTGCAAACATATCTTCTTTATCCAGTCATCTATTGAAAGACACTTTGGTTGTTTCCATGTCTTGGCCACCATAAATAAAGCTGCAATGAACATCAGAGCACATATATCTATATGGATAAATGATTTCAGATTTGGGGGTAGATACTCAGGAGAGGGATTGCTGAGTCATATAGTAATTCTATCCTTAATTTTGTGAGTAACCTCCACACTGAGTTCCATAGCGGCTGCACCAGTCTTCATTCGCACCAACAATGTATGAAGGTTCCTTTTTCTCCAAAGCCTTACCAAAGCTTTATTAAAATGTGTCCTTTACCACACCCACATAAGCACTAATTTCAAGAGTTTTATGAAATAAGTAGCTATTTACATAGTCATTTACATTTAAATACATTCTTAGAGTTTTAATTTGGGTACTTTAAGATAATTTCATGCTTAATTGATATTCAATGTTTGCTCAAATGCAGTGACATTATGGGAAATGGAGCTCAACAGAGTTATGTTGGTTTCATTTACTTCTGATGCATTAAGATCATCATCTGTGTGAGGAGTTAGTGAGAGCAAAGGGAAGTCTATGTTGGCAGAAGCTGCATGGTACATGACTTTAGGATGTATCTCAGCTGAAAACCTGTGGTAGGTAGAATTATTTCTTCCAAGGAGATTCCATTTGATTATCCCCTAGACTGTGTACATACCTTACATGCTACTTTACATGGCAAAAGGAACTTTGCCATGGTTACTAAATTACTAATGAGTTCATTTTAAAATAGGAAGATTATCTTGGATCATCTGGGAGTACATGGGATAGAACAGTTTAATCACATGAGCCCTTAAAAGCAGAAAAGAGAAGCAGAAAGGGAAGTGAGAAATATTTGAAGCAATGTGGAAGAAGTTTTCCACATACTGCATCATTGCTGGTTTTGAAGATGAAACAAGCCAAGAGCCAAGGAATCTGGAAGACCTCTAGAAGCTGTGAATAATTCCCAGCTTAAAACCAGCAAGGAAATAGGAACTCAGTTGCATTGATGCATTAAACTGAATTCTGCAAACAACCTGAATAATCCTGTTAGCAGATTCTCCCCCTAGAGCCTCCAGAAAATCCAGTGACCAACACCTTGATTTTGGCCTTGTGAGACCCTAAGAAAAATACTCAGCCAAGAACCAGCTGGCCTCATTCTTTAGGGAACTGTCAGATAATAATGGTTGTTGTTTTAAGCCAATTTTGTGGTACTTTGTTACAACAGTGATAGAAAACTAATACAAAGGCATAAGCTGGTGCTAGTAACATGCAGACTGTTTATTAACAGTCATAGTAACCACCGCTGTGATTGACTCTTTTCTTTTGTCTGATATCTGGCAAACCCACTCCATGAGTACCAAACCAAGGAATTCTTGTTTATCTTGATACTTGACGATCATTTATGTGGATACCTGGTACCCCACTAAGCCACTACATTCTCATCATGTTCTATAATCACTTACCAGGGTTGCTTCCAAAATATGTTTCTGCTCATCAGTCTGGAACATAACAAGTAAAATTGCTTTCCCATATAATTTAAACTAACAGCTAGAACTTAAAAATAATCTAATCCTTTTATTCTCGTCTTTTCAATTTTTTTAATTTGGAAATATTTTACGCTTAAAGACAAATTACAAAGACAGTTTCATTAAAGCTTCTTTTGAAATGAATTTTGGAGCCTATTAGGAATTTGAGGATTGGCAGATCTGTTACACTCATATTACATAATCTATTGAAGAGTGACATCAATAAGCTTTAAGCTGGCCTAGATATGGCTGGATAGAAGAGCACTATTTCACTTTCCAAAGTCAAGATATATTGCAATAGCACTTGCATAACAAATAGCATTAAAAAATGGAAAATGGAGGGCAAATAAAATATACTTAAATTGCTTAATATGTAAATCAAAAGGAAAAACATAAAGGATTTAAATACACAGAATTAATTCTTTTCAAGTGTGTGGAAAAATCTCTTCATGGAATGAATATAAACCTTTTGCTCATGTTTCTTTAACAGTTTCCAAGTTGCCATTTCATAATATATGAGTTTCTGTCATCTTAGCACACTGAAAAAAAAAGTACTAAATTCCATTTGGTTGAATATGGAGAGGCTAACATGAAATAAAGGAAAACAGAGATTACTTGAGTATTTCTAAGCTAACTGCACATAGTGCTCTTTTTTTTTTTTTTTTAAGTTTCAGGAGCAACCTTTCTCTCTCTGGAGCTTTCCTTACAGGCAGAAGCATTGACCATGGTCTCTTAATGGGAACCTTTCTTCTCATTGTCATTATTAAGAGTAGGGGTGTAAAGATGGCAAACAGATGATTTTGGCTCTGGCATGGGGAAAAGAAAGCAAATATTGGGGGTCATGGATGTGGAAAGGTAATGGGGAAGAGTAGAGGCAAATTTCCAACTTAAGAGGTTGACATCTGAGTTTGTGAACTTGCCACTGTGCACTTACATTTCCTGCACTGTACAAACAGCTTGGTACAGATTCATAAGCTTGGTATATCAGTGTCTCACAGCTGTGTTCATGTCTATGTGTGGCAGTGTTTTTCTGAGTGGCATTTATTATTGTTGCATATTTTTGCAAGCCAGTTGCCAGAATGTCTGAGCTAGAATTAGAGCAATGAACAGACATTAAATTTCTTGTTAAATTTGGCAAGAGTGGAAGTGAAATCAGGGACATGATCATTCAAGTTTATGGGGATAATGCCATGAAGAAAATGGCAGTGTACAACTGGATTAAATGTTTTTCTGAGGGGAGAGAACATGTCACTGATGAACAGAGGTCAGGGTGGCCAGTAGTGAGCAGAACTGATGAAAATATTGCAAAAATCCATCAAATTGTGTATCAAAACCATTGACTGACTGTGAGAAGCAGAGAAGACCAAGCAAACTTTGACAGGGAAACAGTTAGGGAAATTTAACTGAAAATCTTGGCACTAGAGAGGTGTGTGCAAATTGGTCCTGAAGAAACTCACCGATGAACTATAGCAAAGGAGAGTCAAAGTTCGCCACGACCTTTTGGAGAGACAAGATGATGTTTTGGGCCACGTTGTTACTGGTAATGAAACATGGGTGTACCAATAAGACCTTGAAATAGTGTCAAAGTGTACAATGGAAGTCAGCCAATTCTCCATGACCAAAATGTTCCATCAGTCCAAATCAAGAGTCAAAATGATGTTGTTAAACTTTTTTGATATCAGAGGGATTATTCATTATGAATTTGTACCAACTGGACAGTTAACCAAGTTTACTATTTGGAAGTACTGAACAGCCTGCGTGAAAAAGTGAGACAAAAATAACCCAAACATTTTACCAACAATTCATGGCTCTTGCATCACGACAATGCACCAGCTCACACGGCACTGTCTGTGAGGAAGTTTTTAGCAGCCAGTAAATAAATAATTGTATTGGAACACCCTTCCTACTCACCTGATCTGGTCCGCAATGACTTCTTTCTTTACCCATAGATAAAGGAAATATTGAAAGGAAGACATTTTGATGACATCCAAGACATCGAGGGTAATATGATGACATCTCTAATGGCAATTCCAGAGAAAGAGTTCCAAAATTGCTTTGAAGGGTGGACTTGGTGCTGGCATCAGTACATAGCTTCCCCAGAGGAGTACTTTGAAGGTGACCATATTGATAATCAGAAATGAGATATGTAGCACTTTTAGTAGGATGAGCTCATGAATGTAATTGTCAAACCTCACATATATATATGAATAATAAAATATATGAATTTTATTATTCATATAAATTATATATACAAGTATATATGAATATATAATATATATATAATTTGTATGTTATATATATAAGTGTATATATGAGTATATATGGGAGACCTGACAATTAAGTTCACAAACTCATCCTAGAAGAAGTACTGCATACCTCATTGCTAAATATCTCTACAGTCACCTTCGAAGTACTCCCCTTGGGAAGCTATGCACTGATGCCAGCACCTAGTCTACCCTTCAAAGCAACTTTGGAACTCTTTCTGGAATGGCCATCAAAGCTCTCATCGTATTACCCTTGATGTCCTGATTGTCATCAAAATATTTCCCTTTCAATATTTCCTTTATCTTCGGGTAAAGAAAGAAGTCATTAGGGTCCAGATGAAGTGAGTAGGCAGGGTGCTCAAATACAGCTATGTGTTTACAGGCTGCTAAAATCTCCCTCACAAACAGTGCCATGTGACCTGGTGCACTGTTGTGATGCAGTAGCCTTGAATTACTGGCAAAAGGTTCTGGTCGTTTTCATCTAACTTTTTCATGCAGCCTTTTCAGCACTTCCAAATAGTGACTCTGGTTAATTTTTTGTCGAGTTGGTACAAATTCATAATGAATGATCATTCCGATATCAAAAAAGTTTAGTAACATTGTTGCAATGAGTTCACAAACTTAATTGTCAGACTATACACACACACACACACACACACAAACACACACACACACACGGTGCCAAAAAATGTATACACATTTTAAGAATGGAAAAAACTGTATTAAAATCCTGCTGATGGTAACCACTTTGAGCACCTCTTGTACTTGTAGAAGTCAAACATGACTTGTATTAGTCTTTTGATATCAGTGTATATTGAGCCTCACAGTTTTAATACAGTTTTTTTCCTTTCTTAAAATGTGTATTTCTTTTGGCACCCTCTGTTTGTGTGTGTGTGTGTGTGTGTGTGTGTGTGTGTGTGTGTATTATACTTGATATTCAATATTATTCTACTTCAGTGTCAGTTGTACAGCACAGTGGTCAGGCATCTACACCATCTACGAAATGATCCCTTGATAACTCCAGTACCCATCTGGTACCCTACATAATCTTTAAACCATTATCGATTACATTTCCCATACTGTATTTCATGTCCCCATGGTAATTCCAAGATCTGATACCATTTATATTGACTACTTCCTCTTCCTGTGTACAAACTGTTCGTTCCTGTTTCTCTGCATGTCTTGTAACTTTTTTGCTGAAAAATGGGCATTTTGAAATTATAATGTGGCAACTCTGAAAATTAGATTCTGGCTCTTCCCAAGAGTTTTGTTGTTCTAGCCATTTTGTTCTGCTGTTGTTAATTTTGTTTTAACTTTTCTGTACTAATTCTGTAAATTTTGTATTCATGTCATATGTGGCTACAGATGCTTGTGGTTGCTTAGCTTAGTGGTCAAATAATGACTATTCAGAGAGAGGTTTACTTAAAAGCTTTGAACTAATATTTTTTATTAGTCTTTGCTGAGGGACTCTGTGTTCATACTTGGGCTCACTTTCAACACTCAGCCCATCAGTTTACAATTCTACTCTTGTCTTTACTTCCTGCTTATGCAGGACACCAAGACTAGCCAGAAGTGAGAGCTTAAGGCCTTCTCATTTTTTCCTGGGTCTGTTCGCAGTCCTACACATGCTTGTGACCTCCTAGATTTCCAGGAATATGTCAGATATTTTCAAAACCTCCAATGCACATCTGTTTCTAAGCTTTACTTATTAAGCTTTTTTATTAGCTTATTGTTTAACCCAACTGTCATTATACAGCCATTACAGGACTGTACACCTGAAATCTATGTAATTTTAATAAAATTTGTCACTCCAATAAACTTATTTTTAAGAAAAAAAATTAGTTTTGATTGTTTTCCACAAACATGCCTGGGTAAAACATTGTTTTCACTGGGAGAAGTCTGAGTCAGGTCAAATAAAGAGAGGCTTGTAAGTGGACTCTTCCAGGCAGCCTTCAGACAAATCAAACAATAGCAATTCTTTGGAAATGAAGTTTTAGAAAAGTGTAATATGAATCTGCTCCCTCCAGTGGAAACTAAACTCTTAGTTTTACTGTGTTACAAGCCACCATTTTTTTAAAATTAAAATTTATTGGGGTAAAAATGGTCAACAAAATTACATAGGTTTCAAGTATACAATTCTATAATACATCATCTATATATTGCATTATGTGTTCAGCACCCAGAATCAGTTGTCTTTCCATCACATATATTTGACCCCCTATACCACCTTCTGCCATCCCCCCTTATGCTCTGGTAACCACTAAACTGTTGTCTGTCTATTAGTTCTTGTTTCTTCATTTGATTGTCTTGTTCCTTTATGGCTTTCGGTTTTATATCCCACATATGAGTGAAGTCATATAGTTCTGGATTTTTTCTGTCAGACTTATTTCTTTTTCTTTTTAAATTAGAGTTCATTGAAGTGACAATAGCTAGTAAAGTTACATAGGTTTGAGGTGAACAATTCTGTAATACATTATCTATATATCACATTGTCTTCACCACCCAGAGTCAATTATCCTTCCAAAACCATATATTTGATCCCTCTTACCCTCATCTACCACCCCTCCTTTCCTACCCTCTGATAACCACTAAACTATTGTCTGTCTATGAGGTTTATCAGTGAAATATGGTTCTCTACTTTTTCTGTCTGACTTATTTTGCTTAGCATTGTAATCTCAAGATCCACCTACTTTATCACAAATGGCACGATTCCATCCTTTATTAAGGCAGAATAGTATTCCATTCTGTATATATACCACAACTTCTTTATCCATTTAGTTATCAAAGGATATTTTGGTTGTTTCTCTGTCTTGGCCACTGTAAATAAAGCTGCAATGAACATCAGAGCACACATAACTTTATGGATAAATGTTTTCAGATTTTTTTGGGTAGATACCCTAGAGAAGGATTCCTGGGTCATATGGGAATTCTATTTTTAATTTTTTGAGGGATTTCCCCACTGCCATCCATAGAGGTTGACCTATCTGCTTTCCCATCAACAGTCTATGAAGATTCCTTTTTCTCCACAGCCTGTCTAACACCTGTTATTACTTGTCTTGTTGATGATAGCCATTCTAACTGGTGTGAGGTGATATATCATTGTGGTTTTTATTGGCATTTCTCTGATGCTTAGTGATGTTGAGCACTTTTTCATATGTCTATTTCTATGTCATATGCCATTTCTATGTCCTCTTTGGAGAAATGTCTATTTAGGGCCTCTGTCCATTTTTTTTTTTTTTTTTTTTTTTTGTAGTGACAATCGTTAGTAAAATCATAGATTTCAGGTGCGCAATTCTGTATCACATCATCTATAAATTACATTATGTGTTCACTATCCAGAATCAATTTTCCTTCCATCACAACATATTTGATCCCCCTTACCCTCATTTCCCACCCCCCAACCCCCTTACCCTCTGGTAACCACTAAATTACGTTCCCCAGATTAATTTTCAAACCACGTGGCCATCTTGCGGTTACTGATTGTTTTCTAATCCCCTCACCTTCCCCCTTACCCCCACCCTCCACCCATCTAGCAACCCTCAGTTTTTCCTCTTTGTCTCCAAAACTGTTTCTCATTAGTTCATTCACTTATTCTTTTCTTTAGATTCCGCATATAAGTGAGATCATATGTTACTTATCTTTCTCTGTCTGACTTATTTCACTTAACATAATGTTCTCTAGGGCCATCCATGTTGTTGCAAATGGTTAGATTTCTTTCTTCTTTATGGCTGTGTAATACTCCATTGTTTAAATGTACCACAGTTTCTTAATCCAGTCATCTACCGATGGGCATTTCAGTTGTTTCCATGTCTTAGCTATTGGGTATAGTGCAGCAATAAACATAGAAGTACATAAAGATTTTTGAATTAGAGTTTTGGATTTCGCCGGATAGATACCTAGGAGTGGAATTACTGGATCATAGGGTAGTTCCATTTTCAGATTTTTGAGATACCTCCATACTGTTTTCCATAGTGGCTACACCAATCTGCAATACCACCAACAGTGCACAAGCATTCCCTTTTCTCCACATCCGCGCCAGCACTTGTTGTTTGTTAATTTATTGATGATAGCCATTTTTACTGGGGTGAGGTGGTATGTCATTGTGGTTTAATTTGCATTTCTCTGATGGTTAGTGAGGTTGAGCATTTCTTCATATGTCTGTTTGCCATCTGTGTGTCCTTTTTAGAAAAATGTCTCTTCAAGTCCTCTGTCCATTTCTTAACTGGGTCGTTTGTTTTTTTGGAGTTGAGTTGAGTGAGTTTTTCATAGATTTGTGATATTAATCCCTTATCAGATATATCATTGGCAAATATCTTTTCCCATTCAGTAGGATCCCTTTTTGTTTTATTGATGGTTTCCTTTGCTGTAAAAAAACTTTTTAGTTTGATATAATCCCGCATATTTATTTTTTCTCTTACTAACCTCGCGCGAGGGGATATATCAGTAAAAACCTTACTCCGGGTAATGTCTGTGAAGTTTCTTCCTATATTTTCTTCTAGGTATTTTATGGTTTCAGATCTTACATTTAAGTCTTTAAGCCATTTTGAATTTATTTTTGTATATGGTGTAAGGAGGTGGTCCAGCTTCATTTTTTTGCATGTGTCTGTCCAGGTTTCCCAGCACCATTTATTGAATAGACTGTCTTTACTCCATCGTACATTCTTGCTTCCACTGTCGTAGATTAAATGGCCATATAGGCGTGGATTTATTTCTGGACTCTCTATTCTGTTCCATTGATCTATGTGTCTGTTTTTATGCCAGTACCATGCTGTTTTGATTACTGTAGCCTTGTAGTATAATTTGAAGTCAGGTATTGTTATACCTCCCACTTTGGTCTTATTTCTCAAGATTGCTGATGCTATACGGGGTCTTTTATGGTCCCATATAAATTTTAGGATTATATGTTCTATTTCTGTGAAAAACGTCGTTGGTAGTTTGATAGGAATTGTGTTGAATATATATATTGCCTTAGGCAGTATGGACATTTTAACTATATTAATTCTTCCTATCCATGAACATGATATGTGTTTCCATCTTTTAATATCTTCCTTCATTCCTTTCTTCAGTGTCTTATAATTTCCTGAGTACAGATCTTTTACTTCTTTGGTTAAATTTATTCCCAGCTATTTTATAGTCTTTGGAGCAATTTTAAATGGGATTGTTTTTTTTTTAATTTCTCCTTCTGATGTTTTATTATTGGTATATACAAATGCAACTGATTTCTGTATATGAATTTTCTATCCTGCTACTTTACTAAATTCATCTATCAGCTCTAATAGCTTCTTGGTGGAGTCTTTAGGGTTCTCTATATACAGTATCATATCATCTGCATATAATGATAATTTTACTTCCTCCTTACCAATTTGGATGCCTTTTATTTCTTTTTCTTGTCTGATTGCTGTGGCTAGAACTTCCAGCACTATGTTGAATAGAAGCGGAGATAGTGGACAAGCTTGTCTTGTTCCTGATCTTAGGGGGAATGGTTATAGCTTTTCCCCATTGAGTATGATGTTAGCTGTGGGTTTGTCATATATGGCCTTTATTATGTTGAGATATGATCCCTCTATTCCCACTCTCTTAAGGGTTTTTATCATAAATGGCTGTTGGATTTTATCAAATGCTTTTTCTGCATCTATTGATATAATCATGTGATTTTTATTTTTCATTTTGTTAATGTGGTGTATCACATTAATTGATTTGCGGATGTTGAACCACCCTTGCATACCAGGGATGAATCCCATTTGATCATGGTGTATGATTTTTTAATGTATTGCTAAAATCTGTTCACTAATATTTTGTTCAGGATGTTTGCATCTGTGTTCATTAGAGATATCGGCCTGTAGTTTTCTTTTTTTTTTTGGTGGCTTTGTCTGATTTTGGGATCAGGGTGATAGTGGCCTCATAAAAAGTCTTTGGGAGTCTTCCCTCTTTCAGGATTTTTTGGAAGAGCTTGAGGAGAATAGATGATAATTCTTTTTTGAACGTTTTGTAAAAATTCACCTGTAAAGGCATCTGGACCAGGGCTTTTGTTTGTTGGGAGATTGTTAATTACTGATTCAATTTCCGTGGTTTTAATCAGTCTATTCAGTTTTTCTGTTTCTTCTTGAGTTAGCCTTGGAAGGTTGTACGCCTCTAGAAAATTGTCCATTTCTTCCAGATTGTCAAATTTTTTGGCATATAGTTGCTCATAGTAACTTCTTAAAACTTTTTGTATTTCTGCGGTGTCCGTTGTCACTTATCCTCTTTCATTTCTGATTTTATTAATTTGGGTCCTCTCTCTCTTTTTTTTAATGAGTCTGGCTAAAGGTTTGTCAATTTTGTTTATCGTCTCTAAGAACCAACTCTTGGATTCATTGATCTTTTGTATTGTTTTTCTGGTTTCTATTTCATTTATTTCTGCTCTGATCTGTATTATCTCCTTCCTTGTGCTCCCTTTGTGCTTCTTTTGCTGTTCTTTTTCCAGATCCTTTAAGTGTGAAGATAAACTGTTGATTAATGATGTTTCTTGTTTCTTTAGGTAGGCTTGCAAACCTATGAATTTCCTTCTTAGGACTGCTTTCGCAGCATCCCATACATTTTTGGTCATCGTGTTTTCATTTCCGTTTGTCTTGAGATATCTTTTGATTTCTTCCTTGATCTCCTGCTTGACCCATTCATTATTTAGTAACATGTTATTCAGCCTCCATGAATTGGTGTGTCTTCCAGTTTTTTTCCTGTAGTTCATTTCTAATTTCATAGCACTGTGATCAGAGAAGACAATTGGTATGATTTCAATTTTCTTAAATTTATCAAGACTTGTTTTGTGGCCTAACATATGGTCTATCTTGGAAAATGTTCCATGTGTGCTTGAGAAAAACGTGTACTTTGCATCATTGGGGTGAAATGTTCTGAAAATATCGATTAAATCCAAGTGGTCCAATGTATAATTTAAGGCTGTTGTTTCCATATTGATTTTCTGTCTGGAAGACCTGTCCCTTGTTGTCAGAGGTGTGTTGAATTCCCCTACTATGATAGTGTTACTGTTGATCTCTGTCTTTATGTCAGTCAGTACCTGTTTTATATATTTAGGTGCTTCTATGTTGGGTGCATAGATGTTTACTAGGGTTATGTCCTCTTGTCGGATCGATCCCTTTATTATTATATAGTACCCATCTTTATCTTTTAGTATGCTCTTCATTTTAAAGTCTATTTTGTCAGATATAAGGATTGCAACTCCAGCTTTTTTCTCATTTCCATTTGCATGAAATATCTTACTCCAACCCTTCACTTTCAGCCTGTGTGTGTCTTTTGTTCTGAGGTGAGTCTCTTGTATACAGCATATACAAGGGTCTTGCTTTCTTATCCAGTCAGCCACCCTATGTCTCTTGATTGGAGCATTTAATGCATTTACATCTAAAGTGATTTATTGATAGGTACATAGTTATTGCCATTTTTAAATTTGTAGTTAGGTTGTTTTGATCTTTCTTCTATTTACAGAAGTCCTTTTAGTATTTCTTGCAATGCTAGCTTGGTGGTAATAAATTCCTTTAGCTTATTTTTTTGTGGAAAGCTCTTTATCTCTCCATCAACTTTAAATGATAGCCTTGCTGGATAAAGCAATCTAGGTTGTAGGCCTTTGTTTTCCATCACTTTGAGTATGTCCTGCCACTCCCTCCTAGCCTTCAATGTTTCTGTAGAAAAGTCATTTAATAGTCTTATGGGAGTTCCCTTGTATGTAACCCTTTGTTTTTCTCTTGCTGCTTTTAGGATTCTCTCTTTGTCTTTAAGCTTTGCCATTTTCACTATAATGTGTCTGGTGTGGACCTGTTTGGGTTTATCCTGGTTGGAACTCTCTGCACTTCCTGGGCTTGTATGTTGGTTTCCTTCATCAGGTTGGGGAAGTTTTCAGACATTATTACTTCAAATATGTTCTCAATCCCTTGCTTCCTCTCTTCACCTTCTGGTATTCTTATGATGTGGATGTTGTTGCGCTTGATGTTATCCCAGAGGTCTCTTAAGCCATCCTCATTGTTTCTTATTCTTTTTTCTTTCTGCTGTTCCATTTGGTTGATCTCTGCTACCTTGTCTTCTAAGTCGCTGATTCGATCCCCTGCTTCTTTTAACCTGCTGGTAATTCCTTCAAGTGAGTTCTTAATTTCGGTAACTGTGTTCTTTAGTTCTAACTGGTTGTTCGTCATGATTTCTACATCCTTCTCTATGTCTTCTCTAAGCTCCTTAAACGTTCTTATCACCAGTGATCTGAACTCTGTCTCTGAAAGGTTGGTTACCTCTGCTTCATTTGGTTCCAGTTGTGGAGGTTTCTTCTGTTCTTTTATTTGGGACGTGTATCTTTGTTTCCCCATTCTGGTGACTCTCTGTGTTTGCTTTGATGTATTAGGTAGACCCCTAGAGTTCTTAGTTCTTGCTAGTTTATCTTATGTAGTATGTGTCCTTTATATTTGACTTGCACTATGTCGTTCTTCTCCTCTGCGTGTGCTCCAAAGGTGACTCTTGTGTTGTGTAAATTGTCCTGTTCAAGAAGATCTTTAGTTGCTTTTTGCTTGTGAGTAGGTGTGGTTAACTCCTAGGCTGACTCGTTGTGAGACTTGGCTCTGCCCACCGCAGGGCGTTCTGCTGCGTGAGGGTTGACCACTTAAATGTGGTTTGGCTTATATGGGCTCTAGTGCCTGCAGAGAATTCCCTCTGGGTGTATGACTTGTAGGTCAAACCCGGTAATACTCTGGTTTGGACTGGAGTTGGCCTCTGGATATGTTGAATCTTGTGCCTCTTAAACTGGGCCCTGGTAGGGCAGTTTCAGAACAAAGCAAATCACCAAGCACAACAGCAACAACAACAACAAAGAAAAAAATCAAATACATTCACATGTAAAAACACCTGATAACCCCCACTCGACACAGGCAAAGATATCAAAGATATAAAGACAAAGCAAAACAAAACAAAACAAAACAAAAAGCAGTGCCAGTCTTGGCTTAAGCCCACCAAGTAATGTCCAGGTTGTCCTCTGCTGTACCAAAGAGCCCCCTGCTTATTGCGCAGGCAGAGCCGGTCACCTGGTGCCCAGAGTGACTTTGGGGCTGTAGATTTAAATGTGTGGGCCTGAGGGGTCTGGATGATAGTTTTTACAAAGTCAGTGCAGTTTCTGCCCTTGCCTGCACATATGCACACTGAGAGTAGCACCACCAGCCCCGTGTCCAGTACTCCTGAGTCTTAGGGCACTTCCTCAGTGTGTGTGTGTTATGGGGGGTGCGGGCAGGAGATTTCTGAGCTGCTGAAATCCCAGAGCTGCCTCTGCCTTACTGCTGATCCCTGGGAGTGTCTCGGCAGTTGCACTTGCCCTGCCCTAGGCAGGCCAGAAAGGGTGGGGGCTGGGGATGGAGGGGTCTTCTCTCTCCCAGCCCAGCTGCTCGTCACAATCTTTCCACAGGCCAGAAAAGGTGGTGGCTGGGGGTGGAGGAGTCTCTTCTCTCCTAGCCCAGCCAAAATCACACTCTTCCCGGCCTCTTCCCTGGGTCAGGGCTGCCTGTCAGTCTTCCCAGAGCCTGAGCACTAAGGCTCCTCTGTAATCTGACACTACTCCTCAGTTCAGGGGCCAGTTTAAGTCTCTGGAAGGGCGGGGGTAGGATTGGAAGAGCGGGGCGGGGGAGGGGTACAGGTATGGAGTCTGTGTTCTTTGTCCACCCTAGGGCCCACTAGCCGCCCTCCCGGCGGGAGAGATCATCCGTGGGACGCAGGGAAAGAGCCCACCTCCTGGTCTCTGTGCTATCCTTTCCGCCCTGGGATCCCGTGCGTGCCCGGAACTGCGGGTGCCATCGCGGTTTTCGCCGCCGCCGCCGCTGCCGGCATAGACCCCGCGGGCCCACGCGTTTTCACTCCGCTCCCTTCCTTCCTTCCTTCCCCTGCTCGCCCAATTAGCGCACCTTCAAGTAATCCTTAGCTTCAAGTAATCCACGAGTCTCTTAGCTGTTCTGTGTGATGAGCAAAGAGTTCTTTGATGGGTTATAGGTCCCATTTGTAATAAGATCCGGAGGAGAACTCAGAAAGTGCGCCTCGCTGCCGCCATTCCTATATCTCTATCCCCTCTGTCCATTTTTTAACTGGATTGATTCTTTTTTCCTGTTGTTGAATTGTATGAGTTCCTTATTTTTTTGGATATTAGCCGTTATCAAGGGCGTTGTTTGTAAAAATCTTCTCCCATTCGGTTGGTTGCCTCTTTATTTTGACAACGGTTGCTTTTGCTGTGCAGAAGCTTTTTATTTTATTTTATTTTATTTATTTTTATTTTTTATTAGTTTCAGTTGTGTAAAACAATGTACTAGTTAGGCATTTATTATTTATAACCCTCAAATTGATAAACCTCCTCCCCCAATCTACTACCCCTCTGACATGGCATATAGTCATTACATTTCCATTCTCTCTATTCCTTATGTTGTACTCCTTTTCTTGTGTATATATATATATATATATATATATATATATATATATATATATATGTGGCATTCATTATTATTCAGCTTCAGCTTCAGGTGTACAGTGCAGTGGTCAGGCATCTACACCATCCCTGAAATTGTCTCCCTAATAAGACAAGTGTCCATCAGATACCCTACAAAATCGTTCCCACCTTATTGATTATATTCCCCAACTGACTTTCATATCCCCGTGGTAATTTTGTGGTTACCGATTGTGCTTTCTAATCCCTCACCTTCTACCTCATCCCACCCCCTCCCATCTAGCAACTATCAGTTTTTCTTCTGTGTCTCTGAGACTGATTCTGATTATTTCGTTCATTTATTTTATTCTTTAAATTCCACATATAAGTGAGATCATATGGTATTTGAATTTCTCTGTCTGACGTAATTCACTTGTTCTCTAGGTCCATCCATATTGTTGCAAATGGTAAGATTTCATTCTTTGTTATGGCGGAGTAATACTCCATTGTATAAATGTTCTACAGTTTCATAATCCAGTAGTCTACCGATGGGCATTTTGGTTTTCCATGTCTGGGCTACTGTGAATAGTGCTGAAATAAACATAGGGGTAAATAACTTTTTTCAAATTAGTGTTTTGGATTTCTCTGGACAGATACTAGGAGTGGAATTTATGGGTCATAGGGTAGTTCCATATCCAGTTTTTTGAGATACCTCTATAGTGATTTCCATAGTGGCTGCACCGATCTGCAAGTGCACGAGGGATCCCTTTTCTCCACATCCTCACCAGCAGTTGTTATTTGTTGACTTATTGATGATAGCAATTTTGACTGGGGTGAGGTGGTATCTCATTGTGGTTTTTATTTGCATTTCTCTAATGATTAGTGAGACAGCATTTTTTCATATGTCTGCCTGTGATCTGTATGTCCTCTTTAGAAAAATGTCTCTTCATGTCCTTTGCCCAGTTTTTAATTGGATTGTTTGTTTTTTGGAGTTGATTTGAATGAGTTTTTAGAAATTTTGGGTATTAACCCATTACTAGATATATCATTGACAAATACCTTCTCCCATTCAGTAGGATCCCTTTTTGTTTTATTGATACTTTCCTTTGCTGTGAAAAAAACTTTTTAATTTGAGGTAATCCAATATGTTTATTTTTTCTCTTATTTCCCTTTCCGAAGGGGATATATCAATAAAAACATTACTCCAGGTGTCTGTAAACTTTGTTCCTATATTTTCTTCTAGGAGTTTTGTGGTTTCAGATCATACATTTAAGTCTTTAATCCATTTTGAATTCATTCTTGTATATGGTGTAAGGAGGTAGTCCAGCTTCATTTTTTTGCTTGTGTCTATCCAGGTTTCCCAGCACCGTTTATTGAATAGACTGTCTTTACCCAAACGTCAATTATTGCTTCCATTGTTGTAGATTAAATGACCATATAGGCATGGATTTATTTCTGAGCTCTCTATTCTCTTCCATTGATCTATGTGTCTGTTTTTATTCCAGTACCATGCTGTTTTGATTACTATAGCCTTGCAGTATAATTTGATGTTAGGTATCGTGATACCTCCTTATTTCTCAAGGTTGCCGAGGCTATCTGGGGTCTTTCATGCTTCCATATAAATTTTAGGATTGTATGTTCTATTTCTGTGAAAAATGTCCTTGGTAGTTTGATAGGAATTGCATTGAATCTGTATATTGCCTTAGGCAGTATGGACATTTTAATGATATTAATTCTTCCTGTCCATGAGCATGGTATGTGTTTCCATCTATTTGTATGTTCTTTAATTTCTCTCTTCATTGTCATATAATTCTCTGAGTACGGGTCTTTTACTTCTTTGGTTAAATTTATTCCTATGTATTTTGTAGTCTTTGAAGCAATTTAAATGGGTCCATTTTCTTAATTTCTCCTCTGATATTTTATTATTGATATATACAAATGCAACTGATTTCTGAATACTAATTTTGTGTCCTGCTACTCTACTAAGTTCATTTATCAGTTCTAATAGTTTTTTGGTGGAGTCTTTGGGGTTCTGTATATATAGTATCATATCATCTGTATATAACGAAAATCTTACTTCCTCATGACCAATTTGGATGCCTTTTATTTCTTTTTCTTGTCTGATTGCTGTGGCTAACTTCTAGAACTATGTTGAACAGAAGTGGAGAAAGTGGGTAAGCTTGACTTGTTCCTGATCTTAAGGGTTCTAGCTTTTCCCCATTGAGTATGATGTTAGCTATGGGTTTATCATATATGGCCTTTATTATGTTGAGATATCGTCCTTCTACTCCCACTCTCTTAAAAGTTTTTATCATAATTCGTTGTTCGATTTTGTGAAATGCTTTTTCTACATGTAGTGATATAATCATATGATTTTTATTTTTCATTTTTTTAATGTGGTGTATCACATTAATTGATTTGCAGATGTTGAACCAAACTTGCATACCTGGAATGAATCCCACATGATCATGGTGTGGTGTGTGATCTTTCTAATGTATTGCTGAACTCTGTTTGCTAATGTTTTGTTGAGGATTTTGCATCTATGTTCATTAGGCATATTGACCTGTAGTTTTCTGTTTTTGGAATGGCTTTGCCTGATTTTGGGATCAGGGTGATAGTGGCCTCATAAAAAGTGTTTGGGAGCCTTCCCTCCTTCTGGATGTTTTGGAATGGTTTGAGTAAAATAGGTGATAATTCTTTTTTGAATGTTTTGTGAAATTCACCTCTGAAGCAGTCTGGTCCAGGGTTTTTGTTTGTTGGGAGATTGTTGATTACTGACTCAATTTCCCTGGTAGTAATCAGTTTATTCAGGTTTTCCATTTCTTCTTGAGTTAGCCTTGGAAGGCTGTACGCTTCTAGAAAATTGTCCATTTCTTCCAGATTCTCTAATTTGTTGGCATACAGTTACTGATAGTAATTTCTTAATTTTTCTTTCTTTCTTTTTTTTTTTTATATTTTTGTGGTGTCTGTTGTCACTTCTCTTTCGTTTCTGATTTTATCAATTTGGTTCCTCTCTCTCTCTCTCTCTCTCTCTCTCTCTCTCTCTCTTTGTCTCTATTTCATTTATTTCTGCGCTGATCTTAATTATCCCCTTTCTTGTACACCTTTTTGGCTTATTTTGCTGTTCTATTTCCAGTTCCTTTAGGTGTAAGGATAAAATGTTGAGGTGGTATTTTTCTTGTTTCTTTATGTAGGCCTGTATTACTGTGAATTTCCCTCTTAAGACTGGTTTTACTGCATCCCACAGATTTTGGGTCATTGTTTTTTCATTTTCGTTTGTTTCAAGATATCTTTTGATTTCTTCCTTGATCTTATTGTAGACTCATTCATCATTTAGTAGCATGTTATTCATCCTCCATGTATTTTTGTGTCTTCCAATTTTTTTCCTGTAGTTGATTTCTAATTTCATAGCACTGTGGTCAGAGAAGACACTTGGTATGATTTTAATTTTCTTAAATTTATTGAGACTTGTTTTGTAGCCTAACATGTGGTGTATGTTGGAAAACGTTCCATGTGTGCTTGAGAAGAATGTGTATTCTGTAGCTTTAGGGTGAAATGCTCTGAAAATATTAATTAAATCTAACTAGTCCAATGTGACATTTAAGGCCGCTGTTTCCATATTTATTTTCCATCTGGAGGACCTATCCCTTGTTGTCAATGGAGTGTTGAAGTCCTTTACTATGATAGTGTTACTGTTGATCTCTGTCTTTATGTCAGTCAATATCTGTTTTATATATTTGGGTGCTCCTATGTTGGGTGCATAGATGTTTACTGGGGTTATGTCCTCTTGTTGGTTCAATCCCTTATTTATTATGTAGTGCTCATCTTTGTCTTGTAATATAGTCTTCATTTTAAAGTCTCTTTTGTCAGATATAAGTATTGCTACTCCATCTTTCTTCTCATTTCCATTTGCATGAAATATCTTATTCCATCCCTTCACTTCCAGCCTGTGTGTGTCTTTGATCTGAGGTGAGCCTCTTCTACATAGCATATGCAAAGGCCTAGTTTTCTTGTCCACTCAGCCACCCTATGTCTTTTGATTGGAGTATTTAATCCATTTACATTTACAGTGATAATTGATAGGTACATAGTTATTGTCATGTTGTTATTTGTATTTCTGGTCTTCATTAATTAGATTGTTTTTCATCACTTTGAATACCTCCTGCCACTCCCTTCTGAACTGCAAAGTTTCTTTAGAAAAGTCATTTGACAGTCTTATAAGAAAGAGTTCTCTTTTATGCAATCTGCTGTCTTTCTATTGGTGCTTTTAGGATTCTCTCTTTGTCTTTAACCTTTACCATTTTAATATGTGTCTTGGTGTGGTTTGGGTTCATCTTGTTTGAAACTTTCTGCACTTCTTGAGCTTGTGTGTCAGGTTCCTTCACCAGATCGGGGAAGTTTTTGGTCATTATTACTTCAAATATGTTCTTGATCGCACGTTCCCATTCTTCACCTTCTGGTATTCCTATGATGCACATGTTGTTTGTGTTTGATGTTAACCCAGTGTCCCTTAAACCATTTTCATTGTCTTTTATTCTTTTTTCTTTTTGTTGTTCCACTTGGGTGATCTCTGCTATCTTGTCTTCTAAATCACTGTTTTGATCCTCTGCCTAATTCAAACTGCTGGTAATTCCTTCAAATGTGTTCTTTATTTCAGTTATGGTATTCTTTACTTCTAACTGCTTGTTCTTTATGATTTCTGTATCCTTCTTTATGTCACCACTAACCTCCTTAAACAATCTTATCATCAGTGTTCTAAACTCTGTCTCTGTTAGGTTGGTCACCTCTATTTCACTTGATTCCAATTCTGGAGGTTCCTTCTGTTCTTTTATTTGGGACAAGTTTCTTTGTTTTCTCATTATGGCTGACTCTCTGTTTGCTTTGATGCATTAGGTAGATCCCCTAGGGTTCTCAGTCTTTGCTGCATGTGCTTATGTAGTATGTGTCCTTTATATTTGACTTACACCACTTCCTTATTCTCCTGTGTGTGTGCTCCATAAGTGACCCTTGTGTTGTGTGTATTTTCCTGTTAAAGTTGAGCTTTAATTGCTTTTGGCTTGTCAGTAAGTGGGATTAACTCCTAGGCTGTCTAGTGGTGAGAATTGGCTATGCCAACAGGGGATGAGCTCCTGCATGAGGGGTGACTACTCAGATGAAGCTTGGTCCCTATAGGCTCTTGTGCCTGTAGAGAATTCCCTTGTAGGTCAAACCTGGTAATACTCTGCTTTAGTTTGGATTTGTGCTCTGGGTGTGTTGCATTTCCCTGATGTAGGGCAATTTCAGAACAAAAAATCAACAAGCACAAGAATAACAACAACAAAGAAAAAAACAAATACTCTCACATGTAAAAACAACCGATAACCCACACTCAACACAGACAAAAATATCAGAAATAGAAAAACAAATCAATACAGAAAAATGGAAAGAGAGAGGAAAAGTAGGGCTCAGATGAGAAAAAAGAAAAGGAGACAAAGAGAAAAGGGAAAATGTATGTGTGTGTATGTGTGTGTGTGTGTGTGTGTGTGTATATGCTAAAAATGATAATACAAAAAAAAAAACAAAAACAAAAACAGCAATGCCACTCTTGGCTTAAGCCCACCAAACAATCTCCCAGTTGTCCTCTGTGGTACAAAAAGTCCTCTGCGTCTTGTAGAAGCAGAACCAGCCACCTGGCGCCCAGAGTGACCCTAGCACTACAGTTCAAGATGAGTGGGGTTATGGGGTATGGTTTTTGTTTTTTACAAAGTCTGTACAGTTTCTGCTCTCTCCTGCACATATGCATGCTGAGAGTACCATAGCCATGCATAAGGAGGTGGGCTTCTTCCCTGTGCACAGATCTCCTGTGTCTTAGGTCACTTCTTCCGTCGGGGAGGGTATGAAGGGCTTGAGATTTCTGAGCTGCTGAAAGGCCAGAGGTGCTTCTGACCCCTGCTGTTAACCCCTGCGTGTGTCTCTGAAGCTGTAAATTTTATTCCACAGCAGAAGCCCAGAAAATGTGGGGGCTTGGAAGGGAGGTGTCTGCCGACTCCCAGTCCAGCAGTGTCACACTCTTCCCAGCCTCTTCCCTAGGTCACAGTTGCAAAGCGGCTTTTTCCAGGTCCTGAGCACTACATCTCCTCTGTAATCTGACACTATTCTTCAGTTCAGGGACCAGCTTGAGACTCTGGAAGGGGAGGAATAGGATTGATGTGGGAGAGAAAGGGAAGGGGGCCAGGTATGGTGTTTGCTTTTTTTTTTTTAGCCTTCTTTTTTTTTTAATTTATTGGGGTAACAATTGTTACTAAAATTACATAGATTTCAGGTGTAAAATTCTGCATTATATCATCTATAAATGCCATTGTGCTCACCACCGAGAGTCAGTTCTCCTTCCATCACCATATATTTGATCCCCCTTACCCTCATCTCCAACTCCCCACCCCCCTTACCCTCCGGTAACCACTAAACTATTGTCTCTGTCTATGAGTTTTTGTTTCTCATTTGTTTGTCTTGTTCTTTTGTTGTTTTTGGTTTATATACCACATATCAATGAAATCATATGGTTCTCTGCTTTTTCTGTCTGACTGATTTTGCTTAGCATTATACTATCAGGATCCATCCCTGTTGTCACAGATGTTCCTACATCACCTTTTCTTACCGCCGAATAGCATTCCATTGTGTATATATACCACAACTTCTTTATCCATTCATCTATCGAAGGATATGTTGGTTGTTTCCATGTCTTGGCCACCATAAACAAACCTACAATGAACATTGGAGCACACTTGTCTTTATGTATAAATGTTTTCAGATTTTGTGGGTAGATTCCCAGGAGAGGGATTGCTAGGTCATATGGTAATTCTATTCGTAATTTTTTGAGGAACCTCCACACTGCCTTCCAAAATGGCTGCACCAGTCTGCATTCCCACCAACAGTGTACGAGGGTTCCTTTTTCTCCACAGCCTCTCCAACACTTGTTACTATTTGTCTTCTTGATGATAGCCATTCTGACTAGGGTGAGGTGATATCTCATTGTGGTTTTTGTTTGCATTTCTCTGGTGATTAGTGATGTTGAGCATTTTTTCATATGTCTATTTGCCATTTGTATGTCCTCTTTGGAGAAATGTCTCTTCAGGTCATCTGCCCATTTTTCAGTTGGGTTGTTTGTTTTGTGTTGTTGAATTTTATGAGTTCCTTGTATATTTTGGATATTAGTCCCTTATTGGAGGGAGTGTTTGCAAAAATCTTCTCCCATTCAGTTGGTTGCCTCTTTACTTTGTTGATGGTTTCTTTTGCTCTGCAAAAGCTCTTAAGTTTCATATAGTCCCATTCATTTATTTCAGCTCTTATTTCTCTTGCCTTTGGGGTCAAATTCATAAAATGCTCTTTGAACCCAAGGTCCATAAATTTAGTACCTATGTTTTCCTCTATGCTATTTATTGTTTCAGGTCTTGTGCTAAGGTCTTTGATCCATTTTGAATTAATTTTGGTACATGGTGACAGATAGCAGTCCAGTTTCATTCTTTTGTACGTGGCTTTCCAATTCTCCCACCATCATTTATTGAAGAGACTTTCTTCTCCATTGTATGTTTTTTGCTTCTTAGTCAAAACTTATCTGTCCATATTTATGTGGTTTTATTTCTGGGGTCTCAATTCTATTCCATTGGTCTATATGTCCGTTTTTCTGCTAAACCATGCTGTTTTGATTATTGTAGCCCTGTAGTACAAGCTAAAGTCAGGGATTGTCATACCTCCAGTATTGTTCTTTTTTCTTAAGATTGCTTTGGCTATTCGGGGTCTTTTGTGGTTCCAAACAAATCTGATGATTTTTTGTTCTATTTCTTTAAAAAATGCCATTGGGATTTTGATAGGGATTGCATTAAATCTATATATTGCTTTGGGTAATATGGTCATTTTAACTATGTTGATTCTTCCAATCCATGAGCACGGAATGTCTTTCCATTTCTTTGTGTCTTCTTCAATTTCTTTCAAAAATGTCTTGTAGTTTTCAGCACATAGGTCCTTCAAATCCTTGGTTATGTTTATTCTTAGGTATTTTATTCTTCTTGCTGCAATTGTAAAAGGAATTTTTTTTTGTATTTCTTTTTCTGAGATTTCATTGTTATTATATAGGAATGCAGTGGACTTTTTTACGTTGATTTCACAGGCAGCAACTTTACTGTATTCGTTGATTGTTTCTAATAACTTTTTGGTGGTGTCTTTAGGGCTTTCTATATATAGCATCATGTCATCTGCAAACAGTGACAATTGAACTTCTTCCTTCCCAATTTGGATGCCTTTTATTTATTTCTGTTCCCTGATTGCTCTGGCAAGGACTTCCAACACTATGTTGAAAAGCAGAGGTGACAGGGGACAGCCCTGTCATGTTCCAGAACGTAGAGCAAAGGGCTTCAGTTTCTCACCATTAATTATAAGATTAGCTGAGGGTTTGTCATATATGGCCTTTATTGATAAGGTATTTTCCTTCTATACCTATTTTATTAAGTGTTTTACTGATAAATGGATGTTGTACCTTGTCAAATGCTTTTTCTGCATCAATTGATATAATCATAGGATTTTTGTCCTTTATTTTGTTTATGTGATGTATGACATTGATGGATTTGCGGATGTCGAACCATCCTTGTGCACCCGGGATGAACCCCACTTGGTCGTGATGAATAATCTTTTAAATACATTGTTGTATTCGATTTGCTAGAATTTTGTTTAGTATTTTGCATCTGTATTCATCAGAGACATTGGTCTGTAGTTTTCTTTTTTTGTGTTGTCCTTACCAGGTTTTGGTATCAGGGTAATGTTGGCTACATAAATTGAGTTCGGGAGTATCGTCTCTTCTTCAGTTTCTTGGAAGAGTTTGAGCAGGATTGGTATTAGATCCTCTTTGAAGTTTTGGTAGAATTCACTAGTGAAGTCATCTGGTCCCGGATTTTGCTTTTGGGAAGGTTTTTGATGACTGATTCAATTTTGTTACTGGTGATTGGTCTGTTTAGATTTTCCCGTTCTTCGTGGATCAGCCTTGGAAGGCTATATGTTTCTAACAACTTGTCCATTTCTTCTAGGTTATTGAATTTGGTGGCATATAGTCCTTCATAGTATTCTTGGATGGTCCTTTGTCTTTCTGTGGTGTCCGTGATAATTTCCCCTTTTTCATTTCTGATTTCGTTAATTAGTGCCTTCTGTCTTTTTATGTTAGTGAGTGTAGCCAAGGGTTTTCAATTTTGTTAATCTTTACAAAGAACCACCTCTTTGTCACATTAATTTTTTTCAATTGTCTTTCTGTTCTCCATTTCATGTAGTTCTGCTTTGATTTTTGTAATTTCCTTTCTTTTACTGACCTTGGGTTTCATTTGTTCTTCTTTTTCTAGTTCTTTAAGGTGTAACATGAGGTTATTTTTTGGGATTTTTCTTGTTTCTTGAGATAGGCCTATAACGATATAAATTTCCCTCTTAAAACTGCTTTCGCTGCATCCCAAAAATCCTGGTAGGATGTATTTGCATTGTCACTTGTTTCTATGTATCTCTTGATCTCTCCTCTAATCTCTTCTTTGACCCAGTCGTTCGTTAAAATGATGTTGTTTAATCTCCATTAATTTGTGTTTTTTCCTGCTTTCTTTTTGCAGTTGATATCCAACTTAAGCCTTGTTATAAGAGAATATGCTTGGTATGATTTCAATCTTCTTAAATTTGCTGTGGCTCATTTTATGTCCCAATATATGGTCTATCCTTGAGAATGTTCCATGTACAGTAGAAAAGAATGTATAGTCTGATGTTTTAGGATGAAGTGCTCTATATATGCCAATTATGTCCATTTCATCTAATGTGTCATTTAGGGCTGCTATTTCGTGGTTTTCTGTTTGGATGATCTTTCCATAGCTGTCAATGATATATTTAATTCTCCTAGTATAATTGTGTTTTGGTCAATTTCTCCCTTTAGTTCTGTTAGCAGTTGCTTGGTATATTTCAGTGCTCCATGATGGGGGGCATAAATACTGAGGACTGTCATGTCTTCTTGTGGTATAGTACCCTTTACCATTGTGAAATGTCCATCTTTGTCTCTTGTTACATTTTTCACCCTGAAGTTTGTTTCATCTGATATCAGTATGGTTACACCTGATTTTCTCTGGATACCATGTCCTTGGAGTGTCAATTTCCACCCTTTCACTTTCAGTCTATGCTTGTCCTTGTACCAGGGATGAGTCTCTTAGAGACAGCATATGTTTGGGTTTAGTTTTTTGATCCAATCTGCTACTCTGTGTCTTTTTATTGGTGAGTTCAGTCCATTAACCCTTAGGGTGATTAGTGATATGTGAGGGTTTCCTTTCATTCTAGTTTTAGTTTTCTGGTGTCTCTGTTGTCTAGGTTCCTGTGTCTCTATTGTTTCTTTGCCTTTTTGTTGTTGTCTATTATTTCTGTGTGGTGGTATTCTATGTTGTTTTCCTCTGTTTCTTCTTTTATTACAGTATATATTTCAGTTCTGAATTTTTTTTTGAGTGGTTGCCCTTAAGTTTATGTAAAAGGAAGTTTGATATTTAGAGTATTCCATTTTTTTCAGCACGCTTACTTTCTCCATTCCCATATTCCAGTTCAGGCCTTTACTCTCCCCCTTTTTATGTTTTGGTTGCCACAAATTGTCCCTCTTGATGGTGGTCGAATAGACTCCTTTAGTATTCCTTGTAGTGTAGGTCGTGTATTTGAAAATACCCTCAGCTTCTGTATGTCTGGAAAGGTCTTTATTCCTCCTTCATATCTAAAGGATACCTTTGCTGGATACATTATACTTGGCTCATAATTTCTCTCTTTCAATAGTTTGAATATATTGTTCCACTCTCTTCCTGGCTTGTAGAGTTTGTGTTGAAAAATCTGATGATAATCTAATGGGCTTTACTTTGTAGGTTACTGTCTTCTTTGCCCTGGATGCCTTGAGGATTCTTTCTTTGTCGTTGATTTTAGACAGCTTAAACACAATGTGCCTTGGAGAAGGCCTGTTGTGATTGAGGTAATTAGGTGTTCTATTTGCTTCTTGGATTTGAGGATCCAGTTCTGTCCACATGTTTGGGAAGTTCTCATCGAGAATTTGTTTGAATATATTCTCCGTTCCCTTCTCTCGTTCTTCTCCTTCTGGTATGCCCATTATTCTTATATTGCTCTTTTTGATGGAGTCAGAAAGTTCTTGTAGAGTTTTTCATTTTGTTTAATTCTCAAGTCTCTTTCTTCTTCCACCCATTTCATTTCCAGGTTTCTATATTCGATATCACTGATTCCTTCCTCCATCTGGTCAACTCTACTACCTAAACTGGTTATTTCATTCTTAATTTCTTCTATTGAGTTCTTAATCTCCAGATATTCTATTTAGTTCTTTTTTTAAAAAAATTAATCTCTTTGTTAAAATGTTTATTTTGTTCTTTGATTGTGTTTCTGAATTCATTAAACTGCCTTTCTGTTTTCTTGTATCTCATTGAGTTTTTTGAGAACTGCTATCTTGAATTGTCAGTCATTTAAGTCACATATTTCCATATCTTTAAGTGTCTTTTCTGGAGACTTTTCACTTTCTTTCTGAGCTGTCTTGTTGCCTTGGTTATTCATGGCAATTACTGATTTATTATTTCTCTTCCTAGACATCTACAAGAGTGGCTTCTGCAACAGGTTGATAGGAAGAGGTCTTTCTTTTGTTTTCCAGCACTTGTTGGTGGAATGTTTTATTTTCTCTCCGACTGCAGCCTTTTTTTTTCTTTCTCCCACAGTAGTACTATGTTTTCTGTGTACTATTCCAGCTTCTCAAACAAAGGGGGGTTTCCCTGGGAGACGGGGTTCTCCTCTTTCAATACTCCACCTGGGTCACAGGGTGCAGTGTCCGTGTGGGTATACGGAGAGCTTTTGGAGTTCTAAAGCTCCTTCTGCACCAGATTCAGAGCCACTATGTTTTAGCTGTTCTGTTTACTCCTGTAGGGATCTGCCCAGATAGGTGGGGTCAGGGGCAGGGTAAGTTGTGAGAGGTGTCCCAGAGCAATGGTGGCGACCACCACCACATCCGGTCCTGCTTCCACAGCTCCCTTCCCTTTTCCCGGAACTAGTTGGGCTGTGAATCTTTATCTGCAGTCCACAGTTCTCAGAACAGAAAATATTCTGTTGTTTTGTTCTGACGCTGCTACTGTTCCTCTTCTAGCACTGGGCAGGTGGGGCAGGGAGAGCTCTGGTAGGGTAGGGAGGGGCAGCTAGTCTCAGTGCCTAAGGCTTCCGTTCTCTGCTAGGCAGTGAGTGCTTAAACCACCGCTTTCAGCCTTCTGTCCTCAGTCTTTGCTCCAAGGTCTCTGCCATGAGCATTGGGTTCAGCTGTATTATATGCTGCCCCCTCAGTCCTGTGGGTCATAAGTGGAGCCCCTGCAGTCCGAGTTCTTCCCTGTCCGACACCTGCAGTAGTTCCGGGATGCAGTGAGCTCGGAGCACTGAGATAGGTCTGCATCCTGCGCCTGCACCGCTCCGTCTCCACACTTCTCCCTTCCCTCCTCCCCGGGTCTTGCGATTCACCCACCTTTAGATGAGTTCAGTTGTGCGCCTGTTCGTCTTGCCTGTCTGCTGTGCTGGGAGTCCTTTATGGCGTTATAGTTGTTCGATTAGTTGTAAATTCCAGGGGAGATTTACAGAGTCTCACCTCACGCCGCCATTTTGATGATGTCTCTGCTTTTTTCTTTGACCTAAGGCCCAGCTGGAGATCCCCGCTGAATTTACTGCTTAAAAAACCGGTTACCCTGCTCTTTTGATAGGAGAGATCAGCTGTGGGATGCAGAGAAAGAGCCCAACTCCTGGTTCTTGTGATCTCTGTTCTATGTCCTGGGCCCCCCACGTCTTCACACTGATTTTTTCCATCTTCCCCTGCTCACCCACTTTGCCCAGCTTCAAGAAATCCTACTAGGAGCCTCCTAGCTGTTCTGTGTGATGAGCAGAGAGTCTTTTGATGGGTTACAGATGTTCGATTTGTGGTAAGTTCCAGAAGAGAACTCAGAAAACTACCTCGTGGCCGCCATTTCTATGAGGCCTTGTGCAAAAGCTTTTTAGTTTCATATAGTCCCGCTGATTTATTTCAGCTTTTATGGCCCTTGCCTTTGGGGTCAAATTCATAAAATCCTCTTTGTACCCAAGGTCCATAAGTTTTCTTCTATGCAGTTTAATGTTCCAGGACTTATGTTTTGGTCTTTGATCCATTTTGAGTTAATTTTGGTACATGGTAACAGATAGCAGTCCAGTTTCATTCTTTTGCATGTGGCTTTCCAATTTTCCCAGTACCATTTATTGAAGAAGCTGTCTTTTCTCCATTGCATGTTTGTGGCTTCTTTGTTGAAAATTATCTGTCCATATTTCCATGGGTTTATTTTAGGTTCTCGATTCGATTCCATTGGTCTGTGTGTCTGTTTTTCTGCCAATGACATACTGTTTTGGTTTTTGTTGTCCTGTATTACAAGCTGGAGTCAGGGAATGTGATATCTCCAGCATTGTTCTTTCTTGTTAGGATTGCTTTGGCTATTCATGGTCTTTTGTGATTCCACACAAATATGATGATTTTTTGTTCTATTTCATTTAAAAATGCAATTGGTATTTTGTTCTAATTCATTTAAAAATGTCATTGGCATTACACCTGTACATTGCTTTGGGTAATATGGTCATTTTTACTGTGTTGATTCTTCCAATCTATGAACATGGAATGTCTTTCCATTTCTTTCTGTCTTCTTCAGTTTCTTTTAAATATGTCTTACAGTTTTTACTGTATAGGTCTTTCACTTCCTTGGTTAAGTTTATTCCTTGGTATTTTATTCTTTCTGCTGCAGCTGCAAAAGGAATTTTTTGTTTGTTTGTTTGATTTTTGTATTTTTTTCTGAGGTTTCATTGTTAGTATATAAGAATGCAATGGACTTTTTGTTTGTTTGTTTATTAGTTTCAGGTGCACAAGACAAAGTAATACTTAGACGTTTATCATTTATATCCCTCACACTGTGGACCCCCCTCCCCCCATCCACTATCTCTCTGACATCGCACCGAGCCATCACATTTCCACTGTCTCCACTCCCAATGCTGTACTCCGCCTCTTATATGTGTATACATAGATATATATATATATATAATATTATAGGTGGCATTCATTATTGTTCAGCTTCAGGTGTACAGTGCAGTGATCAGGCATCTACATCTTCCCTGAGGTGGTCTCCCAAATGGGACACGTGTCCATCGGATACCCTAAAAACGTTTACAACATTATTGATTACATTCCACAGATTAATTTTCAAAATCCCGTGTCCATCTTGTGGTTACTGACGGTTTTCTAATCCTCTCACCTTCCCCGTTACCCCCACCCCCCCCGCCCATCTAGCAACCCTCACTTTTTCCTCCTTGTCTCCAAAACTGTTTCTGATTAGTTCATTCACTTATTCTTTTCTTTAGATTCTGCATATAAGTGAGATCCTATGGTACTTATCTTTCTCTGTCTGACTTATTTCACTTAACATAATGTTCTCTAGGCCCATCCATGTTGTAGCAAATGGTAAGATTTCTTTCTTCTTTATGGCTGCGTAATACTCCATTGTATAAATGTACCACAGTTTCTTAATCCAGTCATCTACCGATGGGCATTTCGGTTGTTTCCATGTCTTGGCTATTGTGTATACTGCTGCAATAAACATAGGAGTGCATAAAGATTTTTGAATCGGAGTTTTGGATTTCTCCGGATAGATACCAAGGAGTGGAATTGCTGGATCATAAGGTAGTTCTATTTACAGATTTTTGAGATACCTCCATACTGTTTTCCATAGTGGCTGCACCAATCTGCAATCCCACCAACAGTGCACAAACGTTCCCTTTTTTCCACATCCACACCAGCACTTGTTGTTTGTTGATTTATTGATGACAGGCATTTTGACTGGGGTGTGGTGGTATCTCATTGTGGTTTTTATTTGCATTTCTCTGATGGTTAGTGAGGTTGAGCATTTCTTCATATGTCTGCCATCTGTATGTCCTCTTTAGAAAAATGTCTCTTCAAGTCCTCTGCCCATTTTTCTTTTTCTTTTTTTTTTTAATTATAAAGTTTTTTAATAGTGAGAAGATTTGAATTCAACTTTTTTAATAGTTAAAAAAAATATTACATTTCTTCTTTTGCCACTGTTGGTAAATTCTATTTTTCAAGAAACTTGACCTTTCTATCTACATGTTTTTTTTTTTGTTTTGTTTTGTTTTTTAATACTTTCCTCTTTTTTTTTTTAATTTATTTTTAATTTATTGGGGTGACAATTGTTAGTAAAATTACATAGATTTCAGGTGTGCAAATCTGTATCACATCATCCATAAATCACATTGTGTGTTCACCACCCAGAGTCAGCTACCCTTCCATCACCATATATTTGATCCCCCTCACCCTCATCCCACACCCCCCAACCCCTTTACCTTCTGGTAACCACCAAATTACGTTCCCCAGATTAATTTTCAAGCACGTGGCCATCCAATGGTCACCGATTGCCCTCCAATCCCCTCACTCTCCCCCCCACCCCCCACCCCTCCCGCCCATCTAGCAACCCTCAGTTTTTCCTCATTGTCTCCCAAACTGTTTCTGATTAGTTCATTCACTTATTCTTTTCTTTAGAATCCGCGAATAAGTGAGATCATATGGTACTTATCTTTCTCTGTCTGACTTATTTCACTTAACATAATGTTCTCTAGATCAATCCATGTTGTTGCAAATGGTAAGATTTCTTTCTTCTTTATGGCTGCATAATACTCCATTGTATAAATGTACCACAGTTTCTTAATCCAGTCATCTACCGATGGGCATTTTGGTTGTTTCCATGTCTTAGCTCTTGTGTATAGTGCTGCAATAAATATAGGAGTGCATAAAGATTTTTGAATTGAAGTTTTGGATTTCTCCGGATAGATACCTAGGAGTGGAATTACTGGATCATAAGGTAGTTCCATTTTCTGATTTTTGAGATACCTCCAGACTGTTTTCCATAGTGGCTGCACCAATCTACAATCCCACCAACAGTGCGTAAGCGTTCCCTTTTCTCCACATCCGCGCCAGCACTTGTTTGTTGATTTATTGATGATAGCCATTTTGACTGGGGTGAGGTGGTATCTCATTGTGCTTTTTATTTGCATTTCTTTGATGGTTAGTGAGGTTGAGCATTTCTTCATATGTCTGTTTGCCATCTGTATGTCCTTTTTAGAAAAATGTCTCTTCAAGTCCTCTACCCATTTTTTAATTGGATCGTTTGTTTTTTTGGAGTTGAGTTGAGTGAGTTTTTTATAGATTTGTGATATTAATCCCTTATCAGATATATCATTGGCAAATATCTTTTCCCATTCAGTAGGATCCCGTTTTATTTTATTGATGGTTTCCTTTGATGTGAAAAATCTTTTTAGTTTGATGTAATCCCACATGTTTCTTTTTCTCTTACTTCCCTTGCGCAAGGGTATATATCAGTAAAAATCTTACTCTGGGTAATGTCTGTGAAGTTTCTTCCTATATTTTCTTTTAGGTATTTTATGGTTTCAGATCTTACATTTAAGTCTTTAAGCCATTTTGAATTTATTTTTGTATATGGTGTAAGGAGGTGGTCCAGCTTCATTTTTATGCATGTGTCTGTCCAGGTTTCCCAGCACCATTTATTGAATAGACTGTCTTTACCCCATCGTACATTCTTGCTTCCATTGTCGTAGATTAAATGGCCATATAGGCATGGATTTATTTCTGGACTCTCTATTCTGTTCCATTGATCTATGTGTCTGTTTTTATGCCAGTACCATGCTGTTTTGATTACTGTAGCCTTGTAGTATAATTTCAAGTCAGGTATTGTTATACCTCCCACTTTGTTCTTATTTCTCAAGATTACTGAGGCTATTTGGGGTCTTTTATGGTCCCATATAAATTTTAGGATTATATATTCTATTTCTGTGAAAAACGTCGTTGGTAGTTTGATAGGAATTGCGTTGAATATGTATATTGCCTTAGGCAGTATGGACATTTTAACTATATTAATTCTTCCTATCCATGAACATGATATGTGTTTCCATCTATGCATATCTTCTTTCATTTCTTTTTTCTGTGTCTTATAATTTTCTGAGTACAGATCTTTTACTTCTTTGGTTAAATTTATTCCCAGGTATTTTATAGTCTTTGGAGCAATTGTAAATGGGGTTGTTCTTTTTTTTTTTTAATTTCTCCTTCTGATGTTTTATTATTGGTATATACAAATGCAACTGATTTCTGAATATTAATTTTGTATCCTGCTACTTTACTAAATTAATCTATCATCTCTAATAGCTTCTTGGTGGAGTCTTTAGGGTTCTCTATATATAGTATCATATCATCTGCATATAATGATAATTTTACTTCCTCCTTACCAATTTGCATGCCTTTTATTTCTTTTACTTGTCTGATTGCTGAGGCTAGAACTTCCAGCACTATGTTGAATAGAGGCGGAGATAGTGGACAAGCTTGTCTTGTTCCTGATCTTAGGGAGAATGGTTTTAGCTTTTCCCCATTGAGTACGATGTTAGCTGTGAGTTTGTCATATATGGCCTTTATTATGTTGAGATATGATACCTCTATTCCCACTTTCTTAAGGGTTTTTATCATAAATGGCTGTTGGATTTTATCAAATGCTTTTTCTGCATCTATTGATATGATCATGTGATTTTCGTTTTTCATTTTGTCAATGTGGTGTATCACATTAATTGATTTGCGGATGTTGAACCACCCTTGCATACCAGGGATGAATCCCACTTGATCATGCTGTATGACCTTTTCAATGTATTGCTGAATTCTGTTCGCTAATATTTTTTGAGGATTTTGCATCTATGTTCATTGGAGATATCAACTTGTAGGTTTCTTTTTTTGTGGTGTCTTTGTCTGATTTTGGGATCAGGGTGATAGTGGCTTCGTAAAAAGTGTTTGAGATTTTGGATTTTTTGCAAGAGCTTGAGGAGAATAGGTGATAATTCTTTTTTGAACATTTTGTAAAATTCACCTGTAAAGCCATCTGGTGCAGGGCTTTTTTTTTTGGGAGATTGTTGATTATTGATTCAATTTCCCTGCTGGTAAATCAGTCTATTCAGGTTTTCTGTTTCTTCTTGAGTTAGCCTTGGAAGGTTGTACACCTCTAGAAAATTGTCCATTTCTTCCAGATTGTCAAATTTGTTGGCATATAGTTGCTCATAGTAATTTCTTATTTTTTTTTTTTTTTTGTATTTCTGCGTTGTCTGTTGTCACTTCTCCTCTTTCTTTTCTGATTTTATTAATTTGGGTCCTCTCTCTCTTTTGTTTAATGAGTCTGGCTAAAGGTTTGTCAATTTGGTTTATCTTCTCTAGGAACCAACTCTTGGATTCATTGATCTTTTGTAATGTTTTTCTGGTTTCTATTTCATTTATTTCTGCTCTGATCTTTATTATCTCCTTCCTTGTGTTCCCTTTGGGCTTATTTTCCTGTTCTTTTTACAGATCCCTTAAGTGTGACGATAAACTGTTGATTAGTGATGTTTCTTGTTTCTTTAGGTAGCCCTGCAATGCTATGAATTTCCCTCTTAGGACTGCTTTCGTGGCATCCCATAGATTTTGGGTCGTACTGTTTTCATTTTCACTTTCCTAGAGATTATCTTCTGATTTCTTCCTTGATCTCCTGCTTGACCCATTCATTATTTAGTAACATGTTATTCAGCCTCCATGAATTGGTGTGTCTTCCAGTTTTTTTTCCTGTAGTTCATTTCTAATTTCATAGCACTGTGATCAGAGAAGACATTGGTATGATTTCAATTTTCTTAAATTTATCAAGACTAGTTTTGTGTCCTAACATATGGTCTATTTTGGAAAATTTTCCATGTGCACTTGAGAAGAACGTGTATTTGGCAGCATTGGGGTGAAATGCTCTGAAAATATCGATTATATCCAAGTGGTCCAATGTATCATTTAAGGCTGTTGTTTCCATATTGATTTTCTGTCTGGAAGACCTATCCGTTGTTGTCAGAGGTGTGTTGAAGTCCCCTACTATGATAGTGTTACTGTTGATCTCTGTCTTTATGTCAGTCAGTACCTGTTTTATATATTTAGGTGTTCCTATGTTGGGTGCATAGATGTTTACTCGGGTTATGTCCTCTTGTCGGATCGATCACTTTATTATTATATAGTGCCCATATTTGTCTTTTAATATGTTCTTCATTTTAAAGTCTATTTTTTCACATATAAGTATTGCAACTCCAGCTTTTTTTTCATTTCCATTTGCATGAAATATTTTACTCCATCCCTTCACTTTCAGCCTCATTGTGTCTTTTGTTCTGAGGTGAGTCTCTTGTATACAGCATATACAAGGGTCTTGCTTTCTTATTCACTAAGCCACCCTATGTCTCTTGATTGGAGCATTTAATCCGTTTACATTTAAAGTGATTATTGATAGGTACATTGTTATTGCCATTTTTAAATTTGTTGTTAGATTGTTTTGATCTTTTTTTTATTTACAAAAGACCTTTTAGTATTTCTTGCAATGCTAGCTTGGTGGTAATAAATTCCTTTAGCTTATTTTTTTCTGGAAAGCTCTTTATCTCTCCATCAACTTTAAATGATAGCCTTGCTGGATAAAGCAATCTAGGTTGTAGGCCTTTGTTTTCCATCACTTTGAGTACCTCCTGCCATTCCCTCCTGGCCTTCAATGTTTCTGTGGAAAAGTCATTTGATAGTCTTATGGGAGTTCCCTTGTATGTAACCCTCTGTCTTTCTCTTGCAGCTCTTAGGATTCTCTCTTTGACTTTAAGCTTTGCCATTTTCACTATAATGTGTTTGGTGTGGACCTGTTTGGGTTTATCCTGGCTGGAACTCTCTGCACTTCCTGGGCTTGTATGTTGGTTACCTTCATCAGGTTGGGGAAATTTTCAGACATTATTACTTCAAATATGTTCTCAATCCCTTGCTTCCTCTCTTCACCTTCTGGTATTCCTATGATGCGCATGTTGTTGTGCTTGATGTTATCCCAGAAGTCTCTTAATCCATCCCCATTTTTTTTTTTATTCTTTTTTCTTTCTGTTGTTCTGTTTGGGTGATCTCTGCTAACTTGTCTTCTAAGTCGCTGATTCCATACTTTGCTTCATCTAACCTGCTGGTAATTCCTTCAAGTGAGTTCTTAATTTTGGTAAGTGTGTAGTTTTGTTCTAAGTGGTTGTTCGTTATGATTTCTACATCCTTCTTTATGTCTTCTCTAAGCTCCTTAAACATTCTTATCACCAGTCTCTGAAAAGTTGGTTACCTCTGCTTCATTCCATTTGTGGAGGTTTCTTCTCTTCTTTTATTTGGGACGTGTATCTTTGTTTCCCCGTTCTGGCTGACTCTCTGTGCTTTGATGTGTTAGGTAGATCTCCTAGAGTTCTTAGTTCTTGCTGGGTTATCTTATGTAGTATGTGTTCTTTATATTTGATTTGCACTACTTCGTTCTTCTCCTCTGCGTGTGCTCCAAAGGTAACTCTTGTGTTGTGTATATTGTCCTGTTCAAGAAGATCTTTAATTGCTTTTTGCTTGTGAGTAGGTGGGGTTAACTCCTAGGCTGACTCATTGTGAGACTTGGGTCTGCCCACCGCAGGGCGTTCTGCTGCGTGAGGGTTGACCACTTAAATGTGGTTTGGCCTATATGGGCTCTAGTGCCTGCAGAGAATTCCCTCTGGGTGTGTGACTTGTAGGTCAAACTCTGGATAGGTCTGGAGTTGTCCTCTGGACATGTTGAATCTTGTGCCTCTTAAGCTGGGCCCTGGTAGGGCAATTTCAGAATAAAGCAAATCACCAAGCACAACAACAACAACAACAACAACAACAAAAATTCAAATACATTCACATGTAAAAACACCCGATAAGCCCCACTCGACACAGGCAAAGATATCAAAGATATAAAGACACAGCAGAACAAAACAAAACAAAGCAAAACAAAAAGCAGTGCCAGTCTTGGCTTAAGCCCACCAAGTAATGTCCAGGTTGTCCTCTGCTGTACCAAAGAGCCCCCTGCTTATTGCGCAGGCAGAGCCGGTCACCTGGTGCCCAGAGTGACTTTGGGACTGCAGATTTAAATGCGTGGGCCTGAGGGGTCTGGATGATAGTTTTTACAAAGTCAGTGCAGTTTCTGCCCTTGCCTGCACATATGCACACTGAGAGTAGCACCACCAGCCCCGTGTCCAGTACTCCTGAGTCTTAGGGCACTTCTTCAGTGTGTGTGTGTGTATGGGGGTGGGGGGTGATTTCTGAGATGCTGAAAGCCCAGAGCTGTGTCTGCCACTTACTGCTGACACCTGGGAGTGCTCCTCATTTGTACTTGCCCTGCCCTAGGCAGGCCAGGAAGAGTGGGGGCTGGGGATGGAGGAGTCTTCTCTCTCCCTGCCCAGCCACATTACAGTCTTCCTGCAGGCCAGAAAAGGTGGTGGCTGGGGGTGGAGGAGTCTCTTCTCTCCTAGCCCAGCCAAAATCACACTCTTCCGAGCCTCTTCCCTGGGTCAGAGCTGCCTGTCAGTCTTCCCAGAGCCTGAACACTGCTACGGCTCCTCTGTAATCTGATACTACTCCTCAGTTCAGGGGCCAATTTATGTCTCTGGAAGGGCGGGGGGTAGGATTGGAAGCACGGGGGGGGCAGATGCCCAGGTATGGAGTCTGTGTTCTTTGTCCGCCCTAGGGCCCACTAGCTGCCCCCCGCGGGAGAGATCAGCTGTGGGACGCAGGGAAAGATCCCACCTCCTGGTTTTTGTGTTGTCTGTTCCACCCTGGGGTCCCGTGTGTCTTGGGAGCTTTGGGTGCCACCGCGGTTTTTGCCGCCGCAGCCACTGCCCCCGTTGGCAGCTCCGGCCAGGATTCCGCCGCGGAACCACGCCTTTTCACTCTGCTCCCTTCCTTCTTCCCCTGCTTGCCCAATTAGCGCACCTTCAAGTAATCCTTCCACGAGTCTCTTAGCTGTTCTGCGTGATGAGCAAAGAGTTCTTTGATGGGTTTTATATCCCGTTTGTAATAAGATGCGGAGGAGAACTCAGAAAGTGCGCCCCTCTGCCGCCATTCCTATGATGTCCTCCCTGCAATGGACTTTTGCACATTGGTTTTGTAGCCAGTGACATTACTCTATTCGTTGATTGTTTCTAATAGCTTTTTGGTGGAGTTTTTAGGGTTTTCTATGTAAAGCATCATGATAGCTGCAAAAAGTGACAATTTGAATTCTTCATTCCCTATGTGAATGCATTTTATTCCTTTCTCCTGCCTGATTGCTCTGGCTAGGACATCCAATACTGTTTTGAAATTTAGAGGTGTTAGGGGACAGCCCTTTCGTGTTACAAACACAGAGCAAAGGTCTTCAGCTTTTCACTGTTAATTGTGAGATTAGCTGAGGGTTTGTATATGGCCTTTATATGGCCTTTATTATGTTTTTTATTATGTTTTATGATATATGTCCTTTATTATGTTAAGGTATTTTCCTTCTATGCACATTATATCCGAAGTTTTAATCATAAATGGATGTTGTATCTTGTCAAATGCTTTTTCTGCATCTATTGATATAATCATACAATTTTTTTCCCTTTACTTTTTTTGTGAGGTATATCACATTGGTTGATTTGCATATGTTGAAACATACTTGTGCCCCTGGAATGAACCGAACTTGGTGTAATTTTTTTAAATTCATTCTTGCATTCGATTTGCTATAATTTCGCTTAGGAATTTTGCGTTTGTATTCATCAAAGATACTGGTCTATAATTTATTTTTTTGCGTGTTATTCTTACCAGGTTTTGGTATCAGGGTAATGTTGGTCTCATAAAATGAGTTAGGGTCCTTGTGAAATACCCAGTAATGTCAAATAGCAAAGCTAGAATTAATAGCTTGCTGTTCTTAGTGTTTATTGTATGCTTTGTTAACTGCAGATCCAACAAATTTATGTAGCTAAAGAAAGAAAGATGGGTGATGAAAATAAAGTAATAAGTAGCTCAGTACCTCTTGAGCTTATTAAAGTATGTGCATCTATATATTTGAATGTTTCCCAAAGTACCAGATGCCAATAGTCATCCACCTTAAAAGTTACCAAAATAAGGTGAGAAACGATCTACATGGACATTGTTGAGAACGGACAATGATAGATAGATCTTCTGACAAACTAAATTTGCTACATCTCCTTTTAAATATTCAGAATGATAAATAGCATTCACATGTGCTTCTTTTCACTGAGATTTTCCTGTCAAATGGTGTAACTTTGAACATACTGTTATCAGACGATCTATAACTAGTCAAAGACTCAAAACCCTAGCAAGCCAATGAACAATACAATACTTTTGGCCACAGATTTTCTCTTCTTCCCCCCCTCCCTTCTTTCCTTCCGTCCTTCTTTCCTTAATTTCTTTTTCCTTCTTTCTTTATTTATTCCACCATGGCTTGGAATGACAGCTGAGAAGGTCCAGTGTAATTGAGTAAGTTAAACACCTCCACCCCACCAATTTAAGTAATCTTAAAATGCCCACAATTGTATATCACCACCAAGTGATGCTTGAACTAAATCTCCTAGCTCACTTCCTACTCAGAAAGAGTAGTTAGAAGAAGAGTGCATTAATAGGAATTCATTTTGGTGGTTACCTATGAAATATTTCTGCCTACAGATGCAGGGAATTTTAATGTTGATAACAATGAACAATTGACAATTTCACCCCAGGTAGTCCCAATTAACAAAAATAATCTGGAACAAGAATTTGATTGCATATAATAATATTTCAGCCTTTATTAATACTATTTGAAAGCTATGAGTAAGTGATAGTGTTACGTATTTCAGAAGAAGGATGTATTCCCCAGTAAAATTTGCTCATCAACATATATAATGAAAGTTTTCACTTGATCTAAAACCTTACTTTCCTTATCACCTGAACACTAGGTTAAAGTATTTTCTAATTGGCTTTTTCTTTGCTTGGCGATATTAGATGATATTTGGTTTATAACTAATGCATCTATAATTTTTCAATATACTCATTTGGAGGGTGAAACAGGAAAGAGAATGCAGGCAAATTAAGAAAATAGAGTCAATTGATTTTAATCAACAACATGGACACCCTATAAGTAATCTATCTAGAATTGACCATACTTCAAAATGTCCTTATAAAAAAGACTACTTTGAATAGTTCTTGATTTTCTCTTTAAACAAGAAAGAATTCAAGAAGGAGCTTCAGGAGATTGGAAAAGAAATGTGTGTTGACAGGTGGGCGAGCCTTCCAGTGCTCTAATGACAGGTAAGATGAGTCCACTGGAGTCGCGATCCATTTCTTCCACAGCTGTGAGGTGGCTGGAGGCACATTTCACTACTTATTAATGGAGACCCAGTCCATTTGGAAACTATCATGGCAAATAACAATTTCACTTTTAATAATTCATTCATTACTAAAGCCAATAATTTAGAATGTTGTGTGAGACATCACACATTTAAGAGCAAGAGCTAGATATATTGCTTGCAATGTTCTAACAACTTACTGGGTTTTGAGAATTAGAGTTTTTCTTTTTGTTTGTTTGTTTGATTTTTTTTTCAACTAAAGTATATAGGGGTGAAAATTTTTAGTAATGTTGCATAGATTTCAGGTGTACAATTCTGTAATACGTTATCTATATCTCACATTGTGTGTTCACCACCCAGAGTCAGTTCTATTTCCAACACCACATATTAGACCTCGTTTACCCTCTTCTAGAGTCCCCCTACCCCCTTATCCTCTGGTAATCCCTAAACTATTTTCTGTCTTTGAGTTTTTGTTCATTCATTTGTATTGAACTTTTGCTGTTTTCAGGTTTATATACCACATATCAGTGAAATCATATGATTCTCGACTTTTACTGAATTATTTTGCTTAGCATTATAATCTCAAGATCCATCGATGTTGTCACAAATGATACTATTTTATCTTTTTTACCACTGAATAGTATTCAATTGTGTAAATATTCCATGACGTCTTTATCCATTCATCTATTGAAGGACATTTTAGTTGTTACTATGTCTTGGACTCCACAAAAAAGCTGCAATGAACATTGCAGCACACATGTCTTTATGGATAAATGGTTTCAGATTTTCTGAGTAGATAACCAGGAGAGGGATTGCTGGGTACTATGGTAATTCTATTCTTAAGTTTTTCAGGAACCTCCACACTGCCTTCCATAGCGGCTGCACCAATCGGCATTCCCACCACCAGTGTATGAGGGTCCCTTTTTCTCCATAGCCTCTCCAACACTTGTTACTATTTGTCTTGTTGATGATACCCATTCTAACTGCGGAGAGGTGATATCTCATTGTGGTTTTTATTTGCATTTCATTGATGAGTACTGATGCTGAGCATTTTTTCATATGTCTATTTGCCATTGGTATGTCCTCTTTGGAGAAATGTCTCTTCAGGTCCTCTGCCCATTTTTTAATTGGGTAGTTTGTTTTTTTGTTGTTGAGTTGTATGAATTCTTTATATATTTCGGATATTAGTCCCATATCAGAGGCACTGTTTGCAAAAATCTTCTCCCATTCGGTTGGTTGCCTATTTAATTTGTCGATGGTTTCTTTTGCTGTGCAGAAGCTTTTAAGATTGATATAGTCCCATTCATTTATTTCATCTTTTACTTCCCTTGCCTTTGGAGTCAAATTCATAAAATGCTCTTTGAACCCAAGGTCCGTAAGTTTACTACCTATGTTTTCTTCTATGCAATTTATTGTTTCAGGTCTTATGTGTAAGTCTTTGATTCATTTTGAATTAAATTTGGTACATGGTGACAGATAGCCATCCAGTTTCATTCTTTTGAACATGGCTTTCTGATTCTCCCAAGCACCATTTATTGAAGAGGCTATCTTTTCTCCATCATACGTTGTTTTTTTCTTTGTCAAAAATATTCTGTCCATATTTATGTGGGTTTATATCTGGGTTCTCAATTCTATTCCATTGTTTTGTGTGTCAGTTTTTCTGTCATTACCATGCTGCTTTGATTATTGTTGCCCTGTAGTACAAGCTAATATCAGGGATTCTGATACCTCCAGCATTGCCCTTTTTCCTTAGCATGATTTTTGCTAGTAAGGGTCTTTTCTTGTTCCATACAAATCTGAAGATTTTTTTGTTCTATTTCTTTAAAAAATGCCATTGGGGTTTGATGTGGAGGTCATTAAATCTGTATATGGCTTTGTGTTATATGGCCATTTTAACTGTGTTGATTCTTCCAAACTATGAGCACAGAATGTTTTTCCATTTCTATGCGCCATCTTCAATTTATTTTAAAAATGTCTTATAATTTTCGGCATATAGTTCTTTCACATCCTTGGTTAAGTTTGTTCCTAGGTATTTTCTTCTTTTTGTTGCAATTTCAAAAGGAATTGTGTTCTTTTTTAATTTCCTTTTCTGGGATTTCATTGTTAGTGTATAGGAATGCAATGGACTTTTGTACGTTGATTTTGTAGCTGGCAACATTACTGTATTCGTTGATTGTTTCTAATAGCTTTATGGTGGAGTCTTTGGTAGGGTTATTTACACATAGTATCATATCATCTGCAAAGAGTGACAGTTTAATGTCTTCATTCCCAATTTGGATGCCTTTTATTTCTTTCTCTTGCCTGATTGCTCTGGCGAGGACTTCCAAGACTAAGTTGAAAACCAGAGGTGATAGGGGACAGCCCTGTCATGTTCCTGAACTTAGAGCAAAAAGATTCAGTTTTTCACCATTAATTGTGATATTAGCTGTGGGTTTGTCATATATGGCCTTTATTATGTTAAGGTATATTCCTTCTATACGTATTTTATTAAGTGTTTTAATCATAAGTGGATGTTGTATCTTGTCAAATGCTTTTTCTGCATCATTTGATATAATCATGACTTTCATCCTTTATTTTGTTTATGTGATGTATGACACTGATGGATTTGTCTATGTTGAACTATCCTTGTGTCCCAGGGATGAAACCCACTTGGTCGTGGTGAATAATCTTTTTAATGCATTGTTGCATTTGATTTGCTAGAATTTTATTTAGGATTTTTGCATCTGTATTCATCAGAGATATTGCTCTGTAGTTTTCTTTTTTTGTGTTATCCTTACCAGGTTTTGGTATCAGGGTAATGCTGGGCTCATAAAATGATTTAGGGAGTATTGTCTCATCTTCAATTTTTAGGGAGCGTTTGAGTAGGACAGGTATTAGATCCTCTTTGAAGGTTTTGTAGAATTCACTAGTGAAGCCGAATGGTCTCGGACTTTTGTTTTTGGGAAGGTTTCAGATGACTGATTCAATTCCCTTACTGGTGTTCTGTCTGTTTAGATTTTCCATTTCTTCATGGTTCAGCCTTGGAAGGCTATAAGTTTCTAAGAACTTGTCCATTTCTTCTAGGTTATTGAATTTGGTGGCATATAGTCCTTCATAGTATTCTTGGATGATCCTTTGTATTTATGTGGCATCAGTGATAAAATCCCCTGTTTCATTTCTGAGTTTGTTTATTAGTGTCTTTTTTCTTTTTATCTTAGTGAGTCTTGTCAAGTGTTTGTCAATTGTATTAATCTTTTCAAAGAACCAGCTCTTTGTCACATTATTTTTTTCTGTTGTCGTTTTGTTCTCTATTTCACTTAGTTCTGTCCTGATTTTTATTATTTCCTTTCTTCTGCTGACCTTGGGTTTCATTTGTTCTTCTTTTTCTAGTTGTTTAAGGTGTAATGTGAGGTTATTTGTTGGATTTTTCTTGTTTCTTGAGATAGGCCTGTGATGATATAAATTACCCTCTTAAAACTGCTTTCACTGCACCTCAAGAATTTTGGTAGGATGTATTTTCATTCTCATTTGTTTCTATGCATCTTCTCATCTCTCCTCTTTTATTTTCTTTGACCCAGTTGTTCTTTAAAAGTATGTTGTTTAATCTTCACATATTTGTGCTTTTCCCTGCTGTCTTTATGCAGTTGATATCCAATTTAAAAGACTTGTGATCAAAGAATATGCTTGGCATGATTTCAATCTTCTTAAATTTGCTGAGGCTAATTTTATGTCCCAACATATGGTCTATCCTTGAGAATGTACCATGTACACTAGGGGGAAAAAATGTACAGTCTTATGTTCTAGCATGAAGTGCCCTATAAATGTCAATTATGTCCATTTCGTCTAACGTGTCGTTTAGGCTGCTATTTCTTTATTTATTTTCTGTTTGGATGATCTACCCATAGCTGTCAATGATGTATTTAAGTCCCCTACTAAAATTGTGTTGTTGTCAATTTCTCCTTTTAGTTCTTTTAGTAGTTGCTTGATATATTTCAGTGCTCCCTGATTGGGACTTGATTATTGATGACTGTTATGTCTTCTTATTGTATAGTCCCCTTTACCATTATGAAATGTCCATCTATCCATCTTTGTCTCTTGTTATCATTTTTATCTTAAAGTCTTTTTCATCTGATGTCATTATGGCTACACCTGATTTTCTTTGGGTACCATTTGCTTGGAATGTCAATTTCCACCTTTTCACTTTGAGTCTATGCTTGTCCTTATAGCTGAGATGTGTCTCTTGGTGACAACATATGGTTAGGTTTAGTTTTTTGATCCAATCTGCTACTCTGTGCCTTTTCACTGGTGAGTTAAGTACATTTATATTTAGGGTGGTTATAGATGTATGAGATTTCCTGTCATTCTACCTTTGATTTCCTCGTGAGTCTGTCTCCATTGTTTCTTTGCCTTTTTTTTGTTGTCTATTATTTCTGTGTGGTTGTATTCTATGATTTTCCCCTCTGTTTCTTCTTTCATTACTTTCTATATTTCAGTTCTGGATCTTTTGAGTGGTTTCCATTAAGTTTATTTAAAAGAAAAAAAAGCTTCAAATTTAGAGTATTCCATTTTCTTCAGCATGCTTACTTTTTCCATTTCCATTTTCCTGTTCTGGCCTTTACTCTCCCCCTTTTTATGTTTCAGTTGCCACAAATTGTCCCTGTTGATGGTGGTCGAATAGCCTCCTTTAGTATTTCTTGTAGTGCAGGTCGTGTGTTAGAAAATTCCCTCAGCTTCTGTTTGTCTGGAAAGTTCTTTATTCCTCCTTCATAGCTAAAGGATATCTTTGCTGGGTATATTATTCTTGGCTCATAAGTTCTCTCTTTCAATAGTTTGAATATTTGGTTCCACTCCCTCCTGGCTTGTAGAGTTTCTCCTGAAAAAATCTGATGATAATCTAATGGGCTTTCCTTTGTAGGTTACCGTCTTCTTTTCCCTGGCTGCCTGGAGGATTCTTTCTTTGTCGTTGATTTTAGACAGCTTCAATACAATGTGCCTTGGAGAAGGCCTGTTGGGATTGAGGTAATTAGGTGTTTATTTGCTTGTTGGATTCGAGGATCCAGTTCTGTCCACAAGTTTGGGAAGTTCTCATCAACAATTTGTTTGAATATATTCTCTGTTACCTTCTCTCTTTCTTGTCCTTCTGGTATGCCCATTATTCTTATATTGCTCTTTCTTATGGAGTCAGAAATTTCTTGTAGAATTCTTTCATTTCTTTTAAGTCTCAAGTCTCTTCTACCATCTGTGTCATTTCCATTTTTCTGTCTGCAATGTCACTGATTCTTTCCTCCATCTGGTCAACTCTACTACCTAAACTGGCTATTACATTTTTCATTTCTTCTACTGAGTTCTTAATATCCAGACATTCTATTTGGTTCTCTTTAAAATTTCAATCTCTTTGGGAAATGTTCATTTTGTTCTTTAATTGTTCTTCTGAGTTCATTAAACTACCTGTTTGTGTTTTCTTGCATCTTATTGAGTATTTTAAGAACTGCAATCTTGATTTCTCTGTCTTTTAAGTTACATATTTCCATGTCTTTAAGTTCATTTTCTGGAGACTTTTCATTTTCTTCCTGAGCTGTCTTGTTACCTTGGTTATTCGTGTCAATTAATAATTTATTATTTCTCTTCCTAGACATCTACAGGAGTTGTTTTTGCAACAGGTTGATAGAAAGAGACCTTTCTTTTGTTTTCCAGTAGGTTTTGGTAGAATGTTTTATTGTCTCTCCAACTGTAGCCTTTTATTTTGTGTCACACTCTAGTGTTATATTTTCTCTGCACCATTCAGGCTTCTCACACAATAGGGGGATTCTCTGGAAGGCAGGGTTCCCCTCTGTGAACAGTTCCCCTGTGTCGTAGTGTTCCACTGCTGTGTGGAGATGTGGAGATCTCTTAAAGTTCCAAAGCTCTCCCTCTACCAGAGCAGAAACCTTGTGTTTCAACAGATCTGTTTAATCCTGCAAGGATTTGCCCAGATAGGTGGGTATAGGGGTGGCATGGGTTATAAGAGGTGGCCAGAGCAATGGCAGCAATCACCACCACAGCCAGGCCTGCTTCCACAGCTCCCTCCCCTTTGCCTGGACTAGTTGGGCTGTGAGTCTCTGTCTGCAGACCACAGTTCTCAGAACTGCAAATATTCTGTTCTTTTGATCTGACACTGCTACTGTTCCACTTCTAGCACTGGGCAGATGGGAACGTTGCGAGCTCTGGGAAGGTAAGAAATGGGCGGCTAGGCTTAGTGCCTATGGCTTCTGTTCTCTGCTCAGCAGTGAGGGCTTAAACCACCATTTTCAGCCTTTTTCCGTCAGTCTTTGTTCCGAGGTCTCTGCCATGATCATTGGGTTCAGACCTGTTATATGCTGTACCCTCAGCCGTGTGCCATAATTAGAGCCCTAGCAGTCTGAGTCCTCTCTCCTGTAGTTGCGGTAGTTCCGGGATACAGTGAGGTGAGACCACTGAGCTAGTTCCCTGTCCTGCACCCACGCATCCCTGTCTTCGCACTTTTCCCTTCCGTCCTCCCCTGCTCACGCTTTTTGCCCATCTTTAGAAGATTTAAGTAGTGTTCCTCTTAGTCTTGTCTTTCTGTTGTGCAAAGAGTCGTTTGTGGAGTTATAGTTGTTCAATTTGTTTTAAATTCCAGGGGAGATTTCAAGAGGCTTACCTCACATCAACATTTTTATGATGTCATTCCCGAGGGAATTTTTTTTAAGTATTGTTATCTTAGAGTTAAATTAGTTTGGCAAGATTCTGGGTGAAAGGAAGTTAAGCAGATTTCCTCACTATTGAACTTCACAAGATTTTACTATGTTAATATGGATGGCAGCATTTCAAGAGGCACTATGGAAACACAGGTCTCTTAAATGAACTTACTTTACCAAATTTGTTCCACAGAACATCAGCTTCAGAAATAGTTTTCTCTGTTGTTTCAGTGACTGAGAGCCAAGGTGAAGGAAGAGAAGCAGGTTTGCTAAGAAACAGAGACAATTGCTTGAGCCACTGGGACCTAAACAGATGTCTCCAGAAATTAAAGTTTGATGGAGTCTAGAGCCCCTTCTAACAAAATGCATATTTTATATAATTGCTTAGGTTGACTGCACTTGAAATACCACGGAAGCAACACTTTTGTGGTCTGATCACAAAACATACAGTTTTATTTTTCTAAATTAATATGTGATGGCTACCTTCGAACTGGGGTAATGAATTTGTTTCCATGGCTATTTCAGCATGACCGTGACAATTCAATAGCAACTTTTTCTATTGGTTCAGCATGTGACAATAGCCCTCAACAAACCAAATGCAGGTGGTCAAGCTACAGAGAGAGCTGACAGCATTATGCCAACATGACCAACTGAATGAGTATAGCTGCCATTTGGTGCCAGTATCACTCTTATGTATATTTAGAGCAGGTGGTTGCTCAAATGCCATGATTTGAACCATCCTGATTGCAAATATATCCTCCCACATACCACTAAGAAATCATAGTTGCTGGGATTCTTCCACTAAAGACATATTATTTAGGTTAAGTATTGTCCTTCAACACATCCATTTAGAAATCAAAACAGCTCCAGAATAATAACATATGAAATGTCTTATCTCAATTTTCTTGTAAGATATTTTTCTTCTGTGATAAGAGGAATGGGATCTGACATATGGGAATGGGATAAGGTGTTGTTGTAGGGCATCAAAGGAAAACTTCACTTCTCAATTTGACCATAGACACTTAACCAAATAAAAAACTCAATAAAACAATACAAACAAAAATGCCTCTTTTGGTCCCTTGTTTTTCCTCTTCCCTAGTAGCCAGCAACCTCTATAGCTATAGATAAAATATCAGAACAGCAATCTTGATATTCTCGTGTCATAGCCAATGTTGATAAAAGCTCTGCCATAACTGTCATCTGGAAAAGCCTCTGAAATATATATTTGGGGATAAAAGTAAGACCCATGGCATAACTAGGGGTTAAAATATATAATAGTAACTGTAAAAGTAATAAGATTTTCCAAGGGAGAAGAAATAAGTGTAAACTAGAACAATCAGGAATACTTACCAGAAAGGGGAAGACTTGAACTGACTTTCTGAGTACCCAAACCCAAAATAACACACAGGTAGTTGTTTCACAAGATCAAGCAGAGTTAGCAAATTGGTTTCATCTCTTGTACTAATTCCAAAAAGCAGGTTGTGGCTGCTGGCTGCCTAGAGTACTTTCTTGAGAAGGATGTTGAAACTGCTTCCAGGTTTGGGATAAAAAATTGCCATGATCAACTAAATGATATATGCCATAAGCTACAACAATCTTATCTGGGTTTGGAAGCAAATGCTCTCCAAGGACAATTTTGAGGTAATACTGATCAGATAAAAAAAATCTGAACCCTAACTAGCCTAACATAAATGAATAGAATATATTCTTCACCACTGTGAAATTCTTATTCCCCATATTTACAGAATTTTAAATGGGGGCCCTCCATTACCATCTCTCAGAATTACCTCTTTTAACAGGTAGGCAGGTGCCACCTTGTAACATGGAAATTTTAAATTTTTGATTTAGTTGATTTAAAGTTATGTTTAATGGTTTAAAAAATAGCATGGGCTCAGATCGAAAAATTACATATGCAGTGAGAATGTTAAAACACAGCCTGCTTAAATGTCTGAGAACTAAAAGGATCCACCTCCATTTGGTGCCAATTTCTGACTGCACACCAGGTGGGTGTACTAATGTCTGTGGTTCTGTGGGTTCTAAGAGGAATTAGAGAGACAGAAAAGTTCCCTTTTAATGCTTCTCCTTACCACTTTCAGCATGCTTTTCTCATAATTATATCTCCTGAAATATCAGGTAATTCTAAGTCCTTTCAGTATATCCTTGGTATTTATGAATTTAAAATGATATTTAAATATACTATGTTGGTTGAGTTTTGCTTTAATCCTCAAGAAATTGGCATGTTTCCCTTTAAGAGAGTACTTTGCATTCTGTTGTCATAGCAACAAAATGTGCTAGTAGGCTGAAAAACTGACATTTTCCCAGGATGTTTATTATTTCATGACGCAGACACTATTTCCCCCATCACCTCCATCAGCACTAAAGGGTCCCTCCATTTAAATGTAAATTGACCATAAAAAGATAAAAGTCTCCAATTTTACTGCCCAAAAGAAAAGTGTCTGTCTTTGCCCTGCCTTTTTTTTTTTTTTTTGCTTTCTTTCTTCTGTGCTTCTGATTTAATATATCCATAAAGGAGATGTTCTTTAAACGTTGAAGAGACATTTGCCATTTCACCAAAATCTGGGAACTTTCTTATGCACATGATATATCATAAGAGAGGGAAAGTTGTTCTTACCAACAGAAAGAATAAACCTGGCTAATATTTATAGAAATAATTTTACACTTTTCAAAGTAATTCACAAACACCTCAACCAGCTTTTTCTTGTGGATTCTATACAGGCTCAAGATGTGATGCCTTCTCAACAGTCTTCAAAACAAAGGCACACACAACCAGCCTGCTTCTATATTAAAAATAAGACAATCACACTTCCTCCAAGAGAAATTCATAAAAAGGTGGTTTTCTATGCAGACAGGTCTCTGTGAGACAAAAGAAGGTAGTCTTTGCATTAACCTCACACAAACACTCTCCTCAGAAAACCTGTTTAAGATGTTTTCTTCTTTCCAGAATATAGGACCCAAAAGTGAGAGCATCAGCACATTCTACAGTTGTATGGTGTGAAACCATGGAAGTAAAACACATATAGTGATCTATTCTTTCTTTGTCATTTACATTTTTAGATTTTTTAAAAATTTATTGGGGTGACAATTGTTAGTAAAATTACATAGATTTCAGGTGTACAATTCTGTATTACATCATTTATAAATCCCACTGTGTGTTCACCACCCAGAGTCAGTTCTAATTCCATCACCATATATTTGATCCCCCTTATCCTCATCTGCCAACCCCCACCACCATTATCCTCTGGTAACCACTAAACTGCTGTCTGTGCTTATGAGTTTTTGTTTCTCATTTGTTTGTCTTGTTCTTTTGTTGTTCTTGGTTTATATACCACATGTCAGTGAAATCATATGATTCTCTGCTTTTTCTGTCTCACTTACTTCGCTTAGCATCATAATCTCAAGATCCATCCATGTTGTCACAAATGGTTCTATTTCATCTGTTCTTACCATCAAATAGTATTCCATTTTGTATATATACCACAACTTCTTTATACATTCATCTATTGAAGGACATTTTGGTTGTTTCCATGTCTTGGCCACCATAAACAAAGATGCAATGAACATTGGAGCACATGTGTCTTTATGTATAAATGTTTTCAGATTTTTTTGGTAGATACCCAGGGAAGGGATTGCTGGATCATATAGTAATTCTATTCATAATTTTTTGAGGAACCTCCACACTGCCTTCCATAACGGCTGCACCAGTCTGCATTCCCACCAACAGTGTATGAGGGTTCCTTTTTCTCCACAGCCTCTCCAACACTTGTGACTACTTGTCTTATTGATGATAGCCATTCTGATTGGGGAGAGGTGATATCTCATTGTGGTTTTTATTTGCATTTCTCTGATGATTAGTGATGTTGAGCATTTTTTCATATGTCTATTTGCCATTTGTATGTCCTCTTTGGAGAAATGTCTCTTCAGGTCCTCTGCCCATTTTTCAATTGCGTTGTTTGTTTTTTTGGTGTTTAGTTTTATGAGTTCCTTGTATATTTTGGATATTAGCCCCTTATCAGAGGCACTGTTTGCAAAAATCTTCTCCCATTCAGTTGACTGCCTCTTTATTTTGTCAATTGTTTTTTTTGCTGTGCAAAAGTTTTAAGTTTCATATAGACCCATTCATTTATTTTAACTTTTACTTCCATTGCCTTTGGAGTCAAATTCATAACATGCTCTTTGAACCCCAGGTCTATAAGTTTAGTACCTATGTTTTCTTCTATGCAGTTTATTGTGTCAGGTCTTATGCTTAAGTCTTTGATCCATTTTGAATTAATTTTGGTACATGGTGACAGATAGCAGTCCAGTTTCATTCTTTTGCACGTGGCTATCCAATTCTCCCAGCACCATTTATTGAAGAGGCTGTCTTTCCTCCATTGTATGTTTTTAGCTTCTTTGTCAAAAGTTATCTGTCCATATTTATGTGGTTTTATTTCTGGATTCTCAATTCTATTGCATTGGTCTATGTGTCTGTTTTTCTGCCAATACCATGCTGTTTTGATTATTGTAGCCGTGTAGTACAAGCTAAAGTCAGGGAGTGTGATACCTAGAGCAATGTTCTTTTTTCTTAAAATTGCTTTGTCTATTCGGGGTCTTTTGTGGTTCCAAACAAATCTGATGATTTTTTTGTTCTATTTCTTCACAAATTGCCATTGGGATTTTGATGGGGATTGCATTAAATCTGTATATTGCTTTGGGTAATATGGCCATTTGAACTATGTTGATTATTCCAATCCATGAGCACGGAATGTCTTTACATTTATTTGTGTCTTCCTCAATTTCTTTTAAAAACGTCTTGTAGTTTTCAGCATATAGGTCTTTCACATTCTTGGTTAACTTTATTCCTAGGTATTTTATTGTTTTTGCTGCAATTGCAAAATGAATTGCTTTCTGTATTTCTTTTTCTGAGATTTCATTGTTAGTATATAGGAATGCAATGGATTTCTGTACATTAATTTTGTAGCCAGCAACTATACTGTATTCGTTGATTGTTTCTCATAGCTTTTTGGTGGCGTCTTTAAGGTTTTCTATATATAGTGTCATGTCATCTGCAAAGAATGACAATTTAACTTCTTTGTTCCCAATTTGGATGCCTTTTATTTCTTTCTCTTGCCTGATTGCTCTGGCAAAGACTTCCAACACTATGTTGAAAAGCAGAGGTGATAGGGGAGAGCCCTGTTGTGTTCCTGAATGCAACGCAAAGGGCATCAGTTTTTCACCATTAGTTATGAGATTAGCTGAGGTTTTGTCATATATGGCCTTTATTATGTTAAGGTATTTTCCTTCTATACCTATTCTATTAAGTGTTTTAATCATAAATCGATGTTGTATCTTGTCAAATGCTTTTTCTTCATCAATTAATATAATCATGATTCTTGCCCTTTATTTTGTTTATGTGATGTATCACATTGATGGATTTGTGGATGTTGAACCATCCTTGTGCTCCGGGGATGAACCCTATTGGGTCATGATGAATAATCTTTTTAATGCATTGTTTTGTTCGATTTGGTAGAATTTTGTTTAGGATTTTTGCATCTGTATTCATCAGAGATATTGGTCTGTAGTACTGTTTTTTTGTGTTGTCCTTACCAGGTTTTGGTATCAGGGTAATGTTGGCCTCATAAAATGAGTTAGGGAATACTGTCTCTTCTTCAATTTTTTGGAAGAGTTTAATCAGGATTGGAATTAGATCCTCTTTGAATGTTTTGTAGAATTCACTAGTGAAGCCATCTGGTCCTGGACTGTTGCTTTTGGGAAGGTTTGGATGACTGATTCAATTTCCTTACTGGTGATAGGTCTGTTTAGATTTTCCAGTTCTTCATGGTTCAGCCTAGGAAGGCTATATGTTTCTAGGAACTGGTCCATTTCTTCTAGGTTTTTGAATTTGGTGGCATATAGTTCTTCATAGTATTCTTGGATGATCCTTTGTATTGCTTTGGCGTCCGTGGTAACTTCCCCGGTTTCATTTCTGATTTTGTTAATTAGTGTCTTATCTCTTTTTATCTTAGTGAGTCTACCAGTGGTTTGCCAATTTTGTTAATCTTTTCAAAGAACCGGCTCTTTGACACATTATTTTTTTCTATTATCCTTTGGTTCTCTATTTAATTTACTTCTGCTCTGCTTTTTGTTGTTTCCTTTCTTCTACTGACCTTGGGTTTCATTCGTTCTTCTTTTTCTAGTTCTTTAAGGTGTAATGTAAAGTTATTTATTTGGGATTTTTCTTGTTTCTTGAGATAGGCCTGTAATGATATATATTTCCCTCTTAAAACTGCTTTCGCTGCATCCCAAAAGTTTTAATAGGATGTATTTTCATTGTCGTTTGTTTCTATGTATCTTTTGATCTCTTCTCTAATTTCTTTTTTGACCCAGTCGTTCTTTAAAAGTATGTTGTTTAATCTCCATGTATTTGTGTTTTTTCCTGCTTTCGTTTTCAATTGATATCCAATTTGAAAACCTTGTGATCAGAGATTATGCTTGGTATGATTTCTATCTCCTTAAATTTGCTCAGGCTGACTTTATGTCCCAATATATGGTCTATCCTTGAGAATGTTCCATGTACACTAGTCTGATGTTTTAGGGTGAACTGCACTACATATGTCAATTATGTCCATTTCATCTAATGTTTCATTAACTGCTGCTATTTCATTATTTATTTTCTGTTTGGATGACCTATCCATAGCTGTCAGTGATGTATTTAGGTCCCCTAGTATAATTGTGTTTTGGCCAATTGCTCCCTTTAGTTCTGTTAGTAGTTGCTTGGTATATTTCAGTGATCCCTGATTGGGGGCATAAATATTGATGACTGTTATGCCTTCTTGTTGTATAGTCCCCTTTACCATTATGGAATGTCTATCTTTGTCTCTTGTTATCTTTTTCACCCTGAAGTCTGTTTCATCTGATATCATTATTGCTACACCTGATATTCTCTGTGTACCATTTGCTTGGAGTGTCAATTCCCACCCTTTCACTTTGAGTCTATGCTTGTCCTTGTAGCTGAGATGTGTCTCTTGGAGACTGCATATGGTTGGGTTTAGTTTTTTGATCCAATATGCTACTCTGTGCCTTTTTATTGGTGAGTTCAGTCCATTTACATTTAGGGTGATTATTGATATGTGAGGATTTCCTGTCATTCTATCTTTGGTTTTCTGGTAAGACTGTGTTGCCATTGTTTCTTTGCCTTTTTGTTGTTGTCTATTATTTCTGTATGGTGGTATTCTATGATGTTTCCCTCTGTTTCTTCTTTTATTACAGTATGTATTTCTGTTCTCGATTATTCTTGATTGGTTACCCTTAAGTTTAACTAAAAGAAAGTTTGATATTTAGAGTATTCCATTTTCTTTAGCACACTTACTTTCTCCATTCCCATATTTCGGTTCAGGCATTTACTCTCCCCCTTTTTATGTTTTGGTTGCCACAAATTGTCCCTGTTGATGGTGGTCGAATAGCCTCCTTTAGTATTTCTTGTAGTGCAGGTCGTGTGCTAGTAAATTCCCTCAGCTTCCGTATGTCTGGAAAGTTCTTTATTCCTCCTGCATATCTAAAGGATATCTTTGCTGGATACATTATTCTTGGCTCATAATTTTTCTCTTTCAATAGTTTGAATATTTGGTTCCACTCCCTCCTGGCTTGTAGAGTTTGTGCTGAAAAATCTGATGATAATCTAATGGGCTTTCCTTTGTAAGTTACCATCTTCTTTTCCCTGGCTGCCTGGAGGATTCTTTCTTTGTCGTTGATTTTAGACACCTTCAGTAGAATGTGCCTTGGAGAAGGCCTGTTGAGATTGAGGTAATTAGGTGTTCTATTTGCTTCTTGGATTCGAGGATCCAGTTCTGTCCACAAGTTTGGGAAGTTCTCACCCACAATTTGTTTGAATATATTCTCTGTTACCTTCTCTCTTTCTTCTCCTTCTGGTATGCACATTATTCTTATATTGCTCTTTCTGATGGAGTCAGAAAGTTCTTGTAGAGTTCTTTCATTTCTTTTATGTCTCAAGTGTCTTTCTTCTTTCATCCGTGTGATTTCCAGTTTTCTATCTTCGTTGTCACTGATTCTTTCCTCCATCTGATCAATTCTGCTACCTAAACTGGTTATTTCATTCTTAATTTCTTCTATTGAGTTCTTAATCTCCAGAAATTCTATTTGGTTCTTTTTTAAAATTTCAATCTCTTTCGTAAAATGCTCATGTTGTTCTTTGATTGCATTTCTGAGTTCATTAAACTGCCTTTCTGTGTTTTCTTGTATCTCGTTGAGTTTTTTCAGAACTGCAATCTTGAATTCTCTGACGTTTAAGTCACATATTTCCATATCTTTAAGTTCCTTTTCTGGTGACGTTTCACTTTCTTTCTGAGCTGTCTTGTTGCCTTGGTTATTCATGGCAATTACTGATTTATTATTTCTCTTCCTAGACATCTACAGGAGTGACCTCTGCAACAGGTTGATAGGAAGAGGTCTTTGTTTTGTTTTCCATTACTTGTTGGTAGAATGTTTTATTTTCTGTCCGACTGCAGCCTTTTATTTCTCTCACATTGTAGTGCTCTGTTTTCTCTGCACTATTCCTTCTTCTCACACAATGGGGTGATTCCCTGGGAGATGGGCTTCCCCTCTTTTAATAGTTCGCCTGGGTCACAGGGCGCAGTGTCCGTGTGGGTATGCGGAGAGCTTTTGAAGTTTCAAAGCTCTTCCTGCACCAGATTCAGAGCCCGTATGTTTCAGCAGTTCTGTTTATTTCTGCAAGGATCTGCCCAGATAGGTGGGGCTATGGGCGGGGTGAGTTGTGAGAGGTGGCCCAGAGCAATGGCGGTGACCACCACCATAGCCGGTCCTGCTTCCACACCTCCCTCCCCTCTGCCGGAACTAGTTGGGCTGCGAATTTGTGTCTGTGGTACACAGTTCTCAGAACAGCAAATGTTCTGTTCTCTTCATCTGACACTGCTACTGTTCCGCTTCTGGCACCGGTCAGGTGGGTGTTGGGCGAGCTCTGGGACGGTTGGGAGAGGGCAGCTAGTCTCAGTGCCTAATGGTTCCATTCTCTGTTCGGCAGGGAGGGCTGAAACCACCGTTTTCAGCCTTCTTCCCTCAGTCTTTTCTCCGAGGTCAGTGCCGTGAGCGTTGAGTTCAGCCGTGTTATATGCTGCCCCCTGAGCCCTGTGGGCCATAAGCGGAGCCCTAGCAGTCCGAGTTCTTCCCTCTCCTGCAGCTGCGGTAGTTCCCGGATGCAGCGAGCTTGGAGCACTGAGCTAGGTCTGCCTCCTGCACCCGCCCTCGAGGCTCTTTTTCCGCACTTCTCCCTTCCCTCCTCTCCAGCTCGCGCAATTCGCCCACCTTTCAGTGAATTCAGTAGTGGGCCTCTTCGTCTTGCCTGTCTGCTGTGCAGGGAGTCATTTGTGGCGTTAATGTTGTTCAATTAGTTGTAAATTCCAGGGGAGCTTTACAGAGGCTCACCTCACGCTGCCATTTTGATGACGTCCGGCATCTGGTATCTCATATCTCTTGGTAGGGTCTCCCATGTATTCTTATTTCAGCCTTGCCTGTTACTGTCCTGGGGCTACCTTTTGAAAGCTACACTGTTTAGTTGTTTCCTGTCTGTGCTATAGCTGGAGGCATGTGGTGGTGCCCTTGTTGTGAACCAAGGCCAGCTGCCACCAGTATTGGTCCTGGGATAGCTTATCAAATGACCCAGGGCCCCCTAGGCCTCTTGTCACCTTCTGGCTGCCTGTAAGGCTCAGCCATTGAAAGAGCCTCCTTAGGTGCATAGGCTAGGCTGGTTGATCTAGTGATGAGAGAGTCCCTGTCAATGCAGCCCTCGGTGGGTGTGGTGGGGTTCCAGGTATTTACATGGTGCAGATGTTGATTTTCACGAAGTTAATGCAATTTCAGTTCTTGCAACAATGCTTGGCTCATGACCACTTCACAAGGACACCCTGAGAAGACTGCTGTGAGGCACCAGTCACCTCAGGCCTGCAGGTCTCTGAGAGCAGCACAAGAGAGTCTATGGTGAAGGTTGTGGCTTGCTGCTCACCACAAAAACTTGCTCATGCCACCACAGGTCATCTGCTGCTCTGAAAAGCTTCCACAGCTTATGAGGTGGGACCAGCTGCTCAGTAGCCAAGAGTGCACCCAAAAATGCAGCCCATGTGAGCGAGGCTCGTTTCCAGGGAGATATGGGGTGTGGGCAGTGGTTTATACAAAAGTAATAAAGTTTCAGTTCTTGCACTAGTGCTGGCCTTCAATCATTTTGCAAAAATACCCTGAGAACACTGTGGCCAGCCACTGCTCACTTCAAGCCCCATATCCCCGAGAGCCACCAAAGAGTGGCTGTGGTGCAGGGTGTAACTCACTGCTCACCCCAAAAGTTCCCTGAGCTGCTGTGGGCTGTCTGCTGCTGCTGAAAAAAGGCTTCTGCAGTTTGTGGGGTGGGGCTAACATCTCAACAGCCGAGAATGCTCTTGGTAATGCAGCACTAGCTGTGTGGGGCGGTGACTCGGGGCATCATCAAGGTGGTGTGTATGCACTGATTTTACCAGACCAATGTGGTCTCACATTTGACCCTTTTGGGGAGAGTACAGCACAGTAATGTTGACACCTTTCTGTAGACTACGTGTGAGACAGGCTCCACACAAGGACAAGTGCTGGTTCCCTCAGCCTTCACCCTGAGGCCACACAACTGAGTTTTTCCCTGTATGTCTCTGGCACTTCTCGAGATGCCACCCCTCCACTTGAGACCAGGTGAGTGTTTGCAAACAAGTGAGTCTGTGTGCCATCTCCTTAAAAGGGCATTTGGTTTCCAGTACGCTTCCATCTCACCAGGTCAGACAGAATCTGCACTGGTTTTCACTGCCAGATATTGTGGGAATTCCTCTTCCCGGCACAGGACCCCAGTGTTAGGGAGATCAGTGTGAGGCTGGGACCCCTCCCACTTCATGTGACACCTCTGCCAAGGAGGTGTCCCTCCCGGTATTCAACCACTATCTGTGGATTTGGGGTAAGCCTCTTTCACGTGTCCACCCCTCTTACCAGTCTCAATGTGGCCTCCTCCCCAAATCCCCAGTTATAGGGTTTCTGTTCAGCTACTCTTCAGATGATTCTTGAGGTTGACTGTTCTATAATTCATTTGTAATTTTGGTGTGATCCTGGAAGATAGTAGGCATAGAGTTTACCTAATCTGCCATTTTGGACTGTCCTCTTAAATATGTAACATTTTTAATCTCAAGGTTTAACATTTATGCTTTGTCTTAAAACAATTATTTCTATAGTTGTTTTTTTTTCTTAGTTCTCTGGTAAACTGATTGGATGTTCATCAATAAACTTTGTATATGTGAAATCTATTTTTATTAATCTTTGATTAGCTGGATTTTATTGTGAAGCCACTTTTTCACAAATGGCCTACTTTTTTCTTTTTTTTTTTTTTTGATTGTTGTTAATGCTCAAATTTTATATTGTGAGAATATATGATTGCTCTACAATGGTAAGACGGTATGACAATAGAGTTGGATGCTCAAGTAATAAAATCAGACAGACCCTGGATGGAGTACTTACTATGCCACTCACTAGCTATGTAATCCTGGGGAGGTGAACTTAAACTCTCTGGGCTTTAGTTTCATCACAGGTGAAATCTATCTTACATCAGCGTTAATTTCATTTATCCTTGTGAACATTAAATAATATAGTTCATGTTAAGTGTTTCTCCCAATATTTGGCATAGAGTAAGTATTTACTGAATGTTAGTTAATTTCATTAATACAGGAGCAAGAGCTAAGCATGGATATCCCCTGAAAAGTTGCCATTTCAATTAAGTCCTTGATATGAGTTTATTTGTTGGTATTTGGCATTTTTTTTCAATTAAAGTTTATTGAGGTGAGAGCTGTTAGTAAAGTTACATATATTTGAGGTGTGCAATTATGTAATACATCATCTTTATCGCAAATTATGTGTTCACCACGCAGAGTCAGTTCTTCCATCACCATGTATTTGATCCATTTACCCTCTTCTAGAACCCTGCACCCCCCCTTACTCTCTAGTAAGTAACCACTACTATTGTCTATGTCTGATTTTTTGTTTCTTCATTTGTTTGTCTTCTTCTTTTGTTGTTTTCAGTTTTATATACCATATATTAGTGAAATCATATGGTTCTCTACTTTTTCTGTCTTAATTATTTCACTTAGCATTATAATCTCAGGATCCATCCATGTTGTCACAAATGGTACTATTTCATCTTTTCTTATGGTAGAATAGTATTCCATTGTGTATATATACCACATCTTCTTTATCCGTTCGTCTATCGAATGACACTTTGGTTGTTTTCATGTCTTGGCCACCATAAATAAAGCTGCAATGAACATAGAAGCACATAGGTCTTTATGGATAAATGTTTTCAGAATTCTTGGGGAGACACCCTGGAGAGGCATTGCTGGGTCATATGGCAATTATATTCTTAATTTTTTGAGGAATGTCCACACTGCCTTCCATAGCAGCTGCACCAATCTGCATTCCCACCAACAGTGTAAGGGGGTTCCTTTTTCTCCATAACCGCTAGTTACTACTGGTCTTTTTGATGATAGCCATTCTAACTGGGGTGAGGTGATATCTCACTGTGGTTTTTATTTTCATTTCTCTGATGATTAGTGATGTTGAGCATTTTTTCATTTATCTATTGTCCATTTGTATGCCTTCTTTGGAGAAATCTCTTCAGATCCTCTGCCTATTTTTAAATTGGATTGTTTGGATTTTTTTTGTTGTGGAGTTCTATGAGTTCCTTATATATTTTGGATATTAGCCCCTTATCAGAGGCATTGTTTGCAAAATTCTTCCATTCGGTTGGTTGCCTCTTTATTTTGTCAATGGTTTCTTTTGCTGTGCAGAAGCTTTTAATTTGATATAGTCACATTGATTTATTTTAGCTTTTACTTCCCTTGCCTTTGGAGCCAAATTCATAAAATGCTCTTTGAACCCAAGGTCCATAAGTTTATCACCAATCTTTTCTTCTATGCCGTTTATTGCTTCAGGTCTTCTCCATTTTGCGTTAATTTTGGTACATGTTGAGAGATATCAGTCTAGTTTCATTCTTTTTCACGTGGTTTTCTAGTTCCTCCAGCACCATTTATTGAAGAGGTTGTCTTCTCTCCATTTTATGTTTTTTGCTTCTTTGTCAAAAATTATCTGTCCATATTTATGTGGTTTTATTTTTGGGTTCTCAATTCTATTCCATTGGTCTACGTGTCTGTTTTTCTGCCAATACTATACTGTTTTGCTTATTGTTACCCTATAGTACAAGCTGAAGTCAGGGAGGGTGATACCTCCAGCACTGCTCTTTATTCTTACGATTGCTTTGTCTATACGGGGACTTTTGTGCTTCCATTCAAATCTGATTATTTTTTGTTCTATATCTAAAAAAAAAAGGCCATTAAGATTTTGATGGGGATTACATTAAATCTGTATATTTCTTTGGGAAATATAGCCATTTTAGCTATGCTGATTCTTCCAATCCATGAACATGGAATGTTTCTCCATTTCTTTATGTGTTCGATTTCTTTTAAAAATGTCTTACAGTCACTAGTATATAGGTCATTCACATCCTTAGTTAAGATTATTCCTAGGTATTTTATTCTTTTAGTTGCGATTGCAAAAGTAATTTTTTTTTTAATTTCTTTTTCTGAGATTTCATTGCTAGTATATAGGAATGCAGTGGTCTTTTGTACATTGATTGTGTGGCTGGCAACTTTACTGTATTCGTTTATTGTTTCTAATAGCATTTTGGTGGATTCTTTAGGGTTGTCTATATATAGCATCATGTCATCTGCAAAGAGTGACAATTTAACTTCTTCATTCCCAATTTGGATGCCTTTAATTTCTTCCTCTTGACTGAATGCTCTGGCTTGGACTTCCAATACAGTATTGAAAAGCAGAGGTGATAGGGGAGAGCCATGTCGTGTTCCTGAATGTAGAGCAAAGGGCTTCAGTTTTTCACCATTAATTATGATATTAGCTGAGAGTTTGTCATATATGGCCTTTATTACATTAAGGTATTTTCCTTCTATACATATTTTATTAAGTGTTTTAATCATAAATGTGTGTTGTATCTTGTCAAACTCTTTCTCTGCATCTGTTGATATAATCATATGATTTTTGTCCTTTACTTGGTTTATGTAGTGTATCATATTGATGAATTTACGTGTGTTGAACCCTTAGGATGAACCCCACATGCTTGTGATGTATAATCTTTTTAATGTATTGTTGCATTCTATTTGCTAGAATTTTGTTTAGGATTTTTGTGTCTGCATTTATCTTAGATATTGGTCTGTAATTTTTGTCTGTGTGTGTTATCCTTGACAGGATTTGGTATCAGGGTAATGGTGGCCTCATAAAATGAGTTAGGAAGTATTGTCTCTTCTTCAATTTTTGGAAGAGTTTGAGAAGGACAGGTACCAGATCCTTTTTGAATGTTTGGTAGAATTCACTAGTGAAGCCATCTGGTCCTGGACTTTTGCTTTTGGGAAGGTTTGGGATAACTGATTCGATTGCCTTACTGCTGATAAGTCTATTTAGATTTTCCAATTCTTCATGATTCAGCCTAGGAAAGCTGTATGTTTCTAAGAACTTGTCCATTTCTTCTAGGGTGTTGAATTTTGTGGCACGTAGTCCTTCATATTATTCGTGGATGATCCTTTGTATTTTTGTGGCATCCTTGATAACTTCCCCTCTTTTATTTCTGATTTTGTCTATTTGTGTGTTTTCTCTTTTTATCTTAGTGAGTGTAGCCAAGGGTTTCTCAATTTTATTATCTTTTCAAAGAACCATTCTTTTTTGCATTAATTTCTTCTATTGTCTTTTTGTTCTCTGTTTCATTTAGTTCTGCTCTGATTTGTTATGTCCTTCCTTCTGCTGAGTTTCAGTTTCATTTGTTCTTCTTTTTCTAGTTATTTAAAGTATAATGTGAGGTTGTTTATCTGGGATATTTCTTGTTTCTTGAGATAGGTGTGTAATGATATAAATTTCCCTCTTAAAACTGCTTCCACTGCATCCCTAAAATTTTATTAGGATGTATTTTCATTGTTATTTGTTTCTATGTATCCCTTGATCTCTCCTCTTATTTCTTCTTTGACCAAAGTGTTCTTTAAAAGTATGCTGTTTAGTGTGCACACGTTTGTGGTTTTTCTGCATTCGTTTTGCACTTGATATCCAATTTCAAAGCCTTGTGATCAGAGAATATGCTTGGTATGGTTTCAATCTTCTTAAATTTGCTGAGACGAGTTTCATGTCCCAATATATGGACTATCCTTGAGAATATTCTATGTACACTAGATAAGAGTACATAGTCTGATATTCTAGGATAAGTGCTCTACAAATGTCAATTATGTCCATTTCATCTAATGTGTCATTTAGGGCTGATGATTCTTCATTCATTTTCTGTTTGTGTGATCTATCCATGGCTGTCAATTATGTGTTTATGTCCCGTACAATATTTTTGTTTTGGTCAATTTTTCCCTTTAGTTCTTTTAGTAGTTGCTTGGCATATTTTGGTGCTCCCTGATTGGGGGCATAACTATTGATGACTGTTATAACTTCTTGTTATATAGTTCCCTTTATCATTATGATATGTCCATCTTTATCTCTTGTTACATTTTTGTCCTGAAGTCTGTTTCATCCGATATCATTATGGCTATACCTGCTTTTCTCTGGATATCACTTTCTTGGAGTGTCCATTTCCACCCTTTAACTTTGAGTCTGTATTTGTCCTTCTGGCTGAGACATGTCTCTTGGAGGTAGCATCTGGTTGGGTTTAGTTATTTGATCCAATCTGCTGCTCCGTACCTTTTTATTGGTGAGTTCACTCCATTTACATTTAGGGTAATTACTGACATATGAGGATTTCTTATCATTCTGTCTTTGGTTTTCTGGTAAGACTATGTTTCCATTATTTCTTTACCTTTTTTTTTTTTTTTTGCTGTTTATTATTTCAGTGTGGTGGTATTCTATGATTTTTCCCTCTGTTTCTTTTTTTATTATGTTATATGTTTCAGGTCTGGGTGTTTTTGTTTTTTTTTTTTTTTTTTTTTTTTTTTTTTTTTTGTTTGTTTGTTTGTTTGTTTGTTTTTGAGTGGTGACCATTAAGTTTACGTAAAAGAAAGTTTGATATTTAGAGTATTCCATTTTCTTCAGCATGCTTACTTTCTCCATTCCCATGTTCTAGTTCAGGCCTTTATTCTCCACCCTTTTATGTTGCGTTGTCACAAATTATCCCTGTTTATGCTGGTCGAATGGCCTCCTTCATTATTTCTTGTAATGCAGGTCGTATGTTGGAAAATTCCCTCATCTTCTGTATGTCTGGAAAGGTCTTTATTCTGCCTTCATATCTAAAGGATATCTTTGATGGATATATTATTCTTGTCTCATAATTTCACTCTTCCAATAGTTTGAATATTTGATTCCACTCCCCCCTGGCTTATAGCGTTTCTGCTGAAAAATCTGATGATAATCTAATGGGCTTTCATTTGTAGGTTATGATTTTCTTTTCCCTGGCTGCCTTGAGGAGTCTTTCTTTGTCATTGAATTTGACAGCTTCAATGAAATATGCCTTGGCGAAGGCCTGTTGGGATTGAGGTAATTAAGTGTTCCATTTTCTCCTTGGATTCGAAGACCCAGTTTTTTCCACAAGTTTGGAAAGTTCTCAATGACTATTTGTTTCAATATACTCTCCATTCCCTTTTGCCTTTCTTCTCCTTGTGGTATGCCCATTATTCTTATATTACTCTTTCTGATGGAGTCAGAATGTTCTTGTAGTGTTCTTTTATTTATTTTAACTCTCAAGTCTGTCACTTCTCTCATCTGTGTAATGTCTAGATTTCTGTCTTCGATGTCACTGATTCTTTCCTCCATCTGGTCAGCTCTGGCTATTTCATTTTTCATTTCTTATATTGACGTCTTAATCTCCAGAAATTCCATTTGACTCTTTTTAAAATTTTCAATCTCTTTGATAAAATGTTCATTTTGTTCCTTGATTGTGTTTCTGAGTTCATGAAACTGCCTGTCTGTGTTTTCTTACATCTCATTGAGTTTTATGAGAACTGCAACCTTGAATTTTCTGTCACTGAATTCACATATTTCTATTTATTTAAGTTCATTTTGTGCAGAACTTTCATTTTTCTTCTGACTTGCCTTGTTACCTTGGTTATCCATGGCAATTAATGAGTTATTATTCCTCTTCCTAGGCATGTACAGGAGTGAGTTCTGTAACAGGTTGATATAAAGAGGTCTTTCTTTTGCTTTCCAATAAGTGTTGGTAGAATGTTTTATTTTCTCTCCGACTGCAGCCTTTTATTCTCTCTCACACTGTAGTGTTATAGTTTTTGTGCACTGTTCTGGCTTCTCACACAATGGGGAGATTCCCTGGTACATGGTCTTCTTCTCTTTGGAGAGTCGAGTGGGTCACAGGACACCATCTCTTTGGGGGATGTGGAGAGCTTCTGAAGTTCCAAAGCTCTTCCTGGACCATTTTCAGGTTTGTGTGTTTTAGTAGCTCTGTTTTCTCCTGGAGGAATTCATCCAGATAGTTGCTGACAGGGGAGGGGTGGGTTGTGATAGGTGGTCTGGAGCAATGGCTGTGACTACCACCACAAAAAGTCCTGCTCTCAAGGTTCCCTGTCCTTCTCTGGAAATAGTTGGGTTGTAAGTCTATAGCTGCAGGCCACAGTTCTCAGAATTGCAAATATTCTGTTCTTTTGATCTGACAGTGTTACCATTCTGCTTCTAGCACTGGGAGGTTGGAGGTGGGGCGAGCTCTGGAAGGGTGGAGAGGGGGTGGCTAGGCTAGGCTTAGTGCCTAAGCCTTCCATTCTCTGCTCTGCAGTGAGGGCTTAAACCTCCATTTTCACCCTTCTTCTCTCAGTCTTTGCTCCAAGGTCTCTGCCGTGAGCATTGGTTTCAGCTGTTTTATATAATTATCCCTCAGCTGGGACTGTGGGCCATAAGCGGATCAGTAGCAGTCTGATATCTTCCCTCTCCCATGGCTGTGGTAGCTTTGAAATGCTGCAAGCTCAGAGCTCTGGTCTGCGTCCAGCACCTGTGGGGCTCACATCTCCACACTTCCAGTTTCCTTCCTCCCCAGCTCACCCAATTTGCCCACCTTTAGGTGATTTCAGTTGCACACCTCTTAGTCTTGCCTGTCTGCTGTGTAGGGAGTCCTTTCTGGAATTATAGTTGTTCAATTTGTTGCAAATTCCAGGGGAGGTTTCAAGAAGCTCACCTCGCGCTGCCATTTTTATGATGTAATGGTACTTGGTTTTTTGATTTCCTAAAAATAGGGGGATGGAGAGGCCATTACAGGGCAATCAAATCATCAAATCTGCTAGCAAAAGAGTTGCATATATATATATATCTTAAAGATCTCCAATAGAGAATTCTATAATCAAGTAGCTCTTTCTTGGATATAATTGGAAACCCTCTGGTTAATATTTGAAATTATTTTGTGTTCTTTCTTCTTTGATGATGAAGAAACACTGTTCTCCATGATTGTTTTTTAACAGAACCAGAATTTAGTCACAGAATTATGGGCATCAGATTAGGAAATATTATTAGAGATTTGCTATCCTGAGAAATTCATTTTAAAGATAGGAAAGCCAACTGAAGCTGTCATGAGGAGTGACATGTCCAAGACCATGAAGTTAGTGAATGGTCAACTTAGCCTGGAATACAAGTCTCCTGGCTCCCAGTCTATTTTATGAAGTGTTGGCTCTGTAGTGGACATTACTTGTTATATTACTTTGCATGCTGAGACACGGAATCCTGAGACAAGAACACGAGTACAGGTAGTTCATATGGGAAATGATCTGAAGGAGCACAAGTAACTGGGGAGACAGAGAAGAGAAAGAAGCCAATCAAGTGTATTCTGTGGAGTTGGTTATCTATCAACAACTGGGGCTCAATATCCCTGGCGAACTAGTGAGAAACTCTTTAGAAATTACATCAGAATTTTCCCTCTGAATGATTGGATGTTTGAAACATTTATCCACTGACTTCCAACCCCTGATTTGTTGAGAGTTATCCACAAGCTCTTTAACTCCACCACCTTCCCAGGATGCACATTTGTGTAAGTTGAGCTGCTTTCCAGCCTTTTAGAGATAGCACTAAGGTGCAAAAGCTGAAAGGTCCTATAGAATGTTTAAGATGGGGTGACCTGTCCACTATAGCTGTGGCGAAATCAAATGGGCTATGGGGATGTTATATGGGAACAATGCAATTATCTGTTATACTACTGTCCACCAATATATAGTTATCTTCAATTTCTGAACAGAGAAGAAAATACTCCATTTCTTAGCTTTTATGCAATAGGGTGGAGACATGTGATAATAAAATATGAACAGTAATATCCTATCATTTCTGGTCTGAGACAATTAAAAGATCATGTGAAATTTTCCAGTATCCCTCCTTCCCTGTCATAGCACTACTTAAGGAGAACTTGAGATGTCAAGGCAAAAAGACCAAGATACCCTGTGTTGCAGAGTCATCATATGGGGGACAATTGCCTTTCAGAATCATCTATAATCCACAGTGAACTCATTCTAAACATGAAATAGCTTTTGTTTTGTTAAGTGTGGCTTATCTGTGGGATATTTGGGATCTTGCTTGGTACTGCAACATACTTAACTTATCCTGACTAATATAAGCTCTGCCATCTGAAATCATATATCTTAAGATATTTCGGAAGTTGTAAGAACGTGCCATAGAGAAACATCTCATGCTTTCTAAACTATTCTCTATTATGATCATCATATAGAGGCTGGTCAAGATTAGGGCTGAAATCTGTGACCAGAGTAAAAAGTAAATCATATGTGGATATATATTCTGGACATCATTATAATCATACTCGAACCATTAAGAAAATTAACCTTAGTCAAACTACAGATTGATGAAACTGCTCTGCTGTTGTTGCAATATTTGCTACCAATGCCAACACTTCAATACAGGAATAACGAAAACCATCCAACACTAATTCATTTGTCTATGTGTCAAAAACTATCTTTTTGACATCATGATAAGCTATGCCTTTTTGAAACCACATTCTTCATAAGAACATTTAGCACATCTTTATTAGAAAATGTTCAAGTTGTTCAGAGACACTGCCAGTCAGGTTACAGAGATGCTATGGTTTATTAACCCACTGATTTCCTTTACATCATTCTCCCTTTTCCTTCTATTGAGGGAAAACACACACACAGGGATTGAAAGCAATGCTTTCAAGGCTTTCTGGAGATGTTCCTACAGCATAGAAGCCCAACTGTCAAACTCCTCATCTTGGATTCATTTCTTTATAACACCTGTGCATTTACCCATGGACTTAACCAACTCAACTTTGATGGTTTCTGTTTCTATTGTGGTATATGACTGAACAAACCTCTGAATTTACTTTTTCTTTATAGTCCATGTTTTGTTTACCTGTCCCTCTCAGACCTGATTTGAATTTCCTACTTTTACTCAGAACTGACACCAATGTAGAAAACTACAGAAACAGAGATAGGACACTCATTGAAAATTTTACTTCCATCAAGGCACCTGGAGATTTCCAGGTAAACTTCCCTGTTCCAGAAATTTTGGTATGTGAGATAGCATTGGTGAGGAAATTCCAATGCACATTTGCAGATGTCATACAAAAGCATCACAGAGTCCCAAAGTAGAAGATGCATGTGCCAGGATGCATTTCTTCCCTCCCCCCCCCCCATTTACTCTCAGGGATAAATTTTACCCTTCACTGTAGTCTTTTACCTACATGAGCATGACCAATCCCATTGGGAAAGGTAAAGGAAGAGTGTCCAATACTCATATTTCCTTCAAAATGATTTAGCACATTTGGGCCTAATGATGTCATTTAAGTCATGTTCTTTTATATGCTGTAATTAAATTTAGTTTATCTCTAACCCCATCCCTATTCCCAATGCTTCATATAATTGCTGTGCTTTGAGTTTCCATTTATTCAGCTTATGTGGGAAATATGATCCATGAAGGGGAGTGGCAGTTGATAAGACACAAAGGCATACTTGGAGCCAGATCACAGAGTTCCCTGAATAATAAACTGAAGAATTTTGAGTTCATTCATTAGGTTATGAGGTGCCATTCATAATTTTTTAACTGGAAAGTTATATGATGAGACTGTGTTTTAGGAAGGTTAACCTGGCAGCAGCATGTGTAATGGATTAGAGGTGAGGAAGAATATGGGGGAAGGGAAAAATCACTGTAAATTAAAGGCACATCACACACACACAGATGCATGCAAACACATGCACACACACACGCACACACCTACCTTTAATTTATACATATTTAATTATATACATTAAACAAAAAAAATAACATTTAAAAAACACTGTAGTATTTTTTTGTCTATCTTTTCACTCAAGAAATTTGGACCCTGGAGTGAGCTAGAGATAGGAGCATGAGTAAGCTGTTTCCTCATCAGGTCTCCCAGGTCTTGTGAGATTCTCATACTGTAAACATCTCACCATGCTGAGTGTCATCCTATAATTAAAATATATGCATTTTTGTATTGGTATAACATAGATCCTAAACTCAAGCCAACTTTTATCTAGTGCTCAAAAGAGGAGTGAGCCATTCCAATCCTAGGACAACTATTGGCTGTACTGGATCATTTGCAACATGACAGTTTACAAAGTGATGTGATCGTAAAAGAGTTTTCAAGTGTTTATCTAATTAAGTGACCTTTATAAACTAAACTATAAAATTTATGATTCTAGCATCTTGTGATTACTTAAGTGATATGCAATTGGGTCCTGTGGGAGCCTGGTAGCAGTGGGAGTAGAAAGAGTTCTATATCAGAAGTATAATCTATAGTAGTTGCTCAGACAATTAATTCCTAAATTTGAGGCCTGGGGTACATATAGAAATATGGAATTTGAAAGAAACAGCAAATTTGGTGGGGGGAGATAATGAAGTGAGTCTTGGACAAATTGGGTTTGAAGAACTAATGAACAATCCAGATTTCTAACAGAAAGTTGTAAGTATGGATCTAGACATAGATCAGTGGTTCCCAAACTTGGCTGCACATTGGAATCACTTGAGGGATCTACTAAAATAATAATGTTTTGTTATTATTATTTAATGAGTATTGTGTACAACCATGTCATTTATAGTTTTATAAGTTCTTTAATGAGCATAAACTTTTGGAAACCACTGACACAGGCAGAGCAATAATCCCCGCTTATTAGCAGGAGATACATTCCAAGACTGTAAGTGGATGCCTGAAACTGCAGATAGTACCAAACCCTATATATACAATGTTTTTTTATACATACATAGCTATGATAAAGGTTTTTTTAATTAAAATTTATTGGGGTGACAATGGTTAATGAAGTTACATCGGTTTCAAGGGTATAATTCTGTAATACATCATCTATCTATCACATTGTGTGTTCACTACCCAGAGTCAGTTCTTCCATCACCATATACTTGACCCCGTTTACCCTCAACTACCACTCCCCTCCCCTCTTACCCTCTGGTAACCACTAAACTATTGTCTGTGTCTATGAATTTTTGTTTATTTGTTTGTCTGTTCCGTTGTTGCTTTCAGTTTTATATCCCACATCTCAGTGAAATCATATGGTTCTCAACTTTTTCTGTGTGACTTATTTCACTTAGCACAATAATTTCAAGATCCATCCATGTTGTCGCAAATGGCACTATTTCATTTTTTCTTATAGTAGAATAGTAAAGTTTAACTTATAAATTAGTCACAGTAAGATATTAACAATAATAACTACTAATAAAATACAATTATGACGATATACTATAATAGAAGATATGTGAATGCCCCCCCATAACCAATCTGATAACTAGGATGGCTACTAAGTGACTAATGGGTGAGTAGTGTATACAGCATAGATATGCTTGAGAAAGGGATAATTTATATCCCAGGTGGGACACAGCGAGATGACACACGATTTCATTATGCTACTGAGAACTGCATACAATTTAAAATTTAAGAATTATTTACTTCTGGAATTTTCTATTTAATATTTTTAGACAATGATTAACCGTGGGTAACTGAAGCTGTGGAACATGAAACCATGCAAAAGGGTGGACTGCTGTAGTAGTTAAAGATGAACATTTATGACTAATACACAGAAAGATGATAACAGAAGCTTTGAGAGTGTTGGCAATTGCTTACCAGGTATAATAAGGAAACAATAGAGAGCAGACACTTGGAGGATTCTCGTCCTATTATTGGCTATGAGAAAGTAATAAATGATGACAGCCAGAGTTAAGGATGCAGCCTCTGGCTATAGACAGAATGAAACTATCAAACTAATACCCAGGAGCCCATATCACTAATATTAATAATTATAATAACTCCTATGTATCAGGCACTACACTTATTACTTTACATCATTATCAACATTACCATCATAAGCATTATCATCAATATTATCTAACAGTCACTGATTGATTAATATGTTGCAACTTACACACATTATTTAATGTTCACAATAAACTTATGAGGTCTCTATTTTATAAATACTGAAAATGAGGCTTAGAGAGATTAAGTAACTTGCTCAAAGTCACATGTTGGCAGAACCAAGCATTATATCTGTAAACATCTGACTATATATGAATGAACATTGCAACATTATTTACAGTAGCCAAGACATGAAGGCAACCTGGGTGTCCCTGACTGGATGAATGGATAAAAATGAGGTTGTACATATATACAATAGAATATTACTAAGCCATAAAAAAGGGTGAAATCTGGCCATCTCCAAAAATGCGGATGGGTGTAGAGGGTATTTTGCTGAGTGTAGTAACTCAGACAAAGACAAATGTCGTACTATTTCACTTGTAAGTGAAATCTAAAGAACAAAATAAACAAACAAAGCAAAAAAAAATTCATATATAGAGAGAATATTTCAATGGTTGCCAGATGGGAGGGGATTGCCAATGGTTGGGGGGGGGGAAGGAAGGGATATGGAAGCAGTGCCCTGAGACACAGTGGACCTGCTCACAGAGGAGAAACTCACCTTCCAGGGAATCCACCATTGCATGAGAAATAGGAACAGAGCAAGGGAAAATATAACATTATAGCATGAGAGAGTATAAAAGACTGCAATGGGGGAGAAAATAAAACATTGCAGCTAAACCTACTAGAAAGCAAAAGAAAGATCTCTTCATATCAACCTGCTGCAGAACCCACTCATGTAGACAACCAGGAAGACAACTAATTATCCACTAATTGCCATGAATAACCAAGATAAAAAGGCAGCTCAGAAAGAAAATGAAAAGTCTCTGGAAAATGAACTTAAAGACGTGGAAATATGTGACTTAAGTGTCAGAGAATTCAAGATTACAGTTCTGAAAAAACTCAATGAGATGCAAGTAAACACAGGCAGTTCAATGAACTCAGAAACACAATCAAAGAACAACAGGAACATTTTACCAAACATATTGAAACAAAAAAAATAGAATTCCTGGAGATTAAGAACTCAATAAAAGAAATGAAGAATGAAACAACCAGCTTAGCCCTTAGAGCTGACCAGATGGAGGAAAGAATAAGTGACAAAGATAGAAGTCTGGAAATGACACAGATGGAAAAAGAAAGAGACTTGAGACTTAAAAGAAATGAAAGAACTCTACAAGAACTTTCTGACTCCGTCAGGAAGAGCAACAAAAGAATAATGGGCATAACAGAAGGAGAAGAAAGAGAGAAGGGCACAGAGAGTATGTTCAAACAAATGGTTGATGAGAACTTCCAAAACTTGTGGAAAGAACTGGATCCTCGAATCCAAGAAACAAATAGAACACCTAATTACCTCAATCCCAACAGGCCTTCTCCAAGGTACATTGCATTGAAGCTGTCAAAAATTAACGACAAAGAAAGAATCCTCAAGGCAGCCAGGGAAAAGAAGACGGTAACCTACAAAGGAAAGCCCATTAGATTTTCATCAGACTTTTCAGTAGAAACTCTACAAGCCAGGAGGGAGTGGAACCAAATATTCAAACTATTGAAAGAGAGAAATTATGAGCCAAGAATAAAATATCCAGCAAAGGTATTTTTCAGATATGAAAGAGAGATAAAGACCTTTCCAGACATACTGAAGCTGAGGGAATTTTCTAACACATGACCTGCATTACAAGAAATACTGAAGGAGGCAATTCAACCTGAAACAAAAAATCAAAGCATACAAAGCATGAGTATTATGAACAGACAGAAAGAAGCAGGAAATGGCAACCCCTACTCACAATAGGGCACTATACACTTAAACATAACATAGAGGGTAAAGATGAAAAAAAAACACATTAAAAAAGAAAAAGGTAACTTGCTACTAAAACTCAGAAATCAACTCACAACATAAGTAGGGATATCTTGTGACAATAAGAGCATAAAAGGGGAGAGAGTAAAGGTCTGAACCTGCAGACAGGAATGGAGATAAGAAGAATGCTGAAGAAAAAGGACTACTGTAAATATGAAACTTACTTTTACATAAACTAAATTGTAACACTAAAAAAAATATCCAGAACTGAGATATATAACAACAAAAAAAGAAGAAACAGAGGGGAAATATCATAGAATACCACCACACTGAAATACAGACAGCAACTAAAAGGTAAAGAAAAAATGGAGACACCGAACCACCAGAAAACAAAAGATGATAGGAAATCCTTATTTATCAATAATCATCCTAAATGGATAGACTGAAATTACTAATAAAATGAAACAGAGTAGCAGATTGGATCAAAAATCAAAACCCAAACAAATCTGCCTCCAGGTGACACATCACAGTTATAAGGACAAATACAGACTCAAAGTGAAAGGGTGGAAATTGGTACTCCAAGCAAATGGTAGCAAGAAAAAAAAAAAACAGATGTAGTCATAATTATATCTATCAACAATTACTTTAAGTATAAATGGATTAAACGCCCCAATCAAAAGACATAGTGTAGCTGAATAGATAAGAAAACAAGACCCTTAAACATGCTGCCTATAAGAGACTCACTCACTTCCGATCGAAAGACACAGATGGCCTGAAAAGAAAGGGACAGAAAAAGGTATTTCATAAAAATGGAAACAAAGAGCTGGGGTAGTAATACTTATACCAGATAAAATAGATTTTAAAACAAAGGCTATAACAAGAGACAAAAGAGGATCCAATAATTCCACTTCTGGATATTTATCCATAGAAACCCAAAACACTAATTTGAAAAGACATATGCATCCATATATTTATTGCAACATCACTTACAGTAGCCAAGATATGCAAGCAATCTAACTGTCCATCAGTAGATAAATGGATAAAGAAGAAGTGGTACCTATATACAATGAAATATTACTCAGACATACAAAAAGAATGAAATCTTGCCATGTGCAGCAACATGGATGGACCTAGAGGGTATTATGCTAACTGAAATAAGTCAGATAGTGAAGGACAGATACCATATGATTTCACTTATATGTGGAATTTAAAGAACAAAATAAATTAACAAACAAAACAGCAACAAACTCATAGACACAGAGAACAGTTTGAGTTGCCAGATGAGAAGGCGGGTTGGGGATGTGGGTGAAAATGGTGAATGGATTAAGAAGTACAAATTGGTAGTTACAAAATAGTCATGGGTATGTAAAGCATAGCATAAGGATATAGTCAATAATATTGTAATAACCATGTATGGTGTCAGATGGGTACTAGATTTATCGGGTGGATGACTTTGTAAGTTACACAAATGTTTAATCACCATGTTGCACACCTGAAACTAACAGAATATTGCATGTCAACTGTAATTTAAAAATAAAATATTATTTTAAAAATAAGCTTTGGAAAGAAATGTTGAAAGAATTTTGATTTACCCCATAAGTGTTTGAGCATTCACAGGGGAAATTAGAACCTGCATCATGAAATGAGGAAGTTATGCTATATACTATATTGATGATCTGCTTGTGTTTGAAAACTTACACAATATTAAGGTCTTTTCATTAACACCCACTGACTATAGTGTACAATATGAACTTAATTTATGCCAAAAATATAATCTATAATGAATAGGGTTGTAGTGGTATAACAAGCTCATCTACCTCAAATAGTGGCACTAAGTTTCATTTTGTGGGAGACTATAGAAGTTTCCTTCTGTGAAAATAACCTCAAAGAAAGTTGAAAACACCTTTGGAGAATGTGGGTATCTTTTGAGAAAACTTAACACTATTTGACTTATAAGTGTTATTATTCCAACCCAGGATCTGTATAGTGAATTATGATGTTTGCCAACGATAGTTAGGAACCAATGGAAAAAAATGGTGTCTCTGTGTCTTAGTATAAAATTCATTTTAAAAAATGTTTTTTTTTAAAGAAATATCATGTTGAGTTTGTTACTTAATTTAAAAAAATTTGTTTAATGAGAAATCTACTCTTATACAAAAAAAAAAAAGGCAAAGTCCTGATAGCATTAGCATTAGAATAGGCTTGAGCAGAAAGCCACCATCTAAAACCTTTGAGAAAATGTGTGCTTTAATAATCATATCATGTGGCTGCAGGTACTAGTTTGCCTCTGGATGGAAGCATAACAAAATTACAATGAAACTTGTTGAAATGTGCTTGTTCAATATTCATCCATCTATCCATTCATCCACCCATCCATCTATCCATTCAACACTATTAGCCACTGCAGATACAACAATGAACAAGAAAAACATGGCCCTTATCTCAAAGTACTTATGGCCTACTAGAAATTCCTTAAATTCCTTAAATGGTAGAAAATAATCATAAATTGATAGTTTTATGACAATTTCTTCAAAGGGAAAAACATAAGTGAAATCAACTATCTAACCTTAACTGGATGCTGCTAAAACTTTTCTTTGAACAATGTTCCCTGAAAAATGGGTAGAACATGAGATACGAAAAGAGAGAACAGGGTTTTTGAATAATGTTAGTTTAATTTTCCTGAAAGTATTTAGTAATATGATTATTTTTATTACATTTTATGCCTTTCAAAGCAATTATACCAAACATGAGGTAGAGCAAATTTTATTTCCCCATTACATAGATGAGACAACTGAAGCATAGATATTAATATTTAAATGCCCAAGATCCTATAGCTATGTAGGATTCAGAGTTCTATCCACTTCTTTTTCTTTTACATTATGCTGAAAAATTCCAGACTCCACTATAAGGCACTATAAAACCCAAAAGACTTAAAAGAATGTAGATATTCAAGAAGCCAAAGTCACAAGTACAAAAGAAGGAAAACAAAGTACAACAAAGAAGATGTTTCTCTGCTCTAGGCAATTAAGTAGGTCACCCACTAAAAGGCTATTTTGGTATTAAATTTTAGAGGTCATTTAGTACATACACCAAAATCACTAACCTGATTCTTCACTTTCAAGATCTAAGAAAATCAAAGATAGGGTTTTTTTTGTTTTTGTTTTGTGTTTTGTTTTGTTTGTTTTGAACGGGAGAGTTGTATCATTGGATACCTCAAGAGAATATTAGTTGGGAAATTTGATTTAGCCAGACTAATGCTCCAGATTTTCTGTGAGGTGTAACTCACTAACTAGAGTGATGCCGTTCTTAAGAAAAGAACAGCTTTGTATGTGTATAATGCAGAGTCAGCGATTTCTTTTTCCTCTCTCTCTCTCTCTCTCCCTCTCTCTCTTTCTCTCTCTCTCCTCCCTCCCTCTCTCCTTCCCATTTTTGTCTCACCCTCCCTCCCTTCCCTTCTCTATCCTCTCCTTCACTTCCTTCCCTTCCCTTTTTTTTTAATTATCTTCTTATGGAAACATATCTGACAAATTGTTAATATTTAATTTGCTATAAAACAGCTCTCCCAGGCTATGACAGCTCATGATAATTTGAAAATCTGAAGCTGTTTTGCCCCCCAGGTGCACTGGGATCAAATAAAATGTAAATGTTTCCCTTATAGTTTTGTTTATGGCAGCAAAGGCACTTTGTTATTAACTCGCAATGAAACTACTAAGGAGAATAGTAAACTTTCACCACATTTCAATGTGGCTCCACTCCAGACAGAGTGTCCATTTGGCTTACGGTGAAGCATTTATACTAATACTTTTTTATCTTAAATGTAACTATCTAAGCTTAATAATAAATACATTTTGGCACATTGAATCATATCTCCCCCAGTGTAAATCTTTTTTCACTTAGTTCACATTTTAAAAGCCATGAACACACTGTTGGTGGGAATGCAGACTGGTGCAGCCGTTTTGGAAGGCAGTGTGGAGGTTCCTCAAAAAATTACGAATAGAATTACCATATGACCCAGCAGTCCCTCTCCTGGGTATCTACCCAAAAATCTGAAAACATTTACACATAAAGACACGTGTGCTCCAATGTTCATTGCAGCTTTGTTTACGGTGGCCAAGACGTGGAAACAACCAAAATGTCCTTCGGTAGATGAATGGATAAAGAAGCTGTGGTATATATACACAATGGAATATTATATGGCCGTAAGAAAAGATGATATAGGAACATTTGTGACAACATGGATGGATCTTGAGAGTATAATGCTAAGGGAAACAAGTCAGACAGAAAAAGCAGAAAACCATATGATTTCACTGATATGTGGTATATAAACCAAAAACAACAAAAGAACAAGACATACAAATGAGAAACAAGAACTCACAGACACAGACAATAGTTTAGTGGTTACCAGAGGGTAAGGGGGGTGGGGGGTGGAAGATGAGGGTAAGGGGGATCAAATATATGGTGATGGAAGGAGAACTGACTCCGGGTGGTGAACACACAATGGGATTTATAGATGATGTAATGTAGAATTGTACACCTGAAATCTATGTAATTTTACTAACAATTGTCACCCCAATAAATTTTTAAAAAATGGATTTAAATTACCTACACATATCTCCTCGCCACCCTTTTCCTCTCTCTTTCACCAGAGGGATATTCTGCAAAAATATCCACAAATTTTCAAACCTATTTAGGAATGCCCTGACATTCTGTAACTAGGCACCTGAAATAGAAACGTTACCCTTCTGCCCTGCCTCATACCTTGTCTATTCCCTGATGAGAGGAACGTATGGGAAAGGAAGGAGATTACTTTGAAAGAGTCAGCTATCTACGAAACAGGTGTAGAAGAGTGTTTATTTGATAGGTAGCATTAAATTGCAGAGACTTGAAGATTAATCATGGCAATGCAATTTTCAAGAGCTTAGATTTTCTTTCTTTTTCTGCAACCACTAGGGAAGAAACAAAGGATTAGAGAGAGTATCAAAAAGTGTTGGCATATTTAGTCAGGTTGGCTACTTAATTCATTAGCAGGTATGGGAACTACCTCAGGTTGATGATTTAAACTGTTGGCTGTGGGTGGAATAAATCTTGAATGTACCTGTTCCAAAATTGTGTTAATCCTTTCAACTTCGCAGTCAATCAAGTATCACTTTTCCTGCCTCCTGTCTGTTTCTGCAGTGATGCATCTGAGTTCTTGGATGTCCTTTATGTTTCCCACAGACCATGCTGTCACTTGCCAGTTGTTTTGCACTGCTGCTTCCATAATTGCTTGGAAGATGTAAAATCCTGAAAGAAGGAAAAACACCAACAATATTTTTATTCCTTTTATAAAATTACTTATTTTTTTTTCAGTTACAGTTGACTTTGAATATGATTTTACATTAGTTTCAGGAGTACAGTGTAGTGGTTAGACATTTATATAATTTATGCAGTGACCTCCCCGATTAGTCTAGTAGCCACCTGGCTCTATACATAGTTGTTGCAACATTACTGATTATATTCTCTATGCAGTACTTTATATCACCCTGACTATTTTGTAACTAACAATTTGTATTTCTTAATCCCTTCACCTTTTCCACTAAGTTCCCCAACTCACCTCTCCCATCTGGCAACAATTAGTTTATTCTCTATATCTATGAGTCTGTTTCTATTTTATTTGTTCATTTGTTTTATTCTTCACATTCCACATAACAATGAAATCTTTCTCTATTTCAGTTAGCATTATATCCTCTAGGACCATCCATGTTGTCACAAATGGCAAGATTTCATTCATTTTTTATTGCTAAGTAATATTCAAGTGTGTGTGTGTGTGTGTGTGTGTGTCTGTGTGTGTGTGTATCACATTGTCTTTATCCATTCATCTATTGAAGGGGATCAATAAAGCTGTTTAAAAGGAAAACATTCAGAGGATTAAGTAAGAAATGGTAAGTAACTGATAAAATACAAAAATATATGAATTTTCTCTATGTCATTGAGTAATGAAAAACATCTATTGCTCGTCATTGATGTTAACTGTGTATTATTTTAAAGACTTAAATTTCTGAAAATATAGGGACATGGTATTACTTGCAAAGCATTTCCTGAATGAGAATATTTTATTAATATTTTATTTACCATGACTGTTACACCTCAGAAAACACAGAGACAACATGTGTCAAATTTGAAAAAAAAAAAAAAAAGGTAAGAACACATTAGAGTGCAATAGGAGGTAACACAGTACCAGAGTCAGAGGAACCTGGCTAAGAAGTTAGGCTGGTTTAGATCTGAACTGAAACTGTGCCACTCACAAATGGTAAGATTTCCTTCTTTTTTACGGCCAACTACTATTCTACTGTATATATATATACCACCTCTTGTTTATCTAATAATCTATTGATGGGCATTTTGGTTGTTTCCATATCTTAGCTATTGCAAACAGCTCTTCAGTGAACACAGGGGTGCATATATCTTCTCAAATTAGTGTTTTGGATTTGGCTGGGGCGGGGTAAATACCTAGAAGTGGAATTGCTGGGCCATGAGGTAGTTCTATTTTTAATTTTTTGCAGAACCTCCAAACTGTTTACCAAAGTGGCTGCGCCAACAGTGCCTGAGGGTTCTCTTTTCTCCATGTCCTCTCTAGCACTTGTTGCTTGTCGATTTACTGATGATAGCCATTCTGACAGGTGTGAGGTAATATCTCATTGTGGTTGTAGTTTGCATTTTTCTGACGATTAGTGACGTTGAACATCTTTCCATATGTCTATTGGTAATCTTATGTCCTCTTTAGAGAAACACCTATTTAGGTCCTCTGCCCATTTTTGAATTTGATTGTTTGTTTTTGGTGTTGAGTAGTATGAGTTCTTTATAAATTCTGGATATTAACCCCTTATCAGATGTATCATTGGTAAATATCTTCTCCAATTAAGTAGGTTGTCTTTTAATTTTGTTGATGGTTTCCTTTACTGTGCAAAAACTTTTTAGTTCCATGTAGTCCCATTTCTTTGTTTTATTCTTTTGTTTCCCTTGCCTGAGGAGTTACATAAGAAAATAATATTGCTAAGAGCAATGTCCAAGAGTTTACTGCCTATGTTTTCTTCTAGGAACTTTAAGGTTTCAGGTCTTACACTTAAGTATTTAATCCATTGTAAGCTTATTCTTAAACTGGTTGTCAGTTACATTTTTTGCATGTATCTGTCCAGTTTTGCCAACATCATTTATTGATTAGATAGTCTTTACCCCATTCTGTATTCTTGGCTCCTTTGTCATAGATTAATTGATCCTATATGCATGGGTTTATTTTTGGGTGCTCTATTCTGTTCCATTGATCTATGTGTCTGTTTTTATGCCAGTGCCATGCTGTTTTGATTACTATAGACTTGTATAGTTTGATATCAGGTAATGGGATACCTTCTACTTTGTTCTTTTTTTCCAAGATTGATGTGGCTATTCGGGGTCTTTTGTCGATCCATATAAATTTAAGGATTATATGTTCTATTTCTGTGAAAAACGTAGTTGGTAGTTTGATAGGAATTGCATTGAATATAGTGATTACTGTGGGTAGCATGCACATTTTAATAATGTTAATTCTTCCTATCCATGGGTATGGTATATGCTTCCATTTATTTATATTGTCTTCCATTTATTTCTTCACTCTGTTATAATTTTCTGAGTACAGGTCTTTTACCTGCTTGGTTAAATTATTCCTAGGTATTTTATTTTATTTTTGATGCAATTGTAAATGGGATTGTTTTCTTTTCTTTTCTTTTGAATATTTTCTCTTTATTAGTTTCAGGTATACAAAACAATGTAATAGTTAGACATTAATACCCCTCACAAAGTGATATCCTCCCTCCCCCAATCTACTACCCCTCTGACATAGCATATAGCTGTTACAATTCAACTGACTTTATTCCCTATGCTGTACTCCACATACTGTGAGTATATATATATATATACATGTATATATGACAGTATAGTTGACATTCATTATTATTAAGCTTCAGATGTACACTGCAGTGGTCAGGCATCTATGCCATCCATGAAATGATCTCTCTAATAAGACAAGAGTCCATCACATACCCTATGAGATCTTTACAACATTATTGATTATATTCCCCAAACTGTCTTTCATATCACCATGGCAATCTTGTGGTTACCAAATTGCGCTTTCTAATCCCCTCGCCTTCTCCCTCATCCCCACCACCCTCCCATGTAGCAACAATCAGTTTTTTTCTCTATATCTCTGAGACTGTTTCTGATTAGTTTGTTCATTTTTTCTATTCTTTAGATTCCACATATAAGTAAGATCATATGGTATTTGTCTTTCTCTGTCTGACTTATTTCATTTAGCATAATGTTCTCTTGGTCCACCCATATTGTTGCAAATGGTAAGATTTCTTTCTTCTTTATGGCCAAGTGATACTCCATTGTATAAATGTACCACAATGTCTTAATCCAGTCATCTACCAATGGGTATTTCAGTTGTTGCCATGTCTTGGCTATTGTAAATAGTGCTGCAATAAACATAGGGGTGCATAACTTTTTTTGAATTACCATTTTGGATTTCTCTGGATAAATACCTAAGAGTGTAAAAAGTGGGCAAACTTGTTTTGTTCCTGATCTGAAGGGGAATGGTTTTAGCTTTTCCCCATTGAGTATGATGTTAGCTGTGGGATTATCATATATGGCCTTTACATGTTGAGATATGATCCCTCTATTCCCATTTTGGGAAGAGTTTTATCATAAATAGCTGCTGTATTTTGTCAAATGCTTTTTCTGCATTTATTGATATGACCATATGATTTTTATTTTTCATTTTGCTAATGTGGTGTATCACATTAATTGATTTGCGGATATTGATCCAAACTTGCCTACCAGGAATGAATCCCACTTAATCATAGTGTATGATCTTCTTAATGTATTGTTGAATTCTGTTTGCTAATATTTTGTTGAGGATTTTTGCATCTATGTTCATTAGGCATGTTGGCCTGTAGTTTTCTTCTTTTTTTTTTTTTTTTTTTTTTTTTTTGTAATGTCTTTGTCTGATTTTGGGATCAGGGTGACAGTGGCCTCATAAAAAGAGTTTGGTAGCTTTCCCTTCTTCTGGATATTTTTAGAATAGTTTGAGGAGAATAGATGATAATTCTTTTTGAGTGTTTTGGAAAATTCACCTGTAGAGCCATATGGTCCAGGGCTTTTTCTTGTTGGGAGCTTGTTGATTACTGATTCAGTTTCACTTGTAGTAGTCAGTCTATTCAGATTTTCTATTTCTTCTTGAGTTAGCCTTGGAAGATTGTATGCTTCTAGAAAATTATCCATTTCTTTCAGATTGTCTAATTTGTTGGCATATTGTTGCTCGTAGTATTTTCTTAATTTTTTTGGTATTTCTGTGGTGTCTGTTGTCACTTCTCCCCTTTCATTTCTGAATTTACTAATTTGGATCGTTGCTCTCTCTCTCTCTCTCTCTCTCTTTTTTTTTTTTTTTTCATGAATCTGGCTAAAGGTTTGTTGATTTTCTTTATCTTCTCAAAAAACCAGCCCTAGGCTTCATTGATATTTTACTTTTTTTTTTTTTTTTTTTTGGTCTCTATTTTGTTATTTCCATTCCAATCTTTATTATCTCCTTCCTTGTACTCCTTTTGGGCTTGTTTTGCTTTTCTCTTTCCAGTTCCCTTAGGTGTAAGGATAAACTGTTGATTATAAACTGTTGATTATAAACTGTTGATTTGGGATTTTTCTTGTTTCTTTATGTAGGCTTGCATTGCTATGAATTTCCCTCTTAGGACTGGTTTCACTGCATCCCACAGATTTTGGGTCATTGTGTTTTCATTTTCGTTTGTCTCAAGGTATTTTTTGATTTCTTCCTTGATCTCATTGTTGACCCATTCATTATTTAGTAACATGTTTTTCAGCCTCATGTATTTGTGTGTTTATCAGTTTTTTTCTTGTAATTGATTTCTAATTTCATAGCACTAAAAGACACTTGATATGATTTCAGTTTTCTTAAATTTTTTGAGACTTGTTTTGTGGCCTAACATGTTGTCTATCTTGGAAAAGCTTCCACGTGTGCTCAAGAAGAACGTATATTCTGGAGCATGGGGGTGAAATGCTCTAAAAATATCGATTAAATCCAACTGGTCTAATGAGTCATTTAAGGCCGCTGTTTCCATATTGATTTTCTGTCTGGAGGATCTGACCTTGTTGTCAGAAAAAAATGTGGAACACTTCATGAATTTGTGTGTCATCCTTGCACAAGGGTCATGTTAATCTTCTCTGTATCATTTCAATATTAGTATATGTGCTGCTGAAGTGAGCACTATGGGAGTTTCTGAATTTTTATTTCTGACAGTTCATTTTTGATGTATAAAAAACTGATTCCTGAAATTAATTTCGTATCCTGCTTCTTTATTGAATTTGTTTATGAGTTGTAATAGTTTTTTGGTGGAATCTGTAGGGTTCTCTATAAAAGCATATAGCATCATGTCATCTGCAAATAATGACAATTTTACTTACTCCTTTTCAATTTGGATGTATCTTATTTCTTTCTTGTGTCTTATTGTTGTGGCTAGGACTTCTACTACTATGTGGAATAAAAGCAGTGAAAGTGGACATGCTTGACTTATTCCTGATCTTAAGAAAGAAACACTTTTAGCTTTGCAGCAATGAGTATGATGTTAGCTGTAGGATTGTAATATACGGCATTTATTATGTTGAGGTATATTCCCTTTGAGAATTTGTATCATAAATGGTAGCTGGGTTTTTTTCATATGCTTTTTCTGCATCTATTGATGTGATAATATAATTTTATCCTTCATTTTGTTTATATATTGTATCAGATGAATTGATCTGCAAATATCGAACCAAACTTGCATCCCCAAAATAAACACCACTTTATCATGGTGCATGATCTTTTTAATGTATTGCTGAATTCGGTTTGCTAATGTTTTGTTGAGGATTTTTGCATCTATGTTCATCATGGATATTGGCCTATAATTTTCTATTTTTTAATATGAGGTGTGATCAAACAACATGGTGAATGTTTAAATAAAAAAATATATTACAATAAAAGACACATTGTCATTAATCACCCCTCAAAATACTCCCCCTCACTTAAAACACACTATCCCATTGTTCTTGCCACTTTCTGAAACAGTTCTACAAGTTCTCTTTCATGTGTGTCTTTAGTTGAGCTGTTGTGGCTGCGTTGATGTCCTGAATCATTTTGACTTTGAGGAAGAGCCAAGAGTTGCATGGTGCTAGATCCAGTGAATAAGGTAAATGAGGACATATCTTAATGTTTTTATTTGACAGAAATTGCCATATGTCAGAAGTGATGTGTGACATGGAGTGTTTTCATGATGAAGGATGATTTATGGTACAATTTAAAACCCACCTTCTATGAACCACAGCTCACACCTGACTGACTGCACTGAACAATTTGAAACTTGTTACACACTGTTACTGAGTTTCAAAGTGCCACTTCCCCTATTGAAGATCCCTGCCTTTCGGTTGGATGGCACTTGGTACCAGCATTCACTGTATTTTGTGATCAAAATGGGAAAGGCTCTGTGTCACACATTGCTTCTGGTATGGCAGTTTCTGTCCAATAAAAACATAACAGTGCATCCCCATCAACCTTATTCACTGGATCTGGCACCCTTTGACTTCTCCTCTTCCCCAAAGTCAAAATGACCATGAAAGTTATATGTTTTGAATCAGTTCAGGACATCGATGCAGTCACAGCAGCACAACTAAAAACACTCATGAAGTAGGACTTCCAGAACTGTTTCAGAAAGTGGCAAGAATGAAGGGGTATGTGTGTTTGAAGCAAGGGGAAGTATTTTGAGGGGGATTAATGACAATATGTATTTTACTGTATTTTTTTTTTTTTAAATTTAAACATGCACCATAGTTTTTGATCACATCTCCTTTGTTTGTCTGGTTCTGGAATCGAGATAATGGTGGTCTTGTATAATGAATTTGGGTGCTGCCCCTGTTCCTCAGTTTTTTGGAATAGTTGAGAACAGGTGTTAATTCTTTTTTGAATGTTTGGTAAAACTCACCTTTGAAGCCATCTGGTCCAGGACTTCTGTCTGTTTGTGGCTTGTTGATTACTGATTTGATTTCATTAGTAGTAATATGTCTGTTTATATTTTCTGTTAATTCTTGATTCAGCCTTGGAAGGTTGTATTTTTCAGGGAATTTACCTGTTTCTTCCAGGTTGTCCTATTTGTTGACATATAATTGTTCATATTTTTTTTCTCACAATCCTTTGTATTTCTGTGGATTCAGTTGTCACTTCTCTTTCATTTCTGATTTTATTTTGATAAAAGTGGACTGGCATCTTAAGATGACTAACCATAGAGCTGGGAGGACTATGGGCAGAGCTGGGCCCCTTGTTAACTTTCTAGTCTTGACTTCCTGTTGAAACTTTGTGGTAACTTCCAGGGGAGGGGTCCATTTATATAGAAGCCAGCTGGTGAAGGAGCTCTTTCTTTTTGCATGTGGGTGGCTGGTTGGGACCCTGGCCAGGAGAGTATATTCTCATACTGCTGTGCTGGTTTGTTTCTGTTTTCTTTTCTGAATAAACCCCTCTTTTGGTGACTTTTCTGGAGGGTTATTTGGCCTACCAACATTTTGGTGACCCTTATGGGGCCAGAGAAGAACGGAGCTCTTGTAGTTTCTGACTGGTGAGCAAACCAATAAGGCACCTACTGAGCCGCTTTGGCTGATGTTTTGCTCCTCAGCTTAGATGCCGTGGGTAAGTTTTTTCCTGGATCTGAGCCAGCTGCTTTTTGTGCCTGTTTGTCTTCAGGCTTTATTTGGGAATTGTTTTAACTTTTTTTGTTTGTTTGTTGCTGTTCATGTGTGTGAATGCGTTACAAGGCCTCGTTGTCTTTGTTGTCTGAGTACTTGTGCCACATTGGCTTGAATTCTTTGGAAAGCAAGCTGTCCTTAGAGACAAAAACTGGCCTTTGCCTAATGTCCCTTTTGGGGATAGAGGTTATTTCTACTGATATTTGTCAGTTTTAGCTGGTATTAGATCATGCTGTCTCATTGAGAAAGTTAACAGAGTGCCACCCAGCTCAGCCAGTAACTGAACTCCCTGAGAGTTGGTTATTTGCCTGGAACTGGCTCTAGCCTTCAGTCTGGTTCACAGTAATCAGACTGTTCCAAAGAGTGTGGCGAGCTGACGATACCTGGGCTGCTTGAGTTGTGAACTGGTTTGGACCCAATGCCAGATCAGCCTGTAACTTAACTTCCTAAGAGTTGGTTATTTGCCTGGAACTGGCTCTAGCCTTCAGTCTGATTCATAGTGATCAGACTGCTCCAGAGTGAGAGTGAGGTGAGCTGAAGACCTGCAGGTTGCTTGAGTTGTGAATTGTTTCAGACCCAGTATTAAAAATGGTATCCCTGCTGTCTAAGCCTTCTAAAACCGTCCCTCCTTCTCTGTGGACACACACCGAGTGTATGCTTAGAACCCATGGGGAATTTTCATGCACGTATTTAACTAAAGAGACAGATCTAAGGGTAATTTTTTCCCCCTTCTTCCACCTCCCCCGCCCCACTCTGGTTCAAGCCATTGTTTCTCAGTCTAGTTGTGTAGGACACAGCTCCCTGGCCCATGCTGGTATTATGAGCCTTGTACTCTCCCCAGCTGAGGCAGTCTGTCACCAGTTGTCGGTCAGCCACCCACAGTGGTTCACGGCAGCTCTCCCCAGTTGCCAGACACTCACGCTGGCCACTGGACGCTCATGGTGGCACACATTAGCCCGTGGCAACACTCAGAACCCCGCAACAGCTCACACCAGCTTATGCGAACCTCAGGCTGCTCACGGCATCCCAGCTCCAGGGAGAGCTGTTGTTCACAATCTTAGCTGTAGAGGGCGCAGCTCACTGGCCCATGTGGGAATTGAACAGGCAACCTCCGGGTTGTGTTGAGAGCATGGCGCTCTAACCACCTGAGCCACCAGGCCGGCCCTGACTAAGAGTAATTTTAAACATCAGTGGCCACTTTAGGGAACTTTTGAGATTCCCAAACATAATTTTCTGAAAACTAAATAGGATAGTAACAGTGCTGTAACTAAGAAAGGAATGGAATGCCTATTTGGAGTGGTATACTGAGTCTTCCAAACAAGACTGCAAATCTAAAGTTGCCTTTTTACAAAATAAGTCTCAAAGTTAACAGAGACAGTTAAAAATTTTAAAAGAGGCAAAATGTCATCTGAAATCTTGTGTTCTCCTTCTACAATACTGCCTTGCCCTTCCCCACTGCTCTTTTATCTCAAACTCCACTTCCGACACCATCTCGTTCCTCATTGCTGCCACCTCCGCTTTCAACTCAACCCCCAGGAGCACCTTCTTTTGAATCTTCTCCTCTCTGTTTTTCTTCAGAACTTATCAGTACTTTTCAATTTAAGATTATACCCTCTGGAGACCCTAATAAACCCCACATCTCCTATGTCCCCTGGAATAAAGCTATTACAAGCCATTATAAAGGAATTTCCTAAGGTAACAGGATTCTAATAAGTTTGCTGAGGAATTCGATATTACTCTTCAGGCCTATCAGCCTGGGTTTTGTGATTTGTATCAGCTAATCCATATGTTGGTTGGTGAAGCCCAAGCTACCCATTGGATGAGGATTGCCAGATGGGAACATCCTGAAGGGATTTAGAAAAGCAAACCTCCAATTATTGGGAGGAAAGCCAGGGAACTTGCTCGAAAACTACATCAAGCAATTCCTAAGGCCTTCTCAAGTTCTATCAATTGGAGCAAAATTCACACTTGCTCACAAAGGCCTGATGAATCTATTCATGACTATTATAATAGGTTTCAAGTAATTTTTAAGGAAAATTTTGGTGTTCCTTCTGTTCATGACTATTATAATAGGTTTCAAGTAATTTTTAAGGAAAATTTTGGTGTTCCTTCAAATGTGGACACCACATATGTAACCTTTAATTGTTTGTTTGTCAATGGGCTAAATAAAATGCTATTCCTCCTGGTTAGGAGATCCAGGATGGGATAAGGATTTATGCTTTCTCTAAACTTGGTAAATTTGGCTAATGAGCTTGCTAGTACCCTACATGGGCCACCTAGAAGTAAGATTGCCAAGATTTTTGACTTTCAACAGTGGCAAATAAAAGGCCCTGTGGAAAACCAGAGAACTCCAACTTTTTGCCACTCCTGCAAGGAGCAAGGACACTGGAAAAGAGATTGCTGTAAGTTGAAGCATACAAAATGCTCTCTGCCTACTAACGAGTCTCTTTAAGGCCTTCCTAATTCCCAGTGATGGGGCTCCGAGGAACTACAGGGGCTTTCTCCAGTCCTTCCCCCTAATCATCTTGGAGAAACTTCTCTTCAAATTTGGGAAGAAACTATTTATGCTCTAATTGATACTGGTGCTTCACTCTCAGTGCTCACCCCACTGTTATAAACAAGCCCCTGCCTCAGAGTAATAAGATAGGGATTTTAAATAAACCACAACAGATTCATGTATCTGAACCTATTCCATTTTTTTAGGTCCCTTAAGAGATTAACATTGTTTTCTCCTTAGTTCTTCTGCCCCTACCCATTTATTAGGCAGGGACTTCTTAGAGAAGTATCATGCTGGGATATCCTTTTCTTGAAAAGGAGAAATAATGTTAGAGTTTGATGGTAAATGTCAGAATTACCAATCAGGTGAATTACATGACTTTTCAGCATCTTTTATTTGTGCTGTCTCTGATGGTATAGTAACTGAATCTGAGAGTACTGAACAATGGTCCCTATTGGACCAACTACCATCTTCTTTATGGGCAAAATCTTCAACTGATATTGGCAGAATTCACAGTGTACCTCCTATCAAGGTTCAAATTGATCCTTCAAAGCCTCTGCCCAGAATTAATCAATATCCTATAAGTAAGGAAGCTGTCCAATGTATAAAGCCCATAATAGAAGATTACATAACTCAGGGTCTTTTTATTCCTTGCCCTAGTCTTTGTAACAATCCTATTCTACCTGTGAGAAAGCTAAAGCAATGAGGGCGGAGGTTTGTCCAGGACCTCTGAGCAATAAACTACATTGTTATCCCTTGACACCCTGTCATTCCTGACCCTCACACACTGCTGGCATCCATCCCAACTGGAAGCAAATTCTTTACAGGAATCAATCTATGAAGTGTATTCTTTAGCATCCCAGTTGATGAAGCTGACCAATACCTTTTTGCTTTCACTTGGGAAGGAGAGAAATTTACCTGCACTGTCATGCTTCAGGGATTTACTGACAGCCCTTCTTGTTTCTCACAGATTCTGAAGACTTATTTGGACAATATAGTTTTCCCTAAAGGTTCCCTTTATTACAATATGTGGATGATTTTCTTTTTTGCTCCTCTTCTCGGGTTTCTTCACAGGATGATAGCATCCATTTGTTGACACTTCTGGCCTTAAAGGGACATAAGGTCTCTAAAGAGAAATTGCAATTTTCCCAAGCTCAGGTTTGATACTTGGGACATCTGATATCAGAACAAGGTCCACACCTGGATCCAGACAGGCTCCATGGTGTTCTAAGTTTCCCGAGGCCCAGAACTAAGCACCAATTATGAGGTTTTCTTGGGCTAGATGGCTATTGCCAGAATTGTATCCCAAATCTTTCTCTTATGGCAAAATCTCTATATGTCCTATTAAAGAATGACAATCCTGACCCAATTTCATGGGAAGAACAGGATGACATGACCTTTAAGGCCTTGAAGGAGAATTTAATAAACACACCTTCTCTTGGGCATCCCGATTACCAGATTCCCTTCTTCCTTTTTGTACATAAAAAGGAAGGAAATGCTCTTGGGGTGCTCACTCAGAAACATGGGGCTCAACATAAACCTCTAGGGTACTATAGTCAACAACTGGGCCCTGTGGCTCAGGGATACCCTCCTTTCCTTAGAGCCATTGCTGTCACTGCCCTCCTGGTTAAAGCCACAGAGAAGATTGTTGTGGGATCCCCTCTAACCATCTTTGTGCCTCATGCAGTAAAAGCTGTCCTGAATTTTCATCACACCCAGCATTTTTCAGTCAGCTGCTTACTTCCTATGAAATCCTTTTGTTAACTGCTTTCCATATAACCCTTTCATGCTATAGTAACCTTAATCTACCTACTTTTGTTCCTTCTGAATGACTTCCTGACATTAACAGATCACCTTTTGACTCCTCGTGACAATCTACAGAAGACTCCTCTTGGTAAAGCTGACTTCTCATAGTTCATCAATGGTTCGTGCTTTAAAAATGACCATGCTCTGCTTCTGATACTCATCGACACTGGACACCAGCTGTTTCCCAATCCATGCACTCCCCTTGATGTAAGATATGACACCCAGAGGAGGCTGTTTCCAACATCCAGGGACCAAAGGCTAAACATATATTGAGGGACAAAAAGCTGAACAGACATCGAGGGACAAAAGGCTGGACACTGGACAACCTGAGACTAGAAGACCTGACTGTTGATCAATGATGCTTTTAGAGAAAAGATCTTTATCAAGAGAGGGGAATGATAAAAGTGAACTGGCATCTTAAGATGACTAACCAAAATGCTGGGAGGACAATGGGTGGAGCTGGGCCCCTGGTCCTGACTTCCTGTTGAAACTTGGTGGTAACTTCCAGGGGAGGGATTCATTTATATAGAGCCATCTGGGGAATGGGCTCTCTCTCTTTTTTAAAGTTTATTGGGGTGACAATTGTTAGTAAAGTTACATGGGCTCTCTGTACACATGTCTGGCAAGTTGGAGCCCAGCCAGAGGAGCGCGTTCTCACACTGCTGTGGTGGTTTTGTTTCTTTTTCCTAATAAACCACTTTTTGGTGGATTGTCTGGAGAGTTATTTTGACCAGTTGACAATTTATTTGGGTTCTCTTTCTTTTTTTATTGATGAGTCTCATTAACTTTTTATCAATTTTGTGTATCTTTTCAAAGAACCAGCTCTTGATTTTATTGACTTTAGTATTATTTTTTAGATTCGATGTCAGTTATTTCCACTCTGATCTTTATTATGTCCTTCCTTCTTCTCACTTTGGGCTTTGTTTGCTGTTCTTTTTCTAGTTTAGTTAGGTGTAAGTTTAGGTTATTTATTTGAGATTTTTCTTGTTTCTTAAAGTAGGCCTATATTGCTATGAATTTCCTTCTTAGGACTGCTTTCGCTGTGTCCCATAGATTTTGGGTCATTGTGTTTTCATTTTCATTTTTCACAGGTGTCTTTTGATTTCTTCTTTTATTTCATTGTTAACCTATTCATTGTTTAGTACCATGTTATTTAGCCTCCATGTGTTTGTGTTTTTTTACAGTTTTTCTCTTGTAATTGATTTCTAGTTTCATACCATTGTGGTTGGATAAAACAAATTATACGAATTCAATCTTCTTAAATTTATTGAGACTTGTTTTGTGGCCCAGTATGAATTCTATCTTGGAAAATGTTCCATGTGCACTTGAAAAAAATGTATTTTCTGCTTCTTTCAGGTGAAATGCTCTACAAATATCAATTAAATCCATCTGGTATAGTGTATCATTTAAGGTCACTGTTTCTCTGTTGATTTCCTGTCTGGAAGATCTGTCTATTGGTGTCAATGGGGTGTTCAAGTTGCCTAATGTGATTGTATTACTGTTGATCCCTCCCTTGGTGGTGGTCAATATTTGATGTATATATCTAGGTGCTCCTATGTTGGGTGTATAGATGTTTACAAGGGTTGTATATTTTTGTTGGATTGATCCCTTTTTCCTTATGTAATGTCCCTCTTTGTCTCTTATTATAAACTTTGCTTTAAAGTCTATTTTGTCTGATAGAAGTACTGCTAGCCCACCTTTTTCTCTTTTCATTCGCAAGAAATATCTTTTAACCATCCCTTTACTTTCATTCTGTGTGTCTTTCAATCTGACAGGAGGCTCTTGTAGACAGCATATGAAGGTCTTACAAATAAGTTCACGAACTCATGTTAGAAAAAGTGCTACATAACTCATTGCTGAATATCACTATGGTCACCTTCGAAGTACTCCCCTTGGGAAACTATGCACTGACACCAGTGCCTAGTCCACTATTCAAAGCAATTTGGAACTCTTTTTCTTGAATGGCCATCAGAGCTGTCATTGTATTACACTTGATGTCCTGAATGCCATCAAAATGTCTTCCTTTCAAAATTTCCTTTATCTTCAGGTAAAGAAAGAAGTCAATGGGGCCAGATCAGGTGAGTAGGGAGCGTGTTACAATACAGTTATTTGTTTACTGGCTAAAAAACTCCCTCACAGACAGTGCCATGTGAACGGTTCATTGTTGTGAAGCAAGAGCCATGAATAGTTGGTGAAAATTTAAAGCCATCTAACTTTTGCATGCAGCCATTTCAGCAATTCCAAATAGTAAACTTCGTTAATTGTTTGTCCAGTTTGTACACATTCATAATGAATAATCCCTCTGATATCAATAAATGTTAGCAACACCATTGCAACAAGTTTGTGAACTCAATTGTCAGACATCATAGTCAATAATATTGTGATAAGTTTGCAAGGTGACTGATGATTACTACAATTAGTAGAGTGATCACATTTTAAGGTATAAAAATGTCCAATCATTACATTGAACATGTTAAACTAATATAACCAATATAAGATTGTATACAATACCGGAGTGACGTCATCAAAATGGAGGCCTCAGGTGAGCCTCTGTAAAGCTCCCCTGGAATTTACAACTAATTGAAAAGCAATGACTCCACAAAAGACTCTCTGCACAGCAGAACAGCAAGACGAAGAGGACCACTACTGAATTCACCGAAAGGTGGGTGAATCGTGCGAGAGGGGGAGGAGGGAAGGGAGAAGTGCTGAGAGGGAGCCGCGCGGGCAGGCGCAGGACACAGACCAAGCTCAGCGCTCCGAGCTCCCTGCATCCTGGAACTACCGCAGCTGCAGGAGAGGGAAGAACTCGGACTGCTAGGGCTCCACTTATAGCCCACAGGGCTGAGGGGTCAGCATATAACACAGCTGAACCAAACGCTCACGGCAGAGACCTCGGAGAAAAGACTGAGGGAACAAGGCTGAAAACGGTGGTTTAAGACCTCACTGCCGAGCAGAGAACGGAAGCCTTAGGCACTGAGACTAGCCGCCCCCTCCCTACCCTCCCAGAGCTCACCCCGCCTCACATGCACGGTGCTAGAAACAGAACAGTAGCACTGTCAGATCAAAACAACAGAATGTTTGCTGTTCTGAAAACTGGAACGCAGACACAGATTCACAGCCCAACTAGTTCCAGCAGAGGGAAGGGAGCTGTGGAATCAGGACCGACTGTGGTGATGGTCGAATCCATTGCTCTGGGCCACCTCTCACAACACACCCCGCCCCTGGCCCCACCTATCTGGGCGGATCCCTGCAAAAGTAAACAGAACTGCTGGAACACATGGGCTCTGAATCTGGTGCAGGAAGAGATTTGGAACTTCAAAAGCTCTCCACATACCCACACGGACACTGCACCTTGTGACCCAAGCAAACTATTAACAGAGGAGAAACACGTCTCCCAGGGAATCCCCCCATTGTGTGAGAAGCTGGAATAGTGCAGAGAAAACATACCACTACTGTGTGAGAGAAATAAAAGGCTGCAGTCGGAGAGAAAATAAAACATTCTACCAAAAAGTACTGGAAAACAAAAGAAAGACCTCTTCCTATCAACCTGTTGCAGAGGCCACTCCTGTAGATGTCTAGGAAGATAAATAATAAACCAGTAATTGCCATGAATAACCAAGGCAACAAGACAGCTCAGAAAGAAAGTGAAAAAGTCTCCAGAAAAGGAACTTAAAGATATGGAAATATGTGACTTAAACGACAGAGAATTCAAGATTGCAGTTCTGAAAAAACACAAAAGATGCAAGAAAACACAGAAAGGCACTTTAATGAACTCAGAAACGCAATCAAAGAAAAAACATGAGCATTTTACAAAAGAGATTGAAATTTTAAAAAAGAACCAAACAGATTCTGGAGATTAAGAACTCAATAGAAGAAATTAACAAGGAAATAACCAGCTTAGGTAGTAGATTTGACCAGATGGAGCAGAGAATCAGTGACATTGAAGACAGAAACTTGGAAATGTCACAGATGGAAGAAGAAAGAGACTTGAAACTTAAAAGAAATCAAAGAACTCTACAAGAAATTTCTGACTCCATCTCAAAGAGCAATATAAGAATAATGGGCATACCAGAAGGAGAAGAAAGAGAGAAGGTAACAGAGAATATATTCAAACAAATTGTTGATGAGAACTTCCCAAACTTGTGGACAGAACTAGATCCTCGAATCCAAGAAGCAAATAGAACACCTAATTACCTTAACCTCAACAGGCCTTCTCCAAGGCACATTGTATTGAAGCTGTCTAAAATCAACGACAAAGAAAGAATTCTCAAGGCAGCCAGGGAAAAGAAGACGGTAACCTACAAAGGAAAGCCCATTAGATTATCATCAGATTTTTCAGCACAAACTCTACAAGCCAGGAGAAAGAGGAACCAAATATTCAAACTATTGAAAGAGATAAATTATGAGCCAAGAATAAAGTATCCAGCAAAGATATCCTTTAGAAATGAAGGAGATGTAAAGATTTTTCCAGACCTACAGAAGCTGAGGGAATTTTCTAATACATGACCTGCACTACAAGAAATACTAAAGGAGGCTATTCGACCACCATCATCAGGGACAATTTGTGGCAACCAAAACATAAAAAGGGCAAGAGTAAAGGCCTGAACCAGAATATGGGAATGGAGAAAGTAAGCGTGCTAAACAAAATGGAATACTCTAAATATCAAACTTTGTTTTACTTAAAGTTAAGGGTAACCACTCAAGAACAATCCAGAACTGAAATACATACTGTAATAAAAGAAGAAATAGAGGGAAACATCATAGAATACCACCATATTGAAATAATAGACAACAACAAAAAGGCAAAGAAACAATGGAGACACAGCCTTAACAGAAAACTAAAGATAGTATCACAGGAAATCCTCACATATCAATAATCACCTTAAATGTAAATGGACTGAACTCACCAATAAAAAGGCACAGAGTAGCAGATTGGATCAAAAACTTTAACCCAACCATATGTTGTCTCCAAGAGACACATCTCAGCTACAAGGACAAGCATAGACTCAAAGTGCAAGGGTGGAAATTCACACTCCAAGCAACTGGTACCCAGAGAAAATCAGGTGTATCCATAATGATATCAGATGAAACAGACTTCAGGGTGAAAAAGATAAGAAGAGACAAAGATGGACGTTTCATAATGGTAAAGGAGACTATACAACAAGAAGACATAACAGTCATCAACCTTTATACCACCAATCAGGGATCACCAAAATATACCAAGCAACTACTAACAGAACTAAAGGGAGAAATTGAGCAAAACACAATTATACTAGGAGACCTAATACATCACTGACAGCTATGGATAGATGATCCAAACAGAAAATAAATAAGGAAATTGTAGCTCTAAATGACACATTAGATGAAATGGACATAATTGGCATATATAGAGCACTGCATCCTAAAACATCAGACTATACATTCTTTTCTAGTGTACATGGAACATTCTCAAGGATAGACCATAAATTGGGACATAAAATCAGCCTCACCTAATTTAAGAAGATTGAAATCATACCAAGCATATTCTCTGATCACAAGGCTTTCAAATTGGATATCAATTGCAAAAAGAAAGCAGAAAAAAACACACAAATACATGGAGATTAAACAACATACTTTTAAAGAACGACTGGGTTAAAGAAGAAATTAGTGGAGATCTCAAAAGATACATGGAGACAAATGACAATGAAAATACATCCTACCAAAATTTTTGGGATGCAGCAAAAGCAGTTTTAAGAGGGAAATTTATATCATTACAGGCCTATCTCAAGAAACAAGAAAAATCCCAAATAAATAACCTCATATTACACCTTAAAGAACTAGAAAAAGAAGAACAAGTGAAACCCAAGATCAGCAGAAGAAAGGAAATAACAAAAATCAGAGGAGAACTAAATGAAATAGAGAACAGAAAGACAATAGAAAAAATTAATGTGACAAAGACCTGGTTCTTTGAAAAGAATATCAAAATGGACAAACCGTTGGCTAGACTCACTAAGATAAAAAGAGAGAAGCCAATAATTATCTAAATCAGAAATGAAAAGGGGGAAGTTTTCACAGATGCAACAGAAATACAAAGGATCATCCAAGAATACGATGAAGGACTGACTATATGCCACCAAATTCAATAACCTAGAAGAAATGGACAAGTTCTTAGAAACATATAGCCTTCCAAGGCTGAACCATGAAGAACTGGAAAATCTAAACAGACTGATCACCAGTAACGAAATTGAATCAGTCATCCAAAACCTTCCCAAAAGCAAAAGTCCGGGACCAGATGGCTTCAGCAGTGAATTCTACCAAACCTTCAAAGAAGATCTAATACCAATCCTGCTCAACCTCTTCCAAGAAACTGAAGAAGAGACAATACTCCCTAACTCATTTTATGAGGCCAACATTACCCTGATACCAACACAAAAAAAGACACACAAAAAAAGAAAACTACCGAACAATATTTCTGATGAGTACAGATGCAAAAATCATAAACAAAATTCTAGAAAATGGAATACAACAATGCATTAAAAAGATCATTCATCACGACCAAGTGGGTTTCATCCCCGAGGCACAAGGATGGTTCAACATTTACAAATCCATCACTGTGATACATCACAGAAACAAAATAAAGGACAAAAATCATATGATTTTATTAATTGATGCACGAAAAGCATTTGGCAAGATACAACATCCATTTATGATTAAAACACTTCATAAAATAGGTATAGAAGGAAAATACCTTAATGTAATAAAGGTCATATATGACAAGCCCTCAGCTAATCTCATAATTAACAGTGAAAAACTGAAGATGTTTGCTCTACGTTCAGGAACACGACAGGGCTCTCCCCTATCTCCTCTGCTTTTCAACATAGTGTTGGAATTCCTTGCTAGAGCAATCATGCAAGAGAAAGAAATGAAAGGCATCCACATTGGGATCAAAGAAGTTAAGTTATCAGTCTTTGCAGAAGACATGATGCTACATATAGAAAATCCTAAAGACTTCACCAAAAAGCTATTAGAAACAATCAACAAATACAGGAAAGTTACTGGTTACAAAATCAGTGTACGAAAGTCCATTGCATTCCTATATACTAACAATGAAATCTCAGAAAAAGAAATACAAAAAACAATTCCTTTTGCAATTGCAGCAAAAAGAATAAAATACCTAGGAATAAACTTAACCAAGGATGTGAAGGACCTATATGCTGAAAACTAGAAGACATTTTTGAAAGAAATTGAAGAAGACACAAAGAAATGGAAAGACATTCCGTGCTCATGGATTGGAAGAATCAACATAGTTAAAATGGCCATATTACCCAAAGCAATATACAGATTTAATGCAATCCCCATCAAAATCCCAATGGCATTTTTTAAAGAAATAGAACAAAAAATCATCAGATTTGTTTGGAACCACAAAAGACCCCAAATAGCCAAAGCAATCTCAAGAAAAAAGAACAATACTGGAGGTATCACACTCCCTGACTTTAGCTTGTACTACAGGGCTACAATAATCAAAACAGCATGGTATTGGCAGAAAAACAGACATATAGACCAATGGAATGGAATTGAGAACCCAGAAATAAAACCACATAAATATGGACAGATAATTTTTGACAAAGCAGCTAAATACATACCATGGAGGAAAGACAGCCTCTTCAATAAATGGTGCTGGGAGAATTGGATAGCCACATGTAAAAGAATGAAACTGGACTGCTATCTGTCACCATGTACCAAAATTAATTCAAAATGGATCAAAGACTTCAGCATAAGACCTTGCACACTAAACTGCATAGAAGAAAACATAGGTACTAAACTTATGGACCTTGGGTTCAAAGAGCATTTTATGAATTTGACTCCAAAGGCAATGGAAGTAAAAGCTGAAATAAACGAATGGGACTATATGAAACTTAAAAGCTTCTACACATCAAAAGAAACAATCTACAAAATAAAGAGGCAACAAACTAAATGGGAGAAGATTTTTGCAAACAGTGCCTCCGATAAGGGGCTAATATCCAAAATATACAAGGACCTCATGAAACTCAACAACAAAAAAACAAACAACCCAATTGAAAAATGGGCAGAGGACGTGAAGAGACATTTCTCCAAAGAGGACATACAAATGGCAAATAGACATATGAAAAAATGCTCAACATCACTAATCAGCAGAGAAATGCAAATAAAAACCACAATGAGATATCACCTCACTCCAGTCAGAATGGCTATCATCACCAAGACAAATAGTAGCAAGTGTTGGAGATGCTGTGGAGAAAAAGGAACCCTCATACACTGTTGGTGGGAATGCAGACTGGTGTAGACGTTATGGAAGGCAGTGTGGAGGTTCCTCAAGAAATTACGAATAGAATTACCATATGACCCAGCAATCCCTCTCCTGGGTATCTACCCAAAAAATATGAAAACATCTACACATAAAGACACGTGTGCTCCAATGTTCATTGCAGCTTTGTTTATGGTGGCCAAGACGTGGAAAGAACCAAAATGTCCTTCGATGGATGAATGGATAAAGAAGTTGTAGTATATATACACAATGGAATATTATTCGGCCGTAAGAAAAGATGATATGGGAATATTTGTGACAACATGGATGGATCTTGAGAGTACAATGCTAAGCGAAATAAGTCAGAAAAAGCAGAGAACCATATAATTTCACTGATATGTGTTGTATAAACCAAAAATAACCAAAAAACAAGACAAATGAGAAACAAGGACTCATAGACACAGACAAAAGTTTAGTGGTTACCAGAGGGCAAGGGGGTGGGGGATGGGAGATGAGGGTAAGGGGGATCAAATATATGGTGATGGAAGGAGAACTTGACTCTAGGTGGTGAACACACAATGAGATTTATAGATGATGTAATACAGAATTGTACACTTGAAATCTATTTAATTTTACTAACAATTGTCACCCCAAATATTAAAAAAAGAAAATGAAACCAGAATGCTGTCTGTTACCATATACCAAAATTAACTCAAAATGGATCAAAGACCTAAACATAAGACCTAAAACAATAAAGTGTATAGAAGAAAACATAAGTAATAAACTAATGTATCTTGGACTTAAAGAGGATTTTATGAATTTGACCTCAAAGGCAAGGGAAGTAAAAGATAAAATAAATGAATGGGACTATATCAAACACAAAAGTTTCTGAACAGCCAATGAAACTCAACAAAACGAAGAGATAACCAACCAAATGGGAGAAGATATTTGCAAACAATCCCTCTGATCAGAGGCCAATATCCAAAATATATGAGGAACTCATAGAACTCAACAACAAAAAGATAAACAATCCGATTTAAAAAATGGGCAGAGGATATGAACAGGAATTTTTCCCAACAAGACATACAAACGGCCAACAAATACATAGAAAAAAAGTTCAACTGCACTAACTATTAGGAAAATGCAAATCAAAACCACAATGAGATATCAACTCACCCCAGTCAGAATGACTATCTTCAACAAGACAAATAATAACAAGTGTTGGAGAGGCTGTGGGGAAAAAGGAACCCTGATACACTGCTAGTGGGAATGAAAATTGGTAAAACCACTGTGGAAAACAGTATGTAGGTTCTTCAAAAAATTAATAATAGAAATACTATATGACTTGGAAATGCCTCTCCTGGGTATCTATCAAAAAAATCTGAAAATATGTTTCCATAAAGATATATGTACTCCGATTTTCAGTGCATCATTATTTAAGGTGGCCAAGACATGGAAACAACCAAAGTGTCCCTTGATAGATGATTAGATAAAGAAGATGTGGTATACATACACAATGGAATACTATTCTGCCATAAGATAAGATAAAATACTGCCATTTTCAATAACATGGGTGGATCTTGAGATTATTATGCTAAGTGAAATCAGCCAGACAGAAAAGTCAAGAACCATATAACTTCACTGATATGAGGGATATAAAACTGAAGGCAACAAAGGAAGAAGACAAACAAATAAAAAAACAAAAACTCACACACATACAACAGGATAGTTGTTACCAGAGGGTAAAGGGGGAGGGAGATTGTAGAAGAGGGTAATGGGGGTCAAATATAATGTGATCAAAGAAGAACTGAATCTGAGTGGTAAACACACAATGTGATATATAGATGATGTATTACAGAATTGTACGCTTGAAACCTATGTAGTTTTGTTGACCATTGTCACCCCAATAAATTTCAATAAAAATAAAAATAAAAACATTTTTTACTAGAGAAATTTGATATTGGGTCATGAACACTGTACTGCAATTTGCTGTTAAATCTCAACAATGAATCATAGAAATACTTTCACATCTCTGCATTCAATATACCTCATTTTCAAATGTATCCATAATATTTCATCACATCAATGTGACATAATGTTTAACCATTCTCCAATTGATGAACAGTCAGGCTATTACAACAAAATCTACAATAACTACCTTTTGTTTATGTTTCCAAATGTACATGGAGGCATTTCTCTGGGATATATACATATAATTAGAATTACTGGGCTGATGTAAAAGTCCATTATATATTCTATAGAAACTACCAAACCATCTTTCAAAGGGTTGTTCCTATTTTCATTCCCACCAGCAGTGTGAGTACATTTCCCCCATTCTCTCCAACATTGAAGACTGTTTATTCTTGTCTGTTTGGAGGCTACAATGATATGGTGGTATTTGAATGGAAATGTTTCCTTGATTGCTGGTGGCAACCCATATTGAAAATCTTTTATGACTTTTTCTGTCTGACTTATTTCACTTAGCAAAATAATCTAGTGGGATATAAAACTGAAGGCAACAAAGGAACAACACAACCAAACAAAGAAACAAAAAGTCATTGACACACGCAAAAGCTTAGTGGTTACCAGAGGGTTAAGGGGGAAGGGGGGTCGTAGATGAGGGTAAAGGGGATCCAATATATGGTGATGGAAGGAGAACTGACTCTGGGTGGTCAGCAAACAATGTGATACATAGATGATGTATTATAGAAATGTACACTTGAAACCTATGTAATTTTTTTAATTTTATTTTTTAAATTTATTGGGGTGACAATTGTTAGTAAAATTACATAGATTTCAGGTGTGCAATTCTGTATCACATCATCTATAAATTACATTGTGTGTTCACCACCCAGAGTCAGTTCCCCTTCCATCACAATATATTTGATCCCCCTTACCCTCATCTCCCACCCCCCAACCCCCTTACCTTCTGGTAACCACTAAATTACGTTCCCCAGATTAATTTTCAAACCCCGTGTCCATCCTGTGGTCACCGACTGCCCTCCAATCCCCTCACCCTCCCCCCCACCCCCTCCCCTCCCGCCCATCTAGCAACCCTCATGTTTTCCTCTTTGTCTCCAAAACTGTTTCTGATTAGTTCATTCACTTATTCTTTTCTTTAGATTCCGCATATAAGTGAGATCATATGGTACTCATCTTTCTCTGTCTGACTTATTTCACTTAACATAATGTTCTCTAGGTCCATCCATGTTGTTGCAAATGGTAAGATTTCTTTCTTCTTTATGGCTGCGTAATACTCCATTGTATAAATGTACCACAGTTTCTTAATCCAGTCATCCACCGATGGGCATTTTGGTTGTTTCCATGTCTTAGCTATTGTGTACAGTGCTGCAATAAACATAGGAGTGCATAAAGATTTTTGAATTGGAGTTTTGGATTTCTCCGGATAGATACCTAGGAGTGGAATTACTGGATCATAGGGTAGTTCCATTTTCAGATTTTTGAGATACCTCCATACTGTTTTCCATAGTGGCTGCACCAATCTGCAATCCCACCAAAAGTGCACAAGCGTTCCCTTTTCTCCACATCCGCACCAGCACTTGTTGTTTGTTGATTTATTGATGATAGCCATTTTGCCTGGGGTGAGGTGGTATCTCATTGTGGTTTTTATTTGCATTTCTCTGATGGTTAGTGAGGTTGAGCATTTGTTCATATGTCTGTTTGCCATCTGTATGTCCTTTTAGAAAAATGTCTCTTCAAGTCGTCTGCCCATTTTTTAATTGGGTCGTCTGTTTTTTTGGAGTTGAGTTGAGTGAGTTTTTCATAGATTTGTGATATTAATCCCTTATCAGATATATCATTCGCAAATATCTTTTTCCATTCAGTAGGATCCCTTCTTGTTTTATTGATGATTTCCTTTGCTGTGAAAAAACTTTTTAGTTTAATATAATCCCACATGTTTATTTTTTCTCTTACTTCCCTCGAGCGAGGGTATATATCAGTAAAAATCTTACTCCGGGTAATGTCTGAGAAGTTTCTTCCTATATTTTCTTCTAGGTATTTTATGGTTTCAGATCTTACATTTAAGTCTTTAAGCCATTTTGAATTTATTTTTGTATATGGTGTAAGGAGGTGGTCCAGCTTCATTTTTTTGCATGTGTCTGTCCAGGTTTCCCAGCACCATTTATTGAATAGACTGTCTTTACTCCATCGTACATTCTTGCTTCCATTGTCGTAGATTAAATGGCCATATAGGCGTGGATTTATTTCTGGACTCTCTATTCTGTTCCATTGATCTATGTGTCTGTTTTTATGCCAGTACCATGCCGTTTTGATTACTGTAGCCTTGTAGTATAATTTGAAGTCAGGTATTGTTATACCTCCCACTTTGTTCTTATTTCTCAAGATTGCCTTTGCTATTCGGGGTCTTTTATGGTCCCATATAAATTTTAGGATTATATGTTCTATTTCTGTGAAAAACGACGTTGGCAGTTTGATAGGAATTGCATTGAATATGTATATTGCCTTAGGTAGTATGGACATTTTAACTATATTAATTCTTCCTATCCATGAACATGATATGTGTTTCCATCTATTTATATCTTCCTTCATTCCTTTCTTCAGTGTCTTATAATTTTCTGAGTACAGATCTTTTACTTCTTTGGTTAAATTTATTCCCAGGTATTTTATAGTCTTTGGAGCGATTGTAAATGGGATTCTTTTTTTAATTTCTCCTTCTGATGTTTTATTATTGGTATATACAAATGCAACTGATTTCTGAATATTAATTTTGTATCCTGCTATTTTACTAAATTCATCTATCAGCTCTAATAGCTTCTTGGTGGACTCTTTAGGGTTCTCTATATATAGTATCATATCGTCTGCACAGAATGATAACTTTACTTCCTCCTTACCAATCTGGATGCCTTTTATTTCTTTTTCTTGTCTGATTCCTGTGGCTAGAACTTCCAGCACTATGTTGAATAGAAGCGGAGATAGTGGGCAACCTTGCCTTGCTCCTGATCTTAGGGGGATGGTTTTAGCTTTTCCCCATTGAGTATGATGTTAGCTGTGGGTTTGTCATATATGGCCTTTATTATGTTGAGATATGATCCCTCTATTCCCACTTTCTTAAGGGTTTTTATCATAAATGGCTGTTGGATTTTATCAAATGCTTTTTCTGCATCTATTGATATGATCATGTGATTTTTATTTTTCATTTTGTTAATGTGGTGTATCACATTAATTGATTTGCGGATGTTGAATCACCCTTGCATACCAGGGATGAATCCCACTTGATCATGGTGAATGATCTTTTTAATGTATTGCTGAATTCTGTTCGCTAATATTTTGTTGAGGATTTTTGCATCTATGTTCATTAGAGATATCGGCCTGTAGTTTTCTTTTTTTGTGGTGTCTTTGTCTGATTTTGGGATCAGGGTGATAGTGGCTTCGTAAAAAATGTTTGGGAGTCTTCCTTCCTTCTGGATTTTTTGGAAGAGCTTGAGGAGAATAGATGATAATTCTTTTTTGAACGTTTTGTAAAATTCACCTGTAAAGCCTGGTCCAGGGCTTTTGTTTGTTGGGAGACTGTTGATTACTGATTCAATTTCCGTGGTGGTAATCAGTCTATTCAGGTTTTCTGTTTCTTCTTGAGTTAGCCTTGGAAGGTTGTACGCCTCTAGAAAATTGTCCATTTCTTCCAAATTGTCAAATATGTTGGCATATATTTGCTCATAGTAACTTTTTAAAACTTTTTGTATTTCTGCAGTGTCTGTTGTCACTTCTCCTCTTTCATTTCTGATTTTATTAATTTGGGTCCTCTCTCTCTCTTTTTTAATGAGTCTGGCTAAAGGTTTGTCGATTTTGTTTATCTTCTCTAAGAACCAACTCTTGGATTCATTGATCTTTTGTATTGTTTTTCTGGTTTCTATTTCATTTATTTCTGCTCTGATCTTTATTATCTCCTTCCTTGTGCTCCCTTTGGGCTTATTTTGCTGTTCTTTTTCCAGATCCCTTAAATGTGAAGATAAACTGTTGAATAGTGATGTTTCTTGTTTCTTTAGGTAGGCCTGCAAAGCTATGAATTACCCTCTTAGGACTGCTTTCGGCATCCCATAGATTTTGGGTCATCGTGTTTTCATTTTCGTTTGTCTCGAGATATCTTTTGATTTCTTCCTTGATCTCCTGCTTGACCCATTCATTATTTAGTAATAAGTTATTCAGCCTCCATGAATTGGTGTGTCTTCCAGTTTTTTTTCCTGTAGTTCATTTCTAATTTCATAGCATTGTGATCAGAGAAGACAATTGGTATGATTTCAATTTTCTTAAATTTATCAAGACTTGTTTTGTGGCCTAATATATGGTCTATCTTGGAAAATGTTCCATGTGCGCTTGAGAAAACGTGTATTTTGCAGCATTGGGATGAAATGTTCTGAAAATATCGATTAAATCCAAGTGGTCCAATGTATCATTTAAGGCTGTTGTTTCCATATTGATTTTCTGTCTGGAAGACCTGTCCCTTGTTGTCAGAGGTGTGTTGAAGTCCCCTACTATGATAGTGTTACTGTTGGTCTCTGTCTTTATGTCAGTCAGTACCTATTTTATATATTTAGGTGCTCCTATGTTGGGTGCATAGATGTTTACTAGGGTTATGTCCTCTTGTCGGATCGATCCCTTTATTATTATACAGTGCCCATCTTTATCTTTTAGTATGTTCTTCATTTTAAAGTCTATTTTGTCAGATATAAGTATTGCAACTCCAGTTTTTTTCTCGTTTCCATTTGCATGAAATATCTTACTCCAACTTTTCACTTTCAGCCTGTGTGTGTCTTTTGTTCTGAGGTGAGTCTCTTGTATACAGCATATACAAGGGTCTTGCTTTCTTACCCAGTCAGCCACCCTATGTCTCTTGATTGGAGCATTTAATCCATTTACATTTAAAGTGATTATTGATAGGTACATAGTTATTGTCATTTTTAAATTTGTAGTTAGGTTGTTTTGATCTTTCTTCTATTTACAGAAGTCCTTTTAGTATTTCTTGCAATGCTGGCTTGGTTGTAATAAATTCCTTTAGCTTATTTTTTTTGGAAAGCTCTTTATCTCTCCATCAACTTTAAATGATAACCTTGCTGGATAAAGCAATCTAGGTTGTAGGCCTTTGTTTTCCATCACTTTGAGTATCTCCTGCCACTCCCTCCTGGCCTTCAATGTTTCTGTAGAAAAATCATTTGATAGTCTTATGGGAGTTCCCTTGTATGTAACCCTCTGTCTTTCTCTTGCTGCTTTTAGGATTCTCTCTTTGTCTTTAAGCTTTGCCATTTTAACTATAAGGTGTCTTGGTGTGGACCTGTTTGGGTTTATCCTGGTTGGAACTCTCTGCACTTCCTGGACTTGTATGTTGGTTTCCTTCATCAGGTTGGGGAACGTTTCAGACATTATTACTTCAAATATGTTCTCAATCTCTTGCTTACTCTCTTCACCTTCTGGTGTTCCTATGATGCGCATGCTGTTGCGCTTGATGTTATCCCTGTGGTCTCTTAAGCCATCCTCATTGTTTTTTATTCTTTTTTCTTTCTGTTGTTCCGTTTGGGTGATCTCTGCTACCTTGTCTTCTAAGTCGCTGATTCGATCCTCTGCTTCATCTAACCTGCTGGTAATTCCTTCAAGTGAGTTCTTAATTTCGGTAATTGTGTTCTTTAGTTCTAACTGGTTGTTCGTTATCATTTCTACGTCCTTCTTTATGTCTTCTCTAAGCTCCTTAAACATTCTTATCACCAGTGTTCTGAACTCTGTCTCTGAAAGGTTGGTTACGTCTGCTTCATTTGGTTCCAGTTGTGGAGGCTTCTTCTGTTCTGTTATTCAGGACGTGTGTCTTTGTTTCCCCATTCTGGCTGACTGTGTTTATTTTGATATATTAGGTAGATCCCCTAGAGTTCTTAGTTCTTGCTAGGTTATCTTACGTAGTATGTGTCCTTTATATTTGACTCGCACCACGTCATCCTCCTCTGCGTGTGCTTCAAAGGTGACTCTTGTGTTGTGTACACTGTCCCGTTCAAGAAGATCTTTAATTGCTTTTTGCTTGTGAGTAGGTGGGGTTAACTCCTGGGCTGACCTGTTGTGAGTCTTGGCTCTGCCCCCCGCAGGGCACTCTGCTGTGTGAGGCTTGACCACCCAAATGTGGTTTGGCCTCTATGGGCTCCAGTGCCTGCAGAGAACCCCCTCTGGGTGGAAACCTATGTAATTTTACTAACCATTGTCACCCCAACAAATGTAATATAAAAAAAAGAAAATCTTATACGACTAAGCATCCACTTTCTTGGTAAACAGGGATGGCTCTTGTGTAGTAGGAGTGTGCTGAAGGGTCTCTTGCCATGTTTCATCGTGACAAGAGTGCCAATGTCAACTAGATCCGGTGTCCCATGTTGCCATCATGTTTTGGTGGCTATCTATTTCTTCCAGGCATTACCGTGACTTTGCTCCCTGAGACATTAGGCACAAATCATTTGTAGAGATTGTATTCTTTGTCTACAAAATCGCAACATGCTTTCAGTGCTGCTTTATCTTCATTAGCATTGATTTTCATGAGCTGTGGCTCCTGAGTTTCTATATGTTAATCTCTCTTTTCTACCCCAATGTAGCTCTTCCATGCAGGGAAAAGAATGGAACTAGCATTTTCCAGCACTTACTATATGCCAGGTACTGTATTCGGCATTTTACAAATGTTATCATACTGAAACTTCACAATAACTCTGTGAAGCATGGCAAGTAAGTACTGTTATCAACTTCATTTTACAGATGAGAGAACTGAAACTGAGGCATAGAGAGGTTAAGTAACTTGTCCAAGTTTGTTTCCAAAGCCATGCCCTTTCCATTGCACCATAGTGTCTTTCACTTTTCTGGTAGCTTCCATGTTTTTGCATTGCCAGAATTTTTATTTAAGAACACTTGGATGAAATCTTTTGTAAAATTAATTAATCAACCAGTTAATTCCCAGTGTAAGCAAACTGGTGTTCTGTGTTTCTGAAGTTAGAAATACGTTTCAAAAGTGTTTTTTTTTTTTGCTTTTCACTACAAGGTTTTAGGTATGTTTAGTGAACATTCTTTGAACTTTGTTCAGGCTGCTGAGCATTCAGTTATGGCCCCTTATCTCACTGTTTGGAATGCAAGTATCAGTGAGCTCAGGAGGGAAATAATTAATGCTAAAGAAATAATAACAATTGGCTACTCAGAAATTCTGTCCTTGTCAAGATAGGTCGGAGTCAGGCTGTGGATTAAAGAGAAGTAAAGTCAATTTTTGATTCACTTTCTTATCTCTCCCCCAGGAGTTGGAGGTGCTATCTCCCTCAGTTACCCAGAGCCCAAATGTTAACTTTTCCTACCACCACTTCCAGCCACCACTTCTAAAAACAGTCAAAAGGGTCTCTCACCCTCCTGGCTCATGTTTCAGATTTAACCCTTGAATAAATTTAAGCACCTCAGGACTTCCTCAGACTTCACATTAGTGGATAAACTACCACTAAGGAACTTATGGCATCTAATGTTTCTCCCAAAGAGTACTGACATTTTAACAGTAAACTTCCAAAGATACCAAGCCTTAGCCCAAAGATAGAGAGTTTTCAAAGCTACCTTATTGTGACTGAGGACAGACACAGTTGGAGACAATACAAGTTAATCTGGTCTCCTCCTCTACAGGCATGCATACATACCCACAGGGGGCTACTCTGCTTCCACAACACTCAACATCTAAGAGTACAGATTCCTGATCTTGACAGTCACATTCATTTGTATGACAAATTATCATTAATATCTTTCTAAAGCAAAGGTAGCCAATTCCTCTAGTATTGTACCCTTGGGTGTTACTAAGGTCTTTCAATGGTCAAATTTCAAATTCATCTCTAATCATACATTCTCAACCTATCCTGATTGTCTTATTTAGCTTGGACCATCCAATAGCATAGATCTTTGATGGGAATACATATGTTAATAAATGTACGGGTGCATTGGGCTTTGTGATTTGTTTCTCTGAGAAATCATATATCTTTGTCAAATTATGATATATATGAGTCCAACATAGAAAGGAATGCTAATGGTTGACTTGGCTGAATATTTTAGCAATCCTCAAATCATACCAGCTGGCTAATTATCCACCTGGGTAACTAGCCACAAGGATGTGACTAGCCCTGGTATAATTAACCTGGAAAAAAAGACAGGTATCATAGCTAAGAATGTAGTTTCTGAAGTCAGGCACACTTACATTCAAATCCTAGCTCAGCCAGTTACTCTGTATATAACCCTGAAGAGGGCATGTCTCACTAAGGCTCAGTTTTCTCACATGTAAAATGGGGATAATGATAGTGTTTACCTCATAATGTAGTTTGTGAAGAATAAATTACACAAAAGCATATATTTCAAGTTCCTTTTTTGAATTAAAGTTTATTGGGGTGACAATTTTTAGTAAAGTTTCATAGCTTTCAGGTGTACAATTCTATAACACATTATCAATATCTCACATTGTGTGTTCACAACCCAGAGTCAGTTCTCTTTCCATCACCATATATTAGACCCCGTTTACCCTCTTCTACAACCCCCCTGCCTGCTTACCCTCTGTTAACCCCTAAACTACTGTCTATGTCTATGAACTTTTGTTTCTCATTTGTTTCTCTTGCTCTTTTGTTGTTTTCAGTTTTACATACCACATAAAGTTCCTGAAATAGAGTAAGTACTCACTAATCACTGGCTATTGATAATTACAGTACCAATTATTACAAGAGATATTTCCCTACACACTACATTCTTTGGGATGGGGATCCAGGATGGTATAATCTATAGACCTGCTCTATAGCGATTAATCATCTGTATGCTCACACCTTAGATTGCTAAAACCGCCTGAAACTTACCACCTAACAAGACCTGTTAAATTTAAATCCTCACCTATAGATGTTTTTGTTGTATTCTACCAGCCCCTTCCACCATAAATTGACTTTTTGCCTTCAGATCGTAAATGATAGAGCCTAGTAAGACAGATGGGAGAGAGAAAAGGTTGCCAAGAGTCACCTTTAACAGAGCTGCCACAGCCTTTGAATTTTACCTAGTATTTACTAAAGTAAGTCCCCAGAAAGCAAAAAGCTGTTCAAAAGCATCTCCAGTTCTCTAAGATGAGGAAGATTCTACCATCCTCAGGCTGAGCGCTAAAAGACTGCCTATTGGTCATTAACAATTTTCTTCAGTTGACATGAGAGCTACTCTTGTGGTAGAAGGTGTAATCCATGTCCCGTCATCTTTGAACACCAACCACCTTCTCTCAGAAATGAAACCACAAATGATGAAAGGACGCTTATAGGCTGACCATGAGGATATTAAACTAGAGCCTCTTTATTTTGATAAACAAGGAAACAGAGTCCCAAAGCGTAAAATTGACTTTTCTCAGTAGATCACTGGTAAAATCAAGTCTAGAACTCTAATGTCCTGGTTCCCAGTCAAGCCCTTGAGAAGTCCAGCTGCAGACTAAAATCCTGTGTTGCTGCTTCAGGCCAGGCCATAAGCTTTGTATGTACAAGGCTTTGTATGGCAGGCCTCATAGCGGGGAAACTGCTTCCCCCACACTAGACTTGTTGCACAGCCACTGCACTGCCAATTTCTGGAGGGAGTTATGGTCATGGATTCAGGCTCCCAACTTCAGGCCAGCTATGCTCATATACATATCTGCATTCCTAGCTCACACATCTCCATTTGGAGACCTTCTTATGGAGAGCTTTGGCTGAGGCATTTCTCCCGTATCTCCACCAAGATCTCTTTATTAGGAGTCTTGGCTGAAGCAATTTTCTCCGCTTTCTCTCAGTACCTTTCCACTACTAGTCCTTCCCTATCTCCTTATCTCCAGCCCATAGGTCCATAAAGAGGAAGGGGCCTCCATTTGGGGCTCCTTGGCAGTAAGATTATTATCCCCATCTGTAGCATTTATCTGACTCTTGCTCAGTGTCATTCTATGGGGGAAAATGGAACACTGAAGAGTTAGCCACATTTTGTCTCTTGCTTGAAATGTCACAGTAAGTAAATAAAAGCTTGATCATTACTTTCAGTTCATCTCATTGTCCTAATTGGCCACCCTGACATCCGGCAGCTGGAGTCCTCTTTCTAATTCACTGCTCTGTTTTCCTGCTTCAGAATGCCAGAGGCAGTCTATTTTGTTGTATTTAAAAGTAACTTCATGCAGTGTAGAGTCTGGGAGACCTATAAATTAAATATACTCTTGTAATCTTACTAATCTGTAGAGTTCATATTTTGGTGGTTCTCAAACTTTAAATAGCATGAACTACTTTAAATAGCAGGAGGCCTTTTGAAAATGCATATCATTGGGCTCTAAACCAATTTAGATTCAGTAAGTTTGGGATGGGGATCATTTTGAACAAAGATCATAATTGAAGGCATACTGAATTAAGGGAAATAGTCTTCAAAATATGACTCTACATGAAAAAAATAATCTATTACTGTGTGTACACACACACACATACACACACACACACCAAACATAATTTTTCTACTTTGAAATAACCATATAGTTGGCTAGATTGCCAACCATTTTTTTAACCAGACATTTGGTATCTACTAGGCACTCACTGGAGTTAACTGGAACTATTTCCTTTAATAAATTACAAGGCACTGTCAGACACATTCTGGGACTCTCAGAGATAATTTTTCCAAGGGAGATCTCAATGTGTGGCATGCTGAGATAAGCAGAATCAATCCAAGACTGCCCGATGCCATATTTCAGTGGCAGAAGCTGTATATATATATATATATATATATATATATATATATATATATAAATGACAGGCAATCTCAAGAAACTAAGAGCAGGAAGATCCCAAAGGGAGACAAAGTTCTTGGGATGCAGGATTGATGAGAGACCTCAATTAGAAGTTATAAGAAGTCGTAGAGTTCCCTTCTGATCTCTTTTGAACTCAAGGCCTCATCAGCAGTTAGGTATACATATCTGTGGATAGTCCTCCTCTGCTTTAAACTTCCTTTGGTTCCTACAGGGTAAAGTGTCAAGTCATTAAGTTTGGTACTGGTGAAAACATAATTTTAGATCTCTTATCCCACTGTTTTTACCACACACACACTTTAGCTATTTTGAATTTCTTACAATTCCCAGACATTCTATGATCTTTCACAGCTCTCTGCTTTTGTTCATGCTCTTTCCCCTGCACAGAATGACTTTCTCATGGATCTTTCTCATGAATCTTTTGAATTCTTACTCATTCTTACAGATATACCTTAAATGTCACCTTTTATATTAAGTCTTCCTGGGCACAGAAAATGCTGGAAAGTTGCTGGAATTCTTTCCCCTGGCTCAGTGGGAACTTCATGACTGTTCTATAAAAGAAGCCACTTGAAGGATAGGTGTAATTCTTTCATAATAAACTAATAATTGGCTCTAGAATGGCAGAAATATTATCTTTTTTCCATACATCTTATTGACTTTTGAAAATAACACTGGCACTAAAGTAATTATCTTTTCTGTAAGCACATTCCTCCTTCAAATTCCCTATTATAAATTATATCACCATCTACTCAATCTCTCAAGCTCGAAAGCCAAGTCTTTACTCTGATTTTTCCTTTTTCCTCTATACCACCCATGTCTGCTTAATCTCTAAATCTAGCAGCTTCTACCTTAAAATTATTTCTCAAATCTATCATTATCCCCCACCCCCATTATCATGATTTCTTGACCAGATTATTACAAAAACCCCCTAAACTACCTTTCTGCTTTTTTTTCCAGTATTTTTTAAATTAAAAATTCTAGTTTTTAATCTATGCCCCAGGCTGCTACCAGAGTACTTTTTTTCAATGCCCAACTGATAATTTTACTCGCCAATACAAAACCTTCTAATGACTCCCCATCACCTCCACCATATGGCCAAAAATGTTACCATGGCACGTAATGGTCCTTCACAGTCACCAGACTCATTTCCTGGCTTATCTTTTTCTATGACTCCATGAAATGTTTATACCGAATAAACTCAACGTTTTGCAAAGATCACGGGGTGCACACACAATTTCATCCAACTGTTCTTCACTGCTTTTCCATGTTTTCTGATCCTTTAACACCCAGTCCATATTACCTCATCTTGTGAAGCTTCAAGTCCCATTCAAGCCCCACAAGGCTGTTAGTTCACATAACCAATTCTTTGGTCCTTCAACCAATTTGTGTGTGTGTGTGTGTGTGTGAATATTTTTTATCCCTTTTTAAAAAACTTTATTATATATTTATTTTGACATTCAAAATTATTTTATACTAGTTTCAAGTATACAGCATAGTGGTTAGATATTTATATAATTTAAGAAGTGATCCCCCTGACTACTCTAGTACCCACCTAGCACTATGCATAGTTATTACCATATTATAAACTATATTCTCTACACTTTACATAACCATGACTATTTTGTAACTACAAAATTTTACTTAATCCCTTCAACTTTTTCACCCTGGCCCCAATCTCCTTCCATCTATCACCCTGATGACACTAATATCCATCTGACACCATACATAGTTATTACAATATTATTGACTATATTCCTTATGCTATACCCTATATTCCCATGTCTACTGTGTAACAACCAATTTATACTTCTTAATCCCTTCCTTTTCTCACTCACCTCCCCAATCCCCTTTCCTATGTGGGAACCATCAAAACATCCTCAGTATTTATGAGCTGGTTCTGTTTTATTTGTTTGGTTATTTTGATCTTTAGATTCCACATATAAACAAAATCACATTGCGCTTGTTTTTCTCTGTCTGACATAGTCCACTCAGCAAAATACCCTCCAGGTACATCCATGCTGCCAAAGATGGCAAGAACCCATTCCCATTCATGGACAAACAATATTCCATTGTATATATGTACCACCTACTTTTTATCCGTTCATCCATTGATGGACACCCAAGCTACCTTCACATATTGACCATTATAAACAATGCTGAAATGAACATATGGATGCAAATGTCCCCTTGAAGTAGTGTTAGGGCTGCTTCAAATAAATACCCAGAAGTGGGATTACTGGGTCTTTATTTGTCTCTTGTTATAGCCTTTATTTTAAAGTCTATTTTGACTAGTATAAGTATTGCTACCTCAGTGATTTACTTATTTATTTATTTTTTGTTTTTGGTTTTATTTCCCTTTTCACGAAATATGTTTTTCTCATCCCTTTACTTTCAGTCTGTGTGTGCCTTTCGATCTGAAGTGAGTCTCTTGTAGGCACCATATGTAAAGGTCTTTTTTTCTTATCCTTTCAGCCTCTCTACCTTATGATTAGAGCATTTAATCCATTTACACTTAAAGTAATTGTTGATAGATATGTATTTATTTCCATTTTATTATTCATATTTTTTTCATTTCCCTCTTTGTCAGTTTCTTTATTAGTACAATGACATCAAATACATTATGACAGATGCTCCATTAATACAAAGTTGGTAGCTTGTTAACCATTTGTCTAGATGGCAACATTTTGATTTTGTCTATTTCCGGATTTTTTTTTTTAATTAAAGTTTGTTGGGGTGACAATTGTTAGTAAAGTTTCGTAGATTTCAGTTGTACAATTCTATAATACATCATCTGTATATCAAATTGTGTGTTCACCACCCAGAGTCAGTTCTTCTATCACCATAGATCTGATCCCTTTTACTCTCATCTACTACCCTCTTCACCCCTTACCCTCTGGTAACCACTAAACTATTGTTTGTGTCAATGAGTTTTTGTTTGTCTTATTCCTTTGTTGTTTTCAGTTTTATATGCCACATATCAGTGAAATCATGTGTGTTTTAGTAGCACCTACAAAAATGTCTACTAGTGACTATAAGCTTTTATTCATTCATCCAACAAATAACTCCTGAGAGCCTAGCACGTATCAAGCACTACATGAACACTAGGGATATAACAGTAAAAAGGACAAGTGAATCCCTGCTCTCATGAGGCCCACAGTCTAGTCTAGGGAAAAATAATATACAAAATAAAATTTCATAAACATTTCAATCAAGTCTGGACAAGCAAATGATGCAGAGATGAGACATTTACCTGCACAATTCATGCCACCAAAAATTATCAGTCTGAAGTACCTAAATCAATACTGCCAAAGTAGAGACAAATGCATAACTTTTTTTTTTAATTATTATTATTTTTTTTAATTACAGAAGTTTACTGAGGTGACAATTATTAGCAAAGTTACATAAATTTCAGGTATACAATTCTGTATTACATCATCTATAAATCACACTGTGTGTTCACAACCCAGAATCAGTTCTCCTTCCATCACCATAGAGTTGATCCTTTTTACCCTCTTCTACCACCCCCTTAGCCTCTGGTAACCACTAAACTATTGTCTGTGTCTATGAGTTTTTGTTTCTCATTTGCTTGTCTTGTTCTTTTGTTGTTTTTGGTTTATATACTACTTATCAGTGAAATCATATAGTTCTCTAATTGTTCTGTCTGACTTTTTTCGCTTAGCATTATAGTCTCAAGATCCATCCATGTTGTTACAAAAGGTCCTATTTCATCTTTTTTACTGCCGAGTAGTATTCCATTGTGTATATATACAACAACTTCTTTATCCATTCATCTATCAAAGGGCATTTTGGTTCTTTCCATGTCTTGGCTAACGTAAATAAAGCTGCAATGAACATTGGATCACAAGTGTCTTTATGGATAACCATTTTCAGATTTTTTGGGTAGATACCCAGGAGAGGGATTCCTGGGTCATACGGTAATTGTATTCCTAATTTTTTGAGGAACCTCCACACTGCCTTCCATAGTGGCTGCACCACTCTGCATTCCCACCAACAGTGTATGAGGGTTCCTTTTTCTCCACAGCCTCTCCAACACTTGTTACTATTTATCTTGTTGATGGTAGCCATTCTAACTGGGGTGAGGTGATATCTCATTGTGGTTTTTATTTGCATTTCTCTGATGATTAGTGATGTTGAGCAGTTTTTCATATGCCTATTTGGCATTTGTATGTCTTCTTTGGAGAAATGTCTCTTCAGGTCCTCTGCCCATTTTTCAATTGGGTTGTTTGGTTTTGTTGTTGTTGTTGAGTTTCATGAGTTCCTTGTATATTTTGGATATTAGTCCTTTACCAGAGGCACTGTTTGCAAAAATCTTCTCCCTTTCAGTTGGTTGCCTCTTTATTTTTTCGATGGTTTCTTTTGCTGTGCAGAAGTATTTAAGTTTGATATAGTCACATTCATTTATTTTAGCTTTTACATACCTTGGCCTTTGGAGTCAAATTTGTAAAATGCTCTTTGAACCCAAGGTCCATAAGTTTAATACCTATGTTTTCTTCTATGCAGTTTATTGTTTCAGGTATTATGCTTAAGTCTTTGATCCATTTTGAATTAATTTTGGTACATGGTGACAGATATCAGTCCAGTTTCATTCTTTGAACTTGGCTTTCCAATTCTGCCAGCACCATTTATTGAAGACGCCCTCATTTCTCCAATGTATGTTTTTTGCTTCTTTCTCAAAAATTATCTATCCATATTTATGCAGTTTTATTTCTGGGTTTTCAATTCTATTTCGTTGGTCTGCATGTCTGTTTTTCTGCCAATACCATGCTGTTTTGATTATTGTAGACCTGTAGTACAAGCTAAGGTCAGGAAGTATGATACCTCCAGTATTATTCTTTTTTCTTAAGATTGCTTTGGCTATTCGGGGTCTTTTGTGGTTCCAAACAAATCTGATGATTTTTTGTTCTATTTCTTTAAAAAATGCCATTGGGATTTTGATGGGGATTGCATTAAATCTGTATATTGCTTTTGGGTAATATGGCCACTTTAACTATGTTGATTCTTCCAATCCATGAGCACGGAATGTCTTTCCATTTCTTGGTGTCTTTTTCAATTTCTTTCAAAAATGTCTTCTAGTTTTCAGCATATAGGTCCTTCACATCCTTGGTTAAGTTTATTCCTAGGTATGTTATTCTTTTTGCTCCAATTGCAGAAGGAATTGTTTTTTTTTTTTTTTTTTTTTTTTTTTTTTTTTTTTTTTTTTTTTTTTTTGTATTTCTTTTTCTGAGATTTCATTGTTAGTATATAGGAATGCAATGGAATTTGGTATATTGATTTTGTAGCCAGCAACTTTCCTGTATTCGTTGATTGTTTCTAATAGCTTTTTGGAGGAGTCTTTAGGATTTTCTATATATAGCCTCATGTCATCTGCAAAGAGTGATAATTTAACTTCTTCATTCCCAATTTGGATGCCTTTTATTTCTTTCTCTTGCCTGATTGCTCTGGCAAGGACTTCCAACACTATGTTGAAGAGCAGAGGTGATAGGGGAGAGCCCTGTCGTGTTCCTGAACATAGAGCAAAGGGCTCTAAGTTTTTACCATTAATTATGAGATTAGCTGAGGGCTTGTCATATATGGCCTTTATTATGTTAAGTTCCTTTTATATCTATTTTATTAAGTGTTTTAATCATAAATAGATGTTGTATCTTGTCAAAAGCTTTTTCTGTGTAAATTGATAAAATCATATGTTTTTTGTCCTTTATTTTGTTTATGTGATGCATCACATTGATGGATTTCCGGATTTTGAACCATTCTTGTGCCCTGGGGATGAACCCCACTTGGTCATCATGAATAATCTTTTTAATGGATTGTTTTATTCGATTTGCTAGAATTTTGTTTAGTATTTTTGCATCTGTATTCATCAGAGATATTGGTCTGTAGATTTCTATTTTGGTGTTGTCCTTACCAGATTTTGGTATCAGGGTAATGTTGGCCTCATAAAATGTGTTAGGGAGTACTGTCTCTTCTTCAATTGTTTGGAAGAGTTTGAGCAGGATTGATGTTAGATTCTCTTTGAAGATTTGGTAGAGTTCACTAGTGAAGTCAACTGGTCCCGGACGTTTCTTTTTGGGAAGGTTTGGATGACTAATTCAATTTCATTACCGGTGATCGGTCTGTTTAGATTTTGCAGTTCATGGTTCAGCCTTGGAAGGCTATATGTTTCTAAGAACTTGTCCATTTCTTCTAGATTATGAAATTTGGTGGCATATAGTCCTTCATAGTATTCTTGGATGATCCTTTGTATTTCTGTGGTGTTTGTGATAACTTCCCCTTTTTCATTTCTGATGTTGTTAATTAGTGTCTTCTCTCTTTTTATCTTTGTGAGTCTAGCCAAGGGTTTGTCAATTTTGTTAATCTTTTCAAAGAACCAGCTCTATGTCACCTTAATTCTTTCTATTTTCTTTTTGTTCTCTATTTCATTTAGTTCTGCTCTGATTTTTGTTATTTCCTTTCTTCTGCTGATGTTGGGTTTCACTTATTCTTCTTTTTCTAGTGCTTTAGGGTGTAACATGAGGTTATTTTGGGGGGATTTTTCTTGTTTCTTGACATAGGCCTGTAATGATATAAATGTCCCTCTTAAAACTGCTTTCGCTGCATCCCAAAAATTTTGGTAGGATGTATTTTCATTGTCATTTGTTTCTATGTATCTTTTGATCTCTCCTCTAATTTCTTCCTTGACCCATTCGTTCTTTAAAAGTATCTTGTTTAATCTCCATGTATTTGTGGTTTTTCCTGCTTTCTTTTTGCAGTTGATATCCAATTTCAAAGCCTTGTGATCAGAGAATATACTTGGTATGATTTCATATCCTTCAATATGGTGAGGCTGATTTTATGTCCCAATATATGGTCTATACTTGAGAATGTTCCATGTACACTAGAAAAGAATGTATACTCTGATGTTTTAGGATGAAGTGCTCTATATATGTCAATTATGTCCATTTCACCTAATGTGTCATTTAGGGCTGCTATTTTGTAATTTTTTTTTTTTCTGTTTGGATGATCTATCCATAGCTGTCAGTGATATACTTAGGTCCCCTAGTATAATTGTGTTTTGGTCAGTTTCTCCCTTTAGTTCTGTTAGTAGTTGCTTGGTATATTTCAGTGCTACCTGATTGGGGGCATAAATATTGTTGACTGTTATGTCTTCTTGTTGTATATTCCCTTTTACCATTATGAAATGTCCATCTTGGTCTTCTCTTATCTTTTTCACCCTGAAGTCTGTTTCATCTGATATCATTATGTCTACGCCTGAGTTTCTCGGGGTACTGTTTGCTTGGAGTGTGAATTTCCACCCTTTCACTTTGAGTCTCTCTATGTCCTTGTAGCTGAGATGTCTCTCTTGGAGACAGCATATGGTTGGGTTTAGTTTTTTGATACAATTTGCTACTCTGTGCCTTTTTATTGGTGTGTTCAGTCTATTTACCTTTAAGGTGATTATTGATATGTGAGGATTTCCTATCATTCTATCTTCAGTTTTCTGGTAAGGCTGTGTCTCCATGGTTTCTTTGCCTTTTTGTTGTTGTTTATTATTTCTGTATGGTGGTATTCTCTGATGTTTCCCTCTGTTTCTTCTTTTATTACAGTATATATTTCAGTTGTGGATTTTTCTTGAGTGGTTACCCTTAAGTTTATGTAAAAGAAAGTTTGATATTTAGAGTATTCCATTTTCTGTATCTCACTTACTTTCTGCATTCCGATATTCCGGTTCAGGCCTTTACTTTCCCCCTTTTTATGTGTTAGTTGCCACAAATTGTCCCTGTTGATGGTGATCGAATAGCCTCCTTTAGTGTTTCTTGTAGTGCAGGTCATGTATTAGAAAATTCCCTCAGGTTGTGTATGTCTGGAAAGGTCTTTATTACTCATTCATATCTAAAGAATATCTTTGTTGGATACATTATTCTTGGCTCATGATTTTTCTCTTCAAATAGTTTGAATATTTGGTTTCACTTCCTCCTGGCTTGTAGAGTTTGTGCTGAAAAATCTGATGATAATCTAATGGGCTTTCCTTTGTAGGTTACCGTCTTCTTTTCCCTGGCTGCCTTGAGGATTCTTTCTTTGTCGTTGATTTTAGACAGCTTCATTACAATGTGCCATGTAGAAAGCCTGTGGGGATTGAGGCAATTAGGTGTTCTATTTGCTTCTTCGATGCGAGGATCCAGTTCTGTCCACAAGTTTGGGAAGTTCTCATCAACAATTTGTTTGAGTATATTCTCTGTTCCCTTCTCTCTTTCTTCTCCTTCTGGTATGACCATTATTCTTATATTGCTCTTTCTGATGGAGTGAGAAAGTTCTTGTAGAGTTCTTTGATTTCTCTTAAGTCTCAAGTCTCTTTCTTCTTCCATCCTTGTCATTTCCAGGTTTTTACCTTCAATGTCACTGATTCTCTGCTCCCTCTGGTCAAATCTACTACCTAAGCTGGTTGTTTCATTCTTAATTTCTTCTACTGAGTTCTTAATCTCCAGAAATTCTATTTGGTTCTTTTTTAAAATTTCAATCTCTTTCGTAAAATGCTCATGTTGTTCTTTGATTGTGTTTCTGAGTTCATTAAACTGCCTTTCTGTGTTTTCTTGCATCTTTTGAGTTTTTTCACAACTGCAATCTTGAATTCTCCAATGTTTGAGTCACATATTTCCATATCTTTAATTTCCTTTTCTGGAGACTTTTCACTTTCTTTCTGAGCTGTCTTGTTGCCTTGGTTATTCATGGCAATTACTGATTTATTATTTCTCTTCCTAGACATCTACAGGAGTGGCTTCTGCAACAGGTTGATAAGAAGAGGTCTTTCTTTTGTTTTCCAGTACTTGTTGGTAGTATGTTTTATTTTCTCTTCGACTGCAGCCTTTTTTTTTTTCTCTCACAGAGTAGTGCTATGTTTTCTCTGCACTATTCCAGCTTCTCACACAATGGGGGATTCCCTGGGAGACGGGCTTCTCCTCTGTTAATAGTTCACTTGGGTCACAGGGCGCAGTGTCCGTGTGAGTATATGGAGAGCTTTTGAACTTCTAAATCTCTTCCTGCACCAGATTCAGAGCCCGTATGTGTCAGCAGTTCTGTTTACTCCTGCAAGGATCCGCCCAGATAGGTAAGGCCAGGTGCAGGCTGAGTTGTGAAGGTGGCCCAGAGCAATCGTGGCGACCATCACCACAGCTGGTCCTGCTTCCACAGCTCCCTCCTCTCTGCCGGAACTAGTTGGGCTGTGAATCTTTGTCTGCTGTCCACTGTTCTCAGAACAGCAAATATTCTGTTCTTTTGATCTGACACTGCTACTGTTCTGCTTCTAGCACCGGGCATGTGTGGCGGGGCGAGCTCTGGGAGGGTAGGGAGGGAGCGGCTAGTCTCAGTGCCTAAGTGTTCCATTCTCTGCTCGGCAGTGAGGGCTAAACCACCGTTTTCAGCCTTCTTCCCTCAGTCTTTGCTCCAAGGTCTCTGCTGTAAGCATTGGGTTCAGCCGTGTTATATGCTCTCCCCTCAGCTCTGTGGGCCGTAAGCGGAGCCCTAGAAGTCCAAGTCTTCCCTCTCCCGCAGCTGCAGAAGTTCCGGGATTCAGCAAGCTTGGAGCACTGAGCTAGGTCTGCGTCCTGCGCCCGCATGGCTCCGTGTCTGCACTTCTCCCTTCCCTCCACCTCTGCTTGCGCGATTCGCCCACCTTTCGGTGAATTCAGTATTGGGCCTCTTCGTCTTGCCTGTCTGCTGTGCAGGGAATCCTTTGTGGAGTTATTGTTGTTCGATTAGTTGTAAATTCCAGGGGAGATTTACAGAGGCTCACCTCACACCGCCATTTTGATACAGTATGCACCACCACTTCTTCTTTATCCAATCATCTAGTGATGGACACTTTGGTTGCTTCCATATCTTGGCTATTGCAAATAGTGCTGCAATGAACATAGGGGTGCATATATATTTTGTAACTAGTGTTTTGGGTTTCTTTGGATAAATACCCAGAAGTGGAATTGCTGGGTCATATGGTAGATCTATTTTTAATTTTGGGGTAAAGCGCCAAAGTGTTCTCTATAGTGGTTTCATTAATTTGCAATCCCACCAACAGTGCTTGTTGTTTCCCTTTTCTCCACATCCTTTCCAACACTTATTGTTTGTTGATTTATTGACGATAGCCCTCCTGACAGGTGTGAGGTGATATCTTGCTTTGGTTTTAATTTGCTTTTCTCTGATGATTAGTGATGTTGAGCATCTTTTCCTATGTCTATTGGCCATCCGTATGTTGTTTTTGGAGAAATGTCTCTTTAGGTCCTCTGCCCATTTTTAAATTGTATTGTTTGTTTTTCTGGTGTTGAGTTATATTTGATTTTTTTGTAAATTTGGGGTATTAACCACTTATCACATGTATCATTAACAAATATCTTCTCCCATTCAGTAGGTTGTCTTTTCATTTGTTTCTGGTTTCCTCTGCTGTGGCAAAACTTTTTAGTTTGATGTAGTCCCATTTGTTTATTTGTTTGTTTGTTTCCATTGCCTGAAGAGATATATCAGAAAAAATATTACTAAGAGCAATATCAGAGTTTTCTTCTAGGAGTTTTATGGTTTCAGGTCTTATATTTAAGTCTTTAATCCATTTTAAGTTTATTCTTGTATATAGTGTAATAAGGTGGTATAATTTTTGTTTTGTTTTGTTTTATTTTGTTTTGTTTTTTTGCATGTATCTGTCCCATTTTCCCAACATCACTTATTGAATAGACTGTCTTTACTGTATGTTCTTGCTACCTTTGTCATAGTTTAAATGATCATGTAGATATGGGTTTATTTCTGGGCTCTCTATTCTGTTCCATTGATCTACGTGTCTGTTACTATGCCAATAGCAAGCTGTTTTGATTACTATAACTTTGTGGTATAGTTTGATATCAGGCAGCATGCTAACTCTAATTTTGTTCTTCTTTCTCAAGATTGCTGTGACTACTAAGGTGTTTTGTGGTTCCATATAACATTTAAGATTATTTGTTCTAGTTTTGTGAAAAAATGCCATTGGTATGTTGATAAGGATTGCATTGAATCTATACATTGCTTTGGCTGTACAGACATTTTAATAATGTTAATTCATTTTATCCATGCTTCTATTTACTTGTGTCTTCATTATTTTCTTCCTTCAATGTCTTATAATTTTCCACATACAGGTATTTTACCTCCTTGGTTATATTTATTTCTAGGTATTTTATATTTTTGATGCAATTATAAGTGGGATTGTTTTCTTAATTTCTCTTTCTGATTGTTTATTATTTATGGATAAATTGCAACCAATTTCTGAATATTAATATTGTATCCTGCTACTCTACTGAGTTCATTTATCCGTTCTAATAGATTCTTTGTGTGTGTGTGCAATCTTTCAGATAAATAACAAACATTTTAAGATGTATTCACAGAAATCTACCTGCAGGTCCTGATGAAATGTTGTTTATTTCAAAGATATTGGAATTTTCTTGAAATTTAGTTATCCAATGGGATCACCATAAGGAAATTAAAGATATAAATTTCTTGACTGCTACCAACTGCTTGACTGCTACCAATCTGTCTCCCAGCCAGTGCCAAAAAGCAACAGAAGCATTGGGTTCCCTGTAGCATTAAAGCTTGAATACACTCTGCCACCTGGAGCACTCTTTCCCCCTTCTTGTCATTCATGTGCCCCTGGTATATTTCTCCATTTTTATACAGATGGACAGATTAATAACTGCCTTCATTGATTGAACATTTTATGTCTTTTTTACACTTAAATGATCTACTCTGATTTTTTAGATATTTATAAGCAAAGTGAACTCTATCTCATTTCTATGAATTACTGTTTTTTCTCCTGTCTCCATCTTACTTGCATTCTCTCTTGTACCACCAGGGTTTGTTTTTGATTCTAGAACTTTGTTGATGGCAATTTTAAAGGAAGATTAATGACTAACATATATATTTATCTAAAAGGCCAGAGGACACTTTTTTATGGAGTAAAATCAAAATAATTTTTTCTTATATTTCTTATCTTCAATCTGATGGAAACATTTTAACTCAACACAACAAATTATTTTGAGTGTTTCTTTCTGAGTGTGCTAGCGGGGGCTAGACTTATCAAGTGATTCATGAGCTTCCCTCAGTTCTGGCCTGAACACTGCTTAGGTTTACAAGAATGGCTTTTATGAATGGATGACATAGATCAGAACAGTCAGATTCAATCATTTGCAATTCGCATTTGCTGAGACACTTGAACTATGAGCTCCCATAACTATGAGGCCTTTATTAAACATAATGAGCTGGCAATATTGTATATCACAAAAATAAAATAGGTTTTATTAGAACTTATTATATCATATTATATTAAGTTCTAGCTGGCTTATTATTTTCTAAACCCTGTTCCAAAGACTTTATATGTTTCAACTTATTTAATTCCATAAATGCCCTATGGAGAGGAACTTTTCTAAATCCCAGCTTTAAATGTGGAAAGACTGAGGCATGGAGATATTTTTCCATAATCAAAGTTAATAAATGATGAAGTGTGGCTTTTGTAACCATTAACTGCCTCAGATTCACTCCTCTTCTTCCCTTCCCCTGCTTTCACAGGCAACTACACTCCCAGTTTCCTCTGTCCTCTGGCGTTTGAGTAGGTTTAATCAATGGGAGGCACTGGTAGAAAGAAAATTAAAGAGCAGGAGTTGGGAGGAAAGCTTCTCTCTCTCTCTCTCTCTCTCTCTCTCTCTCTCTCTCTCTCTCTCTCTTTGTCTTTCTCTCCCCCTCTTTCTCTTTCTTCTTATAGCATCTCTGGAAACAGCTGTGTCTCCTCCTCCTACATGTGGACAGCTCTTCCTCCATAGCCTTAGATCTGTCTGGGCAGCCCTTGCCGGGATTTTAGCTTCAACCAGGTAGCCTGGCTTCAAGATTCTGGCAATACTACCATGTTTCCCTGAAAATAAGACCTAGCCAGACAATCAGCTCTAATGTGTCTTTTGGAGCAAAACATAATATAAGACCCAGTATTTATCATATTATATTATATTATATTATATTATATTATATTATATTATGCTATGTTATATTATATTACACACAGTCTTATATTATAGTAAAATAAGACCACATCTTATATTAATTTTTGCTCCAAAAGACACATTAGAGTTGATTGTGTGGCCAGGTCTTATTTTCGGGGAAACATGGTACCTCCTCCCATTGCCCATTTAGCCCTAAAAGTGGAAGCAGCTTCCTGTTGTTACAAATATCTTGGTAGCCTCATCATCTTCTGCTTTGTTTCTCAACAAGTCTATTACTCATTTAACCTATCCCCTATATTAAATTCCCGTTAGCTGAATGATCTACAGTAGTTTCTGTTTTCTTGGCAAGACAAGAGCAGATACAGTTTTGAACTCAGTCTAGCCCTAGAGTACATGGACTAAGAAGAGTTTCATTCCATGGGGTTCCCCAAAGGATCTAAGAGATGCATAATTCAACATAAAAGCTGACTTCTTTAAATTCTGATTGGTGTAGGGTAGCCCATAACTATGCCCAGGGCCCCACACTAGACTGTAAACTCTATGAGGACATTTGTGCATGTTCCCCATTGCTGTATCCCCAGCATACAAAACAATGCCTGGCACATAGTAGGTGCATAATGCATGTTTGTTGAATCATCACTTGAAATCCACCTCCTTTTGCTCTCATGTAATTAAAACTGATAATAAAGTCTGTCTCGTAATGTTTATTCAGCTGCAAAATATATGTGCATTATATGTATTAATAGCAAACATGGGTTTAGAAATAAGACTGTTTGAGTTCAAATCCCAGTCCCGCTATTCCCTAGCTACATGAATTTGTGCCTTTTGCTGATCTGCTAAAAGGATGACAATGTTGGTATCAATCTCATAGGGTTCTTCTTAAAATTAAATGAGATAGTATATGTAAAGTGCTTAGTACAGGCCTGGAACATGTTAATTACTTATTAAATGTTGCTATTATTATTGTTGTGTTACTATTGTTGTTAATATTGTTATTATTATGAGATGAATGATCCTTTTGGAAACATTTCCTCAGGAGGCAGAGACATTTTTGACTGATTTTCTGCCTACAAGACCCTTCAGCGTCTGCTTTCTCTATGACTCCCTGCTGTACAAGCTGAAGACCTTTAAAATTTCAGACTTGAAGACCATCAAATCTTTGAGTATCACTGCCAGTGGAGAAGAATTTGAATTATTTTCTCTGTCCTAAGCCTCATACCAGCCCAGTGTTACCACATACTCCATGAGCCTTAACTTCCTTACTGCTTCTTGCAAGGTTTAGCTAGTATATATAACTGGGATTCTGTCTCTGTATCCAGATTGCACTTTAGCTTCTCTGGTAGCTTGAGAGCCTAACTCTGTGTTTATCCTTTACTAATGGGGACATATTCTCATTCCTTGCTTTTAATCAAATGTATCTTACAGAAACACAGTGCTACCATATTTCTGCATATAGAACTAAAAATTGTTTGGAAATTCCTGATAATGAGCATCCACATACTGTATATTCATATTGGGCCACCCTCCACCTTGGAGATCTAAGGCAGCTAGGCCTGAACTTGCTACACTTCTATGGACACTATGACATTAATCGCTAACTTGGCCCTTTAAAAACGATTGCTAAACTGATTTAGTTCCACAACCCAGGCCATATTCTCTCCTGGATTATTTCTTCCCCTACTGGCCCACTAAAGTACTAGTGGGTTTTGTAGCCCAGCATATAAGGACTATATGCAATTAGGTATATCCCACAGTTTGTAAATGAGAATGCTGGATCTATATCCAAAACCATTCAGCTAAGTCTGCTCATTTGGTCATTGCTCTGCATTCCTTCATTCATTCAGCAAATATTTATTGAGCATCTAATATGTGTACTCTACTAAGAACAGGAGATACCATGGTGAATTAAAAAAAAAAAATCTATAACCCCAAGGAGCTTATCTTCTGCATGGTTGAGGTTCAACAAGAAAACTCTCTGGAGATTCCCAGGCCTCCTCCTATTCTTTTCATCCTTCTAGAAAATTTTTCAAAGATCATATATCACTAACCTACTGGCTTCCACAATGATTCTCTTGCAAAAAAAAAGTGAATTTTGTGCTGACAGTAATATCAGAAATAAAACTGATGAACACTCTTATCCATTCACACACCCACATACCTACACCCACACACAAAGTTATCAGTATTAAGAGAAAATAATTATTCTCATTTCACCAAAAACCATGCTTCAAAATGTCAAAACATCTATAGATTTGGTTCTATTTAAAAATGGAAGAACTGATTACGAAGTTAATTGGGCTCATCAAGTCAGGCATTTGACAGCATTCTGTAAAGTAGGAAAATAAAATAAGTGCGATATCAGATCAGCCTTCAGGTCAGCAGCTGGCTTCTCTAATCAAGCTCACAATCCATTCAGTATTTCCAGTCCAATCCAGAGTAACTAGGATGACCAGACCAATCTTGTTTGCATCTTTCATTGTCAATAGGTAATTTACCACCAGGTTCCACCTCAGCACTACAGAAACTTTTCTAATAATTTATTTTACAAATACCTAAGGAAAAAAGGTCTCCAATGACATAATATGTATAATATGCATTTTAATTGGAAGGCAACTTAGATATTTATTTAAACCATGTTCATGTGCAAGTAATTTCTAATGATGGAAAGCTGCCTTGGTGGAACTAATTATAATAAATTACTAATGATGCTTGCAAACATTAGGTGTTTAAAGTGATCAGTAGATCAAAAGCCAAGATTAGACATAGTTACAATGCTTTATATGAACTTCTTATGGAATTAAAAAAGGGCCCTCTTTACCCTGTTCTACCAAAGAATTAGTCCTCCATGTCCTTGGAGAATGAGTCCTTAATGCATTTGGCACTCCAAGCCCAGTGCATTAAGATTGTCTCAGCATTGGCAAAGCTGCATTAAGATAGAGATATATGAGCCCCTACATCCCCAGGAATGGGACTCTGGCCTTTCCCATAACACACTTAATCAATCCTCCAAAGAACTGGGGTGCTAATACAATGTTGAAATATGTATGCAAGCTTCACTTTTCTCAGAAATAAATTTTACCTTGGCTCACAAGGTACTAGGCTTGATGGAAACCAGTTAGATGAAAATTTAGTTTTGCAACCTGTTTGTTTATTTTCACATTCACTGTCAGTGAGAAAAGAAAACAGGGAAATTTCTATATGACCACAAATCAAATACAACAGAAATGCATTTAGAACCATGCAAAGTCTATTTTAAAATGGATTGGACAATTGGAGTCCATGATGTCCAAAACAATCTTGCTCAAGTGTGTAGATATTTTTCTGCTTCAGACCTCATCCCAAAAGCACCTCGTTCAGTACATTATAAAATATTCTAAGGTCAGTAGAACCTGCCACTTTTGCTTGGTATTTTGAAAGCATGGACTACAATGAAAACAGGCCATACTATTTCCCAGATTGCCAGAGAATGCCCCAGGCATAAAGTTTTTAAATTTATGTTTTCTTATGTAAAAACTGCAAAAGTAAATCAAATAAGTCAAAAACTCTCTTATCTACCACTGAGTTTATGAAATAAAACATTACATATATAAGTGAAGCCATCTGTGCAGTGCATCTCTTCCTCTTCCTGTTCCTGTCCCCTTCCTCCCTCTTCAGCAGTAAACACTATTGTAAATTTGGTGTTTGTTATTGCTATACATGTTTTACACTATTCTTTATAGACATATATTTATAAACAACATATAATGTTGTTCTGTGTTTTATGGAATCACACTATGTATTTTTCCATAAATTCAATTCTTTTATTCATTCAACAGTGTTTTTTTTTTTTTTTTAGATTCATCCATGTTGATGTGCATAGCTCTAGTTGAATCATCTGTACTTCTGTATGTACTCCATTGTATTCATATACAGCAAGTTTATAATATTTTCTGTATAGATGCACATTCAGGCTTTTCCCACCTTTTTGCTACTAGAATGAATGCTTCTGTGAGCATGTTTCCTGACATTCATGTTTGGGAGTTTCTGTAAGGTAAATCTCCAGCTTCACCAAACAGTGCCAAATTCTTTTCTAGAGTGATTGTACCAATTCACATGCCCACCAGAAGTGTAAGAGGGTTGTTGTTTTTATTAGTTTCAGGTGTACAAAACAATGTAATAGTTAGACATTTATCATTTATATCCCTCACACAGTGATCACCCCCCTCCCCCATCTACTACCCCTCTGACATCGCATACAGCCATTACATTTCCACTGCTTCTATTCCTAATGCTGTACTCCGCTTCTTGTACATATATATATATATGTATATATATATATATATATATACACATATATATATATGAAGTATATATACAAGGTGTGTGTGTGTGTGTGTGTATATATATATATATATATATATATATATATATATACACTTATATATAGTAGTTTACATTCATTATTGTTCAGCTTCAGGTGTACAGTGCAGTGATCAAGTATCTACAGCATCCCTGAGATAAGAGGGTCTTCACTGCATATTTTTCAAAAGTTATTTTTTTCCTCAGAAAGTTGTCACCTTGTTCCCTCAATATTACTTGTTAGTACAGTTCCTATTATATCAAAAATAATAATAATAATTTATGGTCCCAAGCAAGTCAGCTCCAATAGCTGGGGTCCACTTGGGAATCCAAGAGGATCATTTTGAGTTCTTACTGATCAGTTCAGCCAATCTCAGGACAAAACGGTGAGGTACATGACATTACTTTTTGGTACGCTCTACTTTGTGCTTTGCACTTGCTACTCCCACTGATTTGATGTTTCTCATTAAGTACAGTCATGCTGTTACCAGTCAGTACTTCGTGCTCCAGCCAGCCTCCATTTTCATCACAGCTTGCTTGTCAATCACTGATTCATTCATTCATTTATTCAGTCATTCTTTCAATTGTTCAACAAACATGTACTGAATGGTTAAAATTTTCCAGACACTCTATAATGAAGTTCAAATAGAAGGAAAGTGTCGCACAAGACTGGTACTTCTGCCTTGTGTTTCAACCCTCTTCTCTTTGTCATAAAATTTGATAAATTACAAATGGTCCTATTTCATCTTTTCTTACCACCGATAGTATTCCATTGTGTATATATACCACAACTTCTTTATCCATTCATCTATTGAAGGACATTTTAGTTGTGTCCATGCCTTGGCCAGTAAATAAAGCTGCAATGAACACTGGAGCACATGTGTCTTTATGGATAAATGTTTTCAGATTTTTGGGGAGATACCCAGGAGAGGGATTGCTGGGTCATACGGAAATTCTACTCCTAATTTTGTGAGGAACCTCCATACAGCCTTCCATAGTGGCTGCACAAGTCTGCATTCCCACTAACAGTGTATGAGAGTTCCTTTTTCCCCACAGTCTCTCCAACACTTGTTACTATTTGTCTTGTTGATGATAGCCATTCTGACTGGGGTGAGGTGATATCTCATTGTGGTTTTTATTGGCATTTTTCTGATACTTAGTTATGTTGAGCATTTTTTCGTATGTCTATTTACCATTTGTATGTCCTCTTTGGAGAAATGTCTCCTCAGGTCCTCTGCCCATTTTTCAATTGGGTTGTTTCCTTTTATGTTGTTGAGTTGCATGAATTCCTTGTATATTCTGGATATTAGCCCTTTATCGGAGGAACTGTTTGCAAAAATCTTTTTCCATTCAGTTGGTTGCCTCTTTATTTTGTTGATGGTTTCTTTACTTGTGCAGAAGCTTTTAACTGTGGTATAGTCCCATTCATTTACTTTAACTTTTACTTCCCTTTCCTTTGGAGTCAAATTCATAAAATGCTCTTTGAACCCAAGGTCCGTAAGTTTAGTACCTATGTTTTCTTCTATGCAGTTTATTGTGTCAGGTCTTATGCTTAAGTCTTTGATCCATTTTGAATTAATTTTGATACATGGTGACATACAGCAGTCCAGTTTCATTCCTTTCCACGTGGCTTTACAATTCTGCCAACACCATTTATTGAAGAGGGTGCCTTTTCTACATTGCATGTTTTTTGCTTCTTTGTCAAAAATTATCTATCCATATTTATGTGGTTTTATTTCTGGGTTCTCAATTCTATTCCATTGGTCTATGTGTCTATTTTTCAGCCAATACCATGCTGTTTTGATTATTATTGCCCTGTAGTACAAGATAAAGTCAGGGAGTGTGATACCTCCAGAATTGTTCTATTCTCTTAGGATTGCTTTGACTATTTGGGGTCTTTTTTGGTTCCAAATAAATCTGATGATTTTTTGTTCTATTTCTTTAAAAAATGCCATTGGGATTTTGATGGTGATTGCATTAAATCTGTATATTGCTTTGGGTAATATGGCCATTTTAACTATGTTGATTCTTGCAACCCATGAACATGAAATGTCTTTCCATTTCTTTCTGTCTTCTTCAATTTCTTTAAAAAATGCCATACTTTTCAGCATATAGGTCTTTCACATCCTTGGTTAAGTTTGTTCCTAGGGAGTTTATTCTTTTTGTTGCAATTGCTAAAGGAATTTTTTTTTATTTCTTTTTCTGAGATATCATTTTTAATATATAGGGAAGAAATGGACTTTTGTACGTTGATTTTGTAGCCGGCAACTTTACTGTATTCTTTGATTGTTTCTAATAGCTTTTTGGTGGAGTCTTTAGGGTTTTCTATATGTAGCATCATGTCATCTGCTAAGAGTGACAATTTAACTTCTTCATTCCCAGTTTGGATGCCTTTTATTTCTTTCTCTTGCCTGATTGCTCTGGCAAGGACTTCCAACACTATGTTGAAAAGCAGAGGTGACAGGGGACAGCCCTGTCATGTTCCAGAACGTAGAGCAAAGGGCTTCAGTTTCTCACCATTAATTATAAGATTAGCTGAGGGTTTGTCATATATGGCCTTTATTGATAAGGTATTTTCCTTCTATACCTATTTTATTAAGCGTTTTACTGATAAATGGATGTTGTATCTTGTCAAATGCTTTTTCTGCGTCAATTGATAAAATCATATGATTTTTGTCCTTTATTCTGATTATGTGATGTATCACATAATGGATTTACGTATGTTGAACCATCATTTTGCCCCTGGGATGAACCACACTTGATCATGTTGAATAATCTTTTTAATTCATTGTTGCATTCAATTTGCTAGAATTTTGTTCAGGATTTTTGCGTCTGTATTCATGAGAGATATTGGTTTGTACTTTTCTTTTGTTGTGTTGTCCTTACCACTTTTCGGTTTCAGGTTAATGTTGGTCTCATGAAATGAGTTAGACATTACTGTCTCTTCTTCATTTTTTTGGAAAAGTTTGAGGAGGATCCTCTTTGAAGGTTTGGTAGAATTCACTAGAGAAGCCATCTGGTCCCGAACTTTTGCTTTTGGGAAGGTTTTGGATGTGTGATTCGTTCCTGGTGATTGGTCTGTTTAGATTTTCCAATTCTTCATCATTCAGCCTAAGAAGTCTATGTTTCTAAGAACTTGTCAATTTCTTCTAGGTTATTGAATTTGGTGGCATATCGTCCTTCATAGTATTCTTGGATGATCCCTTGTATTTCTGTGGCATTCCTTATAACTTCTCTTTTTCGTTTTTGATATTGTTTATTAGTGTCTTTTCTCTTTTTATCTTAGTGAGTCTAGCCAAGGGTTTGTTCAATTTTGTTAATGTTTTCAATGGACCAGCTCTTTGTCACATTAGTATTTTCTATTTTCTTTTTGTTCTCTATTTCATTGAGTTCTGCTCTGATTTTTATTATTTCCTTTCTTCTACTGACCTTGGGTTTCAGTTTTTCTTCTTTTTTCTAGTTCTTTTAGGTGAAACATTAGGTTATTTATTTGGGATTTTTCCTCTTTCTTGAGATAGTGCTTTAATAATATAAATTTCCCTCTTAAAACTGCTTTTGCTAAATTCCAAAAATTTTGGTAGGATGTGTTTTTGTTCTCATTTGTTTCTATGTATCTTTTGATTTCTCATCTATTTTCTTCTTTGACCTGGTCTTTCTTTAAAAGTATGTTGTTTAATCACAATGTATTTGTGGTTCTTCCTGCCTTTTTTTTGCAGTTGATACCCAATTTCAAAGCCTTGTGATCAGAGAATATGCTTGGTATGATTTCAATCTTCTTAAATTTGCTGAGGCTAGTTTTATGTCCCAATATATGGTCTATCCTTGAGAATGTTCCATGTACACTAGAAAAAAATGTATAGTCTGATGTTGTAGGATAAAGTGCTCTATAAATTTCAATTATGTCCATTTCATCTAATGTGTCATTTAGGGATGCTATTTCTTTTTTTTATTTTCTGTTTGGATGATCTATCCATAGTTCTCAATGATGTATTTAGGTTTTGTCATATAACTGTATTTTGGTCAATTTCTCCCTTTAGTTCTGTTAGTAGTTGCTTGGTATATTCTGGTGCTCCCTGATTAGGGGCATAAATATTGATGACTGTTATGTCTTCTTGTTGTATAGTCCCCTTTACCATTGTGAAATGTCCATCTTTGTCTCTTATTATCTTTTTCATCCTGAAGTCTGTTTTATCTAATATCAGTATGGCTACACCTGATTTTCTCTGGGTACCATTTGCTTGGAGTGTCAATTTCCACCCTTTCACTTTGAGTCTATCCTTGTCCTTGTAGCTCAGATGAGTCTCTTGGAGACAGCATATGGTTGGGTTTAGTTTTTTGATCCAATCTGCTACTCTGTGCCTTTTTATTGGTGACTCAATCCATTTACATTTAAGGTGATTATTGATATGTGAGGATTTCCTAGAATTCTATCTTTAGTTTTCTGGTAAGACTGTGTCTTCATTGTTTCTTTGCCTTTTTGTTGTTGTCTATTATTTCTGTGTGGTGGTATTCTATGATGTTTCCCTGTGTTTCTTCTTTTATTACAGTATGTATTTCAGTTCTGAATTTTTTTTTGAGTGGTTACCCTCAAGTTTATGTAAAAAAAGTTTGATATTTAGAGTTTTCCATTTTCTTCAGCATGCTTACTTTCTCCATTCCCATATTCCGGTTCAGGCCTTCACTCTCCCCCTTTTTATGTTTTGGTTGCCACAAATTGTCCCTGTTGATGGTGGTAGAATAGCCTCCTTTAGTATTTCTTGTAGTGAAAGTCGTGTATTAGAAAATTCCCTCTGATTCTGGAATGTCTGATTCTGGTATGTCTGGAAATGTCTTTATTCCTCTTTCATATCTAAGGGATATCTTTGCTGGGTATATTATTCTTGGCACATAATTTGTCTGTTTCAATAGTTTGAATATTTGGTTCCACTCCTTCCTGGCTTGGAGAGTTTCTGCTGAAACATCTGATAATAATTTAAAAGGCTTTCCTTTGTAGGTTACCATCTTCTTTTCCCTGATTGCCTTGAGGATTCTTTCTTTGGCATTGATTTTTGACAGCTTCAATACAATGTGCCTTGGAGAAGGCCTGTTGGGGTTGAGGTAGTTAGGTGTTCTATTTACTTCTGGATTCGAGGATCCAGTTCTTTCCACAAGTTTCAGAAGTTCTCATCGACTATTTGTTTGAATGTACTCTCTGTTCCCTTCTCTCTTTCTTCTCCTTCTGGTATGCCCATTATTCTTATATTGCTCTTTCTGATAGAATCAAAAAGTTTTTGTAGAGTCCTTTCATTTCTTTTAAGTCTCAAGTCTCTTTCTTCCTTCATTCCTGTCATTTCCAGGTTTCTGTCTTCTATGTCATTGATTCTTTCCTCCATCTGGTCAACTCTACTACCTAAGAGGGCTATTTCATTCTTAATTTCTTCTATTGAGTTCTTAATCTCCAGAAATTCTATTTGGTTCTTTTTTAAAATTTCAATCTCTTTCATAAAATGCTCATGTTGTTCTTTGATTATGTTTCTGAGTTCATTAAACTGCCTTTCTGTGTTTTCTTGCATCTTGTTGAGTTTTTTCAGAACTGCAATCTTGAATTCTCTGTCATTTAAGTCACATATATCCATATCTTTAAGTTCATTTTCTGGAGACTTTTCACTTTCTTTCTGAGCTGTCTTGTGTCCTTGGTTATTCATGGCAATTATTGATTTATTATTTCTGTTTGTAGACATCTACAGGAGTGGGTTCTGTAACAGGTTCATAGGAAGAGGTCTTTCTTTTGTTTTGCATTATGTGTTGGTAGAATGTTTTATTTTCTCTCCGACTGCATCCTTTTTTTCTCTCTCACACTGTAGCGTTATGTTTTCTCTGCACTATTCCAGCATCTCACACAATGGGGGGATTCCCTGGAACGTAGGCTTTTCTTTTGTTATCAGTTTGCCTGAGTCATATGGCGCTGCATCCATGTGGGGCGGTGGAGAGCTTTTCAAGATCCAAACTCTTCCCACACCAGATTCAGATCCTGTGTGTTTCAGCAGTTCTGTTTACTCTTTCAGGTATCCATCCAGTTAGATGGGGACAGGGGTTGTGTGGGTTGAGAGAGGTCACCCACAGCAATGGCAGTGACAACCACCACAGCCAGTCTTGCTTCCACAGCTCCCTCCCCTTTGCCAGAACTAGTTGGCCTGCGAATCTGTGTCTGGGGACCACAGTTCTCCAAACTGCAAATATTTTGTCCTGTTAATCTGACACTGCTACTGTTCCGCTTCTAGCAGTGAGCAGGTGGTGGGGTAGTGAGCTCTGGAAGGGTAGCGAGGGGTCAGCTAGTCTCAGTGCCTAAGGCTTCCGTTCTCTGTAGCAATGAGTGCTTAAACCACTGTTTTCAGCCTTATTCCCTCTGTGTTTGCTCCGAGGTCTCTGCCATGAGCGGTGGGTTCAGCTGTGTTATATGCTGTCCCCTCCACCCTGTGGGCCATAAACAGAACCCTAGAAGTCCGAGTTCTTCCCTCTCCCTCAGCTGCAGTAGTTCCGGGATGCAGGGAGCTCGGAGCACTCAGCTAGGTGTGCATCCTCCACCCACATGGCCCCGTCTCTGGACTTCTCCCTTTCCTCCTTCCCTGCTCATGCAATTTGTCCACCTTTAGGTGAATTCAGTAGTGAGCCTCTTCGTCTTGCCTGTCTGCTGTGCAGGGAGTCCTTTGTGGAGTTATAGTTGTTCAATTTGTTGTAAATTCCATGGTAGATTTCAAGAGGCAAACCTCACACCACCATTTTAATGACATCTCTCTCTTTTTTTCAATTAATGGTCTTACCACCCTCCTAAGCCACCAGAACTTGAAACTCTAGTAATTCCTTTCAGTTATCATCATTATATCTTGTCCAAACTACAATAACAATTACCAAATAAACTTCACTGATTCTAGCCTCAATCTGCTCTACCCCATCTTTCAGCTGGCCTCAGTTTCACAGACCTAATAAAGCCACTCCCATGTCTAAAACTATGCAAGGAATAAATTTATCAATCAAGTGATAAATTTAAATGTCAAACACCTTAATCCACAAATCTTAACCTCAAGTGTTTTACCAATTCCATCCCCTTATACACTTAACAATATTATTCTCCTTAACATTTCCCCAAACTGAGCTAATCTTTACCACAGAATTTTATATTTAAGTTATTCTCTTTGCTTAGACTGTCCTGCAATAGCTCCACTTCCTTCAAAGGCATCTGTGTTTCGAATGCACACTCATCCTTTAATCTTCCCTAAAATCCCACCTCAACCACATAGTCATCTTAAAAGGCCTTGCTGGACATTTCTTTCTTTTGCTTATAATCCAATAGCATCTAATCTTTACCTGCATTATGGAGCTATTCCATAGTCTATCTCATGTTATAATTATTCATATCTAGACCTTTCTGGATTATAGGGACTGAATTATATGGACTGGATTGTAAGCTATTTGAGGACAAGGATGATCTTGTATGTTTTTGTCTATAAATTGCCCACAGATTCAAACATAAGGTTTTACATATGGTAGGAACTTAGGAAGAATTGTGCGTGTGTGTGTGTGTGTGTGTGTGTGTGTACACAGGTTTTAGTGGAACTGAGCCCTATGTTCTCTGAAACTCCATGATCTCTGCAATCTTTTTTTATCAAAGCAAACCATGAGTTCTTATTCAAGACAGCAACAGAGGAAGATCCTGGACTCACCTCTGTCCATGGTGAGTCCATCGAGTCTATAGCTAGAAATGGAATGGTTTCTTCTGAAAAAAAAATGAAAAAGGAAAAATTGACAAAGCAACCCCTTCACATTGGGAAATGAGTAGGAAAACACATTAAAGTGGATAGGAGAAGCTGAGCCACTATCTAACTATAAACCCCATCCCCACCATGGCAACTTACAATCAGAAAGGAAATCAAAACCTGAAACTTCTCCCTAAGGACTGAAATGTTCATACCCCACATCCCAAATTTAAAGATGGCAAGTGAGAGATGAACCACTAAAACACCTGGCTTTGAAGAGCAATTAGGCCCATGCCCACAAAACCCAAAGGGCTGTGGTGAACTGTGGTGAACATCTCTTAAATTGCCCATGTGCAGATTCAGCCACCAAGGGCCCAGTGCACAAGCAACCCTTTGAAAAGTTCCCAAATTTTATACGAAAGAGACTCATTTTCTAATTTTAAAGCATTGGTCTAAAGGGGAAGTTCCCGCTGGCATAGCCTCTGGAGACAAATGCTGGTGCACACCATCTTCCATTCTCTCCCTCTGCCTTGTTAAAGTTTAGGGGCACCATCATTTTTTTTCCTATTTATCTTTATTTTCCTTTTTCTTTGTTTTTTCCTCTTTTCTTTCCTTTTCTTTTCTTTCTTGTGTGTGTGTGTGTGTGTGTGTGTGTGTATGAATGTTATCTTTATATACTCCCTCGGCTTCACTCTAGCCAGTGAGCACCATCTTCACATTTTTACTCCGCCATACACCAGAGCACCGGTATCTCCAGAGGAAAGTTTCTACATGTGTCTGGTGCCCTCGTTTTTATGTCTAGTGACCCAGTTTTTGCAGCTGCCACCCAGAAGATGCCCTAAATTTCCTAGCTCTGGAGGCCAGGGGACTTACAGTCCTGGGTCCTATGGGGCTGTAAAAATCAGAGAGATAGTTTTTATCAGACTACCACTCCCAGGGCCCTACACAGATAGTGAACTGAAACATACCCGCAGTCTACTTGTGAAAAGGCCTACTTGTTTGTACACTAACTTTGGGCTGAGGGGCAGACTTCTGGCTTAGCACACTTATAGGGGCCTACAGAGGGGCTCTCAGGAAACATACAGTGGGGGGATGCCATCCTTGCATCCTCTCTCTGCCTCACTTCTGCTCACCAGTACCTTATGGAAAGAAACCTTTATTGGCACCCTAATTTTTGTGGATGTTGCCAGGGAAAATCTTTACATTGTCTGGCCCTGGTGGTCAGTGGGGCTTACACTCACAGTTCCCACAGGACTACAACTAATGGAAAAAGAGTTCTTAACTACCAACCCTAGGGGACAGCAAGAAGTAACATACATAGGAGCTCAATCTTCCTGGAAAAGGGCCTATTAGCATTAGTGTATCATTATAGCTGTAGCATGAGGGGTAGTCTTCCAATTTAATATACATCTCTGGGATGACTTTAAACTTTTCCTGAGACCTCAGAGAGTGGGAACTATCTTAACACACACTCTCTCTCTGCTGCATTCCAGAGTATAAGCATCTCTCAGATGGGAGCTCTTATGTGTATCTGGTACCCCAGATATAAAATTTGTAAATATTTAAGCACTCAACATAGGAGTACCTACAGAGCAAATGTTAACAGGCCTATAGGCAGAAATAGACAGTATTACACTAATAGTAGGGACCTTAATACCCCATTTACATTAATGGATAGATCATTGAGACAGACAAGTAAGGAAATATTGGCTTTAAATGACATGAAGTTAGAGCAAATAAACTTAATAGATGTATACAGCATGTTCCACCCAAAAACAACAGAATACATATTCTTCTGAACGCCACATGGAACATTCTCCAAGATAGATCATATGTTAGACTACAAAACAAGTTTCAACAAATGTAAGAAGACTTAAATCATATCAAGTATTTTTTCCAGCTACAACGGTATGAAACAAAAACCAATTAGAAGCAGAAAACTGGAAAACTCACAAATGTGTGGAGACTAAGCAATATGTTATTGGACAACGAATGTCTCAATGAAGAAATCAAAAGCAAAATCAAAAGATAAAATCTTGAGACAAACAAAAATGGACATACAACATACCAAAACTTATGGGATTTAGAAATAGGTCTAAGAAGGAAATCCATAGTGATGAACGCCTACTTCAAGAAATGAGAAAAATCTCAAATGAACAACATAATTTTACACCTCAAGGAGCTAGGAAAAGAACAAACAAAGCCCTGAATTAGTAGAAGGAAGGAAATAACAAAGATCAGAGAAGAAATAAATAGAGACTAAAAGAACATTAGAAAATACCAATGAAACCAAGAGTGGGTTCTTTGAAAAGATAAACAAAATTGACAAACCTTTATCTAAATTCACCAAGGAAAAAAGAGAGAAGACTCAAATAAAATCATAAATGAAAGAGGAGATGTTACTACCAATAACACAGTAATGCAAAGGATCATGAGACTACTGTATACAATTATGTGCCAAATTAGACAACATAGAAAAAATGGATAAATTGTTAGAAACATATAACCTTCCAATATTGAATCATGACAAAATAGGAGATCTGAACAGATTGAATACTAGTAAGGATATTGAATCAGTAATTGAAAAACTTCATACAAACATAAGTCCAGGACCATGGGGCATAACTAGTAAGTTCCACCATACATTCAGAAAAAATTAATACCAACCCTTCTCAGAATCTTTCAATAAATAGAAGAGAAGGGCATACTTACAAACTCATTTTATGATGACATTTCCCTGATTAAAAATGTAAAAACAGATAAAGAAAACACAAAAGTATAGACCAATATCCTTGATGAACATAGATACAAAAATCCTCAACAAAATATTAGCAAACTGAATGCAACAATATATTAAAAGGATCATATATCATGATCAAGTGGGATTTATTCTAGAGACACAGGATGATTCAATACACACAAATTGCTCAACATGATATACCATATTAACAAAATAAAGAATAAAAATCTTATGAACATCTCAATAGATTCAAAAAAAGCATTTTACCAAATTCAACATTCATTTATGATAAAAAAAACTCTCAACACATTTGCTATAGAGGGAACATATCTCAGCGTAATAAAGGCCATATATCACAAACCCAGAGCTAGTATTATACTCAATGGGGAAAAGCTAAAAGCATTCTCCTTAAGATCAGGAACAAGACAACAATGCCCACTTTGCCACTTTTATTTAACATAGTATTGAAAATCCTACCCAGACAGATTAGGCAAGACCAAGAAATAGGGAAGTCAGAAACATGGCTGTGTGAGGGGGGGCTCCTTGAAATCTCCACTGAAAGTTACAACAAATTGAATAGCTATCATTTAATAAATGACACCGTATGCAAGACACAAGTATGTCTGAAAGATCCACACATCGAAACATCTGAAGGCGGGCAAATGGAGTGAACAAGGGAGGAGGGAAGGAGGAAGTACAGAGATGTGGGCCACAGGATGCAGCCTGGAGTTCACAGTGGTCCTAGGAGAAGAAAGGATTCAGGCTGCAGGTGCACTTTCTGTGGTCCACAATCCTGCCTGAGGGATCAGCATATAATACAGCTGAACCTAGTCATTGGGGCAGAGACCTCGGGGCAAAAACTGAATATACAAGGATGAGAACTGCAGTTTAAGCTCTCACTACCAGGCAGAAAACAAAGACAGAGCTTGGCCACCTCCCCCTACCCACTCAGTGTTAGAAGTGGGCCACAGAAGAAATTGTAGTAGTGTTGGATTAAAGAGCAGAATATCTACAGCCCTGAGAACTGAAGAGACGGTCCCTGAGTGGCAGGCACATAGTGCAGATAATGCCAGTGACAGGGAAAGAACTGTAGGGATGAGACAACTGTGGGCTGGAAGTCACCATTGCTCAGAGCCCAAACACACCTGCTGCCTCTCACAGCCCACCCACCCCCACCTCTCCTGGTTGATCCCTGTGAGGGCACACACCTCTGATGAGACAAACAAGCTCTGCATTGGGTTACAGGGGCAGCATTGCGGTTTCAGAGGCTCACAACTCCATCGCCCACCACTTCCCCACATGGGGCCAGTGCACTGAGACCAAGGAGATCTGATCACAGAGAAGAAACCCACCTTCCAGGAGACCTCCCGTTGCAGGAAAAACCAGAACAGCACAAGAGAAAATGAAATGCTGCAACACCACCTACTGGAAAGGAAAAGAAAGACCTCTTCATATCAATCTGCTGCAGAATCCACTCCTGTAGATTTGCAGGGAGAGAAATCCATCAATTGTCATGAATAACCAAGGTAGCAAGACAGCCCAGAAAGAAAATGAAAAATCTCCATAAAATGAACTTAGAGACATGGAAACATGTGACTTAAATGACAGAGAATTCAAGATTGCAGTTCTGAAAAATCTGAATGAGATGCAAGAAAACTCAGAAAGGTAGTGTAATGAACTCAGAAATAAAATCAATGAACACAATGAATATTTTACCGAAGAGACTGAAATTTTAAAAAAAGAACCAAATAGAAATATTAGAGATGAATAACTCATTAGAAGAGATGAAGAATGAAATAGCCAGTTTAGGAAATAGAGTGGATCAGATGGAGGAAAGAATTAGTAATATCAAAGGTAGAAATCTGGAAATAACACAGATGGAAGAAGGGAGAAATTTGAGGGTTAAAAGACATAAAAGAACTCTATAAGAACTATCTGACTCCATAAGAAAGAGCAACATGAGAATAACGGGTATACCAGAAAGAGAAGAAAGAGAGAAGGGAACAGAGAGTCTATTCAAACAAGTAGTTGAAGAGAACTTTCCAACTTACGGAAATAAGTGAATCCGCGAATCCAAGAAGCAAACAGAACACCTGATTACCTCAATCCCAATAGGCCTTCTTCAAAACACATTATATTGAAGCTGTCAAAAGTTAATGACAAAAAAAGAATTCTCAAGACAGCCAGGGAAAAGAAGACAGTAACCTGCAAAGGAAAGCCAATTAGATTATCATCAGATTTTTCAGCACAAATTTTTCAAGCCAGGAGGGAGTGGAATCAAATCTTCAAACTATTGAAAGAGAGAAATTACCAATCAACAATAATGTATCCAGCAATGTTATCTTTGAAATAAAAAGGAGGAATAAAGACGTTCTCCGGCATAAAAAAGCTGAGGGAATTTTCCACAAGGCCTGCATGACAGAACATACTGAAAAAGACTGTTAGAACTGAAACAAAAAAGTCAAAAGGATACAAATCATGAGCAAGATTCAGTAATCGACAGACAGAAGCAGGAAATGGCAAACCCTGAAACAACATATAACATTGTATATTTAAACATAACATAAACAGCAAAGAAGATTAAAAAAAGAAAAATGTAAGAAAAACATAACTTGCTACTGCAACTCAAAAATCAACTCAAAGCATAAACAGGAATAATTTCTGACAAAAAAAAATGTGAAAGGGGACACACTGGTTGTTTCCGTATCTTGGCCACAATGAATAATGCTGAAATGAACATCAGAGTACGTACATCTTTATGGATAAGTGTTTTCAGAATTTTGGAGTAGATACCCAGAAGAAGGATTGCTGGGTCATATGGTAATTCTATTCACTTTTGAAGAACCTCCATAGTGTTTTAATAGTGGCTGAAAATATTTACATTCCAATCAACAATGTGTGAGGTTTTCTGTTTCTCCATAGCCTCTCCATCACTTATTATTTATCTTGTTGATAATTGTGCTAAACTAAATAAGTCACACAGAAAAAGTCAAGAATCATATGACTTCACACATATGTGGGATATAGAACTGAAAATAACAAAGGACCAAGACAAACCAGCAAGAAACAAAGACTCATAGACATGCACAAGAGTTTAGTTGTTACCAGAAGGTAAGCATAAGGGGAGTGGTAGGAGAGGGAAAAGGGGATCAAATAAATATATAGTGATGGAAAGAGAACTAACTCTGGGTGAACACACAAGGCAATATACAGATGATGTACTATAGAAATGTACACTTGAAACCTATATAATTTTGCTAATAAATTTAATTTAAAAATTTAAATAAAATGAAAAGGGTGAGAATAAAGGTCTAAATTTGCAAACGGGTGTAGAGATAAGAAGTATGGTGAAGAAAAAAAAAACTACTCTATATGTGAAATTTTCTTTTACATAAACTGAAAAAAAATCCAGAGCTGGCACACATAACATGAAAAAAGAGGAAACAGAAGGGAAAAAAAAAACATATAATACCACTAAACTAAAACAACACACAGAAACAAAAAGGCAAAGAAACAAATGATACTCCAAGCTAACTAAAAGCAAAAGACAAAATGGCTATACGAAATTCTCATACACCAATAATCATCCTAAATATCATTGGAGTGAGCTCACCAATATAAAGGTACAGAGTAGCAGATTGGATGAAAAAAACAAAACCCAACTATATTCTGCCTCCAAGAGACACATCTCAGCTACAAGGAGAAATATAGACCAAAATGCAAGAATGGAAAATGATACTTCAAGCAAGTAGAATAAAGAGAAAAGCGAGTATAGCCATAATTATATCTGACCAAGCAGACTTCAGGATAAAAAAAGGTAACAAGAGACAAAGATGGACATTTCATAATGATAAAGGGGACAATACAACAGGATAAGTGTTATATCTAACACTTATCAATATATATGACCCCAATCAGAGAGCACCAAAATATATAAAACAACTACTAACAGAACTAAAGGGGATGACAAAAACACATTTATAGTAGGGGTACCTAAATACACCATTGACAGCTATGGATAGATCATCCAAGCAGAAAATCAGTAAGGAAATATCAGCCTTAAACGACATATTAGAACAAATGGACATAATTTACATTTACGGAGCACTTCATCCTAGAACACAAGACTATACATTCTTCTCTAGTGTACGTGGAACATTCTCAAGGATATACCATATGTTGGGACACAAAACTACCCTCTGCAACTTTAAGAAGATTGAAATCATACCAAACATATTCTCTGACAAGGCTTTGGAATTGGAGATCAACTGCAAAAAGAGTGGGAAAAATCACACATACGTGGTGATTAAACAACATGCTATTAAAGAACGACTGGGTCAAAAAGAAATAATAGGAGAGATCAAAAGATACATAGAAACAAATAATAATGAAAACACATCATATCAAAATTATTGGGATGCAGTGAAAGCATTATTAAGAGGAGAATTTATATCATTATAGTCCAATCTCAAGAAACAAGAAGAATCCGAAATAAACAACCTAACATTACATCTTAAAGAACTATAGAAAAACAAAAACAAATGACACCCAAAATCAGCAGAAGGCAGGAAATAATAAAAATTACAGCAGAACTAAAAGAAATAGAGAACAAAAAGACAATAGAAAACATTAATGCTGTAAAGAGCAGGTTCTTTGAACAGATTAATAAAATTGACATATCCTTGGCTATACTCAATGAGGTAAAAAGAGAAAAAACACACATAAAATCAGAAATGAAAGAGAATTTACCACAGTTATCACAGGAACACAAAGCATCATACAAGAATACTATCAAGAACTATGTGCCACCAATTTCAATAACCTAGAAAAAATAAACAAGTTATTAGAAATATATAGCCATCTTACACTGAATCAAAAAAAATGGAAAATCTAAATAGACTGATCAACAGTAAAGAAATTGAATCAGTCATCCAAAACCTTCCCAAAAGACCAGATGGCTTCACTGGTGAATTCTACCAAACATTCAAAGAAGATCTAATACCTGTCCTACTCCAATTCTTCAAAAAAAAAAAAAAAAAAAAAAAAAAACATGGAAGAAGAGGCAATACTTCCTAACTCACTTTATGAGACTAACATTCCCTGATATCAAAACCTGGTGAGGATAACACTAAAAAAAGAAAACTACAGACCAAAATCTCTGAGGAATACTAATGCAAAAATACTAAACAAACTTACAGCAAAAAAAAATACAAAAATACATTTAAATATTACACATCATGATCAAGTGGGTTTTATCCAGGGACACAAGGATGGTTCAACATATATAAATCAATCAATGTTATATACCACATAAACAAAATAAAGAATAAAATCATATGATTATACCAATAGATAGACAAAAAGCATTTGACACGATACAACATTTAATTAAGATTAAAACACTTATTAAAATGGGTATAGAAGAAAATTATCTCAATATAATACAGGCTATATACAACAAACCCTCAGCTAACATCATACATAATGGTGAAAAACTGAAAGCTTTTTCCTCTAAAATTGGGAAGACAGGGATGCCCCCTGTCGTCACTGTTTTGCAACATAGTATTGGAAGGCCTAGCCAGAGCAATCAGGCAAGAGAAAGAAATCAAAGGCATCTAAATTGGGAATAAAGAAGTTAAATTGTCACTTTTTCCACATGACAAGGTTCTTTATATGGAAAACACTAAAGATTCCACAAAATCGGTTAGAAACAATAAATAAATACAGTAAAGTTGCTGGATAAAAGAAAATTAATGTGCAAAAATCCATTGCATTCCTATATACTAACAATGACATTTCTGAAAAGAAATGAAAACAAACAAAAAAGGAAACAATTTATTTTGCAACTGCAGCAAAAGAACAAAATACCTAGGAATAAACTTAACCAAGGATGTGAAAGACCTATATCTTGAAAACTATAAGACATTTTAAAAAGAAATTGAAAAAGACACAAAGAAATGAAAAGACACTCCATGTTCATGGATTGAAAGAATCATATAGCTAAAATGGCCATACTACCCAATGCAATATACAGATTTAATGCAATCCCCATCAAAACTCCAATGGCATTTTTTGAAGAAATAGAACAAAAAATCATCAGATTCCACAAAAGACCCTGAATAGCCAAAGCAGTCCTAAGAAGAAAGAAAAATGCTGAAGGTATCACACTCCTGGACTTCAGCTTGTACTACAGGGTAACAATCATCAAAACGTATGGTATTAGCAGAAAAACAGATACACAGACAAATGGAATAGAGTTGAGAACCCAGAAATAAACCCACATAAATATGGACAGATAATTGTCAACAAAGGAGCCAAAAACATACAATGGAGAAAAGACAGCCTCTTCAATAAATGGTGGAAAGCAATGTGCAAAAGAATGAAACTAGACTGCTATCTGTCACTGTGTACCAATATTAACTCAAAATGGATCAGACCTAAACATAAGACCTGAAACAATAAACTGCATAGAAGAAAACATAGGTACTAAACTTATGGACCTTGGGTTCAAAGAGGATTTTATGAATTTGACCTCAAAGTCAAGGAAAGTAGAAGCTAAAATAAATGAATGGGACTACAGTTGTACCTCGGTTTTCTAACATAATCCATGAGTTCTGAAACATTCGAAAACAGCCAACAGCTAGGCCTCAGGATCTTGTACTCAGCAGAAGCCATGACATGTTCGACTTCTGAGTCATGTTCAAAAACTGAAGCATTTACTTCTGAGTTACAGCGTTCATAAACTAAAATGTTCGTCAACAGAGTCGTTAGAAAACCGAGGTACTACTGTATCAAACTAAAAAGCTCTGCACAGCAAAAGAAATCATCAACAAAATAAAGAGGCAACCAACCGAATGGGAGAAGGTTTTTACAAACAATGCCTCTGATAAACGGCTAATATCCAAAGGATATAAGAAACGCATAGGGGCAGCCAGATGGCTCAGTTGGTTGGAGCGTGAGCTCTGTTGGTTTGATTCCCACATGGGCCAGTGAGCTACACCCTCCACAACTAGATTGAAGACAAGAAGATGCTGCTGAGCTTCCAGAGGGGCTGCTGGATGGCTCAGTTGGTTAGAGTGCAAGCTCTCAACAGCAAGGTTGCAGGTGCAAGTCCCGCATGGGATGGTGGGCTGTGCCCCCTGCAACTAAGATTGAAAATGGTGACGGAACTTGGAGCGGAACTGCACCCTCCACAACTAGATTGAAGGACAACTACTTGGAGCTGATGGGCACTGGAGAAACACACTGTCCCCCAATATTTCCCAATAAAATTTTAAAAAGTAAAACTCATACAACTCAACAACAAAAGGACAAACAATCCAATTAAAAAATGGACAGAGGACCTGAATAGACATTTTTCCAAAGAGGACATACAAATGGCCAATAGAGGACATACAAATGGCCAATAGACATGCAAAAATGTTCAACATCAGTCATCATCATAGAAATGCAAATAAAAACCACAATGAGGTATCACCTCACACCAGTTAGAATGGCTATCATCAACAATACAAATAGTAACAAGTGTTGGAAAGGCTGTGGAGAGAAAGGAACCCTCATACACAGTTGATGGGAATGCAAATTGGTGCAACCACTATGGAAGACAGTGCGGAGGCTCCTCAAAGAATTAAGAATAGAATTACCATATGATTTAGCAATCCCTCTCCTGGGTATCTCCCCAAAAAATCAGAAGTTAGGAAGTATTGCCTTTTCTTCCATTTTTTGGGAGAGTTTGAGGAGGAGAGGTATTAAATCCTTTTTGAATGTTTGGTAGAATTCACTAGTGAAGCTATTTGGTCCTGTACTTTTTCTTTTGTGAAGGTTTCAGATGATTGATTCAATTTCCTTACTGTAGATCACACTATTTAGATTTTCCAATTGTTCGTGATTCAGCTTGGAAGGCTATATGTTTCTAAGAACATGTCCATTTCTTCTAGGTAATTGAATTTGGTGGCATATACTCCTCCATAAATATTCTTGGATAATCATTTGTATTTCTGTGGCATCCGTGGTAACCTCCCCTTTTTCATTTCTGATTTTGTTTATTTGTGTTTTTTGGTAGAGGAGGGAAAAGGGGGTCAAATATATGTGATATATTATAGAAATGTACACTTGAAACGTATATATTTATACTAACCGATGTCACCCGAAATAAATTTAATTAAAAAAAGAAATAAAAGACATTCAAACTCTGAAGGAAATAGTAAAACTGGCACTATTTACAGATAACATGATACTATATATAGAAAATTAAAGACTCCACACACACACACACAAAAAAAAAAAAAAAACTTAAAACTAATAAATGAATTTAGTACAGTTGCAGGATACAAAATCAATATACAGAAATCTGTTGCATTTCTATACACTAACAATACATTATCAGAAATAGATATTAAGAAACCATTCCATTTACAATAGCACCAAAAAAATAAAATACTTAAGAATAAATTTAAACAAAGATGTCAAAGACCTGTACACTGAAAACTACGACATTGATGGAAGAAACTGAAGACACAAATAAATAGAAAGATATTCTGTGCTGATGGGTTGGAAGAATTAATATTATTTAAATGCCCATGTTACCCAAAGCAACCTATACATTCATTGCAATCACTATGAAAATTACAATGGCACTTTTCACAGATCAAACAATTCTAAAATTTGTATGAAACCTAAAAAGACCCTGAATAACTAAACAAATATTGAGGAAGAAGAACAAATCTGGAGGCCTCATGTTTCCTGATTTCAAACTATATCAGAAAGCTATAGTAATCAAAACAGTATGGTACCAGCACAAAAAGAGACACATAGAACAATGGAACAGAATTGAGACTCCAGAAATAAACCCATGCATATACGGTCAGTTGACTTTTGACAAAAGAGATGGATATACAACAGGGAAAGGACAGTCTTTTCAATAAATGGTGATGGGAAAACTGCACAGCCAAATGCAAAAGAATTAAACTGAACCACTCTCTTACATCATATACAAAAAATTAACTAAAAATGGGTTAAAGCCTTTAATGTAAGGCCTAGAAACATAAAAAATCACAGAAGAAAACAGAGGTTGTGAGCTCCTTGATATCAGTCTTGGTGATTATTATTTTTTTTTTTAATTTGACATCGAAAGCAAACACAAAACAAAAGCAAAGGAAAAACAAACAAGTGGGATTTCATCAAACTAAAAAGCTTCTGCACATCAAAGGAAATCATCAACAGAATGAAAATACCACCTACTAAATGGGAGAAAATGTTTGCAAATCACATATCTAATAAGGGTTTAATATCCAAAACATATAAATCACTCATACAACTTAATAACAACAACAACAAAAAAACCTACTATCCAGTTGAAAATTGGGCAAAAGATCTGATAGATACTTTTCTAAAGAAGATTTTCAGATGGCCAATAGGTACATGAAAAGATGCCCAACATCACTTACCATCAGAGAAATGTAAATCAAAACCACAATGAAATATCACCTCACACCCATCTGAATGGCTTTTGGTAAAAAGAAAAGAAATAGCAAGTGCTGGTGAGGATGTGGAGAAAAGGGAATCTTTGTGCACTGTTGGTGATAATATAATTTGGTGCAGCCACTATGGAAAAAGATATGGAGGTTCCTCAATAAATTAAAAATAGAAGTGCCATATGATCTGGCAATTTCATTTCTGAGTATTTATTCAAAGGAAAAAAAATACTAATTCAAAAGATATATGCACCCCATGTTCAACGCTGCATTATTTACAATAACCAAGCTATGGAAACAACCTAAATGTTCATCAACAGAGGAATGGGTAAAGAAATTGTGGTGTATACCTATATATAGCAGAATATTACTTAGCCATAAAAAATAATGAAAGCTTGAGTGACATCATCAAAATGGCGGCGTGAGGTGAGCCTCTGTAAAGCTCCCCTGGAATTTACAACTTATTGGACAACAATAACTCCACAAAAGGACTCGATGCACAGCAGACAGGCAAGACGAAGAGACCCACTACTGAATTCATGGAAAGGTGGGCAAATTGCTCGAGCGGGGAAGGAGGAAGGGAGAAGTGCGGAGACAGAGCCATGCGGGCGCAGGATGCAGACCTAGCTAGTGCTCCGAGCTCACTGCATCCCAGAAATACTGCAGCTATGGGAGAGGGAAGATTTGGAATGCTAGGGATCCGCTTATGGCTCACAGGGCTAAAGGGAGAGCATATAACATGGCTGAACCCAACGCTCACGGCAGAGACCTCGGAGCAAAGACTGAGGAAAGAAGGCTGAAAACAGTGGTTTAAGCCCTCACTGCCAAGCAGAGAATGGAAGCCTTAGACACTGAGACAAGCTGCTCCCTCCCTACCCTCCCAGAGCTCACCATGCCCCCTCGTGGCCGGTGCTAGAAGCAGAACAGTAGCAGTGTCAGATCAAAAGAACACAACATTTGCTGTTCTGAGAACTGTGGACAGCAGACAAAGATTCGCAGCCCAACTAGTTCCAGCAGAAGGGAGGGAGCTGAGGAAGCAGGACCGGCTGTGGTGGTGGTTGCCTCCATTGCTCTGGGCCACCTCTCACAACTCACCCTGCCCCTGACCCCACCGATCTGGGCGGATCCCTGAAGGAGTAAACAGAACTGCTGAAACATATGGGCTCTGAATCTGGTGCAGGAAGAGCTTTGGAACTTCAAAAGCTCTCCGCATACCCACACGGACACTGAACCCTGTAACCCAAGAGAACTATTAACAGAGGAGAAGCCCGTCTCCCAGGGAATCCCCCCATTTTGTGAGAAGCTGGAATAGTGCAGAGAAAACATACCACTACCGTGTGAGAGAAATAAAAGGCTGAAGTCGTAGAGAAAATAAAACATTCTACCAACAAGTACTAGAAAACAAAAGAAAGACTTCTTCCTATCAACCTGTTGAAGAGGTCACTCCTGTAGATGTCTAGGAAGAGAAATAATAAATCAGTAATTACCATGAATAACCAAGGCAACAAGAGAGCTCAGAAAGAAAGTGAAAAGTCTCCAGAAAAGGAACTTAAAGATATGGAAATATGTGACTTAAACAACAGAGAATTCAAGACATGAGTTCTGAAAACACTCAACGAGATACAAGAAAACACAGAAAGGCAGTTTAATGAACTCAGAAACGCAATCAAACAACAACATGAGCATTTTACGAAAGAGATTGAAATTTAAAAAAAGAACCAAATAGAATTTCTGGAGATTAAGAACTCAGTAGAAGAAATTAAGAATGAAATAACCAGCTTAGGTAGTAGAGTTGACCAGAGGGAGGAGAGAATCAGTGTCATCAAAGATAGAAACCGGGAAATTACACAGATGGTAGAAGAAAGAGAATTGAGACTTAAAAGAAATGAAAGAACTCTACAAGAAATTTCTGACTCCATCAGAAAGAGCAATATACGAATAACGGGTATACCAGAAGGAGAAAGAAGGGAAAAGGGAGTATATTCAAACAAATTGTTGATGAGAACTTCCCAAACTTGTGGACAGAACTGGATCCTCGAATCCAAGAAGTAAATAGAACACCTAATTACTTCAATCCCAACAGGCCTTCTCCAAGGCACATTGTATTGAAGCTGTCTAAAATCAATGACAAAGAAAGAATCCTCAAGGCAGCCAGGGAAAAGAAGATGGTAACCTACAAAGGAAAGCCCATTAGATTATCATCAGATTTTTCAGCAGAAACTCTACAAGCCAGGAAGAAGTGGAACCAAATATTCAAAGTATTGAAAGAGAGAACTAATGAGCCAAGAATAATGTATCCAGCAATGATATCTTTAGACATGAAGGAGGAATAAAGACCTTTCCAGACATACAGAAGCTGAGGGAATTTTCTAATCCACGACCTGCACTACAAGAAATACTAAAGGAGGCTATTCGACCACCATCAACAGGGACAATTTGTGGCAACCAAAACATAAAAAGGGCGAGAGTAAAGGCCTGAACCGGAATGGAATACTCCAAATAACAAACTTTCTTTTACTTAAACTTAAAGGTAACCACTCAAGAAAAATCCAGAACTGAAATACATACTGTAATAAAAGAAGAAACAGAGGGAAACATTATAGAATACCACCATACAGAAATAATAGACAACAACAAAAAGGGAAAAAAACAATGGAGACACAGTCTTACCAGAAAACTAAAGACAGGAAATCCTCACATATCAATAATCACCTTAAATGTAAAAGGACTGAACTCACCAGTAAAAAGACACAGAGTAGCAGATTGGATCAAAAAACGAAAACCAACCATATGCTGTCTCCAAGAGATACGTCTCAGCTACAAGGACAAGGATAGACTCAAAGTGAAAGGGTGGAAATTGACACTCCAAGTAAATGGTACCCAGAGAAAATCAGGTGTAGCCATAATGATATCAGATGAAACAGACTTCAGGGTGAAAAAGATAACAAGAGACAAAGATGGACATTTCATAATGATAAAGGGGACTATACAACAAGAAGATACACAGACATCAATATTTATGCCCCCAATCAGGGAGCACTAAAATATACCAAGCAACTACTAACAGAACGAAAGGGAGAAATTGACCAAAACACAGTTATACTAGGGGACCTAAATACGTCACTGACAGCTATGGATAGATCATCCAAACAGAAAATAAATAACGAAATAGCAGCCCTAAATGACACATTCGATGAAATGGACATAATTGACATATATAGAGCACTTCATCCTAAAACATCAGACTATACATTCTTTTCTAGTGTACATGGAACATTCTCAAGGATAGACCACATATTGGGACATAAAATCAGCCTCAGCAAATTTAAGAAGATTAAAATCATACCAAGCATATTCTCTGATCACAAGGCTTTAAAATTGGATATCAACTGCAAAAAGAAAGCAGGAAAAAACACAAATACACGGAGGTTAAACAACATACTTCTAAAGAACGACTGGGTTAAAGAAGAAATTAGTGGAGATCTCAAAAGATACATGGAGACAAATGACAATGAAAATACATCCTACCAAAATTTTTGGGATGCAGCAAAAGCAGTTTTAAGAGGGAAATTTATATCATTACAGGCCTATCTCAAGAAACAAGAAAAATCCCAAATAAATAACCTCATGTTACACCTTAAAGAACTAGAAAAAGAAGAACAAGTGAAACCCAAGGTCAGCGGAAGAAAGGAAATTACAAAAATCAGAGCAGAACTACATGAAATAGAGAACAAAAAGACAATAGAAAAAACTAATGTGACAAAGAGCTGGTTCTTTGAAAAGATTAACAAAATTGACAAACCCTTGACTAGACTCACAAAGATAAAAAGAGAAAAGACAGTAATTAACAAAATCAGAAATGAAAAAGGGGAAGTTATCAGGGATGCAACAGAAATACAAAGGATCATCCAAGAATACTATGAAGGACTGTATGCCACCAAATTCAATAACCTAGAAGAAATGGACAAGTTCTTAGAAACTTATAGCCTTCCAAGCCTGAACCATGAAGAACTAGAAAATCTAAACAGACCGATCACCAGTAATGAAATTGAATCAGTCATCCAAAACCTTCCCAAAAGTAAAAGTCCAGGACCAGATGGCTTCACTAGTGAATTCTACCAAACCTTCAAAGAGGATCTAATACCAATCCTGCTCAAACTCTTCCAAAAAATTGAAGAAGAGACAGTACTCCCTAACACATTTTATAAGGCCAACATTACCCTGATACCAAAACCTGGTAAGGACAACACAAAAATGGAAAACTACAGACCAATATCTCTGATGAATACAGATGCAAAAATCCTAAACAAAATTCTAGCAAATCGAATACAACAATGCATTAAAAAGATCATTCATCACGACCAAGTGGGGTTCATCCCTGGAGCACAAGGATAGTTCAACATTTACAAGTCCATCAATGTGATACATCACAAAAACAAAATAAAGGACAAAAATCATATGATTATATCAATTGATGCAGAAAAAGCATTTGACAAGATACAACATCCATTTATGATTAAAACACTTAATAAAATAGGTATAGAAGGAAATTACCTTAACATAATAAAGGCCATATATGACAAGCCCTCAGCTAATCTCATAATTAATGGTGAAATACTGAAGCCCTTTGCTCTATGTTCAGGAACACGACAGGGCTGTTCCCTATCACCTCTCCTTTTCAACATAGTGTTGGAAGTCCTTGCCAGAGCAATCAGGCAAGAGAAAGGAATGAAAGACATCCACATTGGGAATGAAGAAGTTAAATTATCACTCTTTGCAGATGATATGATGCTGTATATAGAAACCCTAAAGAATACACCAAAAAGCTATTAGAAACAATCAACGAATACAGTAAAGTTGCTGGCTACAAAATCAACGACTCCAGGTGGTGAACACACAATGGGATTTATAGATTATGTATTATAGAATTGTACACCTGAAATCTATGTAATTTGACTAACAATTTTCACCCCAATAAAAAAATAAAAATAAAAGTAAATAAATAAATAAATAAATAAATAAATAAATAAAATATAAATAATAAAATCTTGCCATTTGCAACAACATGGATGGATGTTGAGGGCATAATGCTAAGTGAAATAAGTGAGATTAGAAAGACAAATACTGTATAATCTCACTTATTTTTAGCACCTAAAAAATTAAAAAGTAAAAGTGTTCATGGACACAGAGAGCAGATTTTTGCTAGTCAGATGTGGTGGTGGGTGGCCAAAGTGGCTGAGGGGAATCAAAAGTTACAAACTTCCAGTTATAAAATAAATAAATCATGGCATTGTAACATTCAGTATGGTAACTATCATTAAATACACTGTATTGCATATTTTAAAGTTGCTCAGAGAGTAAATCTTAAAAGTTCTCATCACAAGAAAAAAAATTCTGTAACTATGTATGATGACAAATGTTAACTAGACTTATTGTGGTGATCATTTTGTAATAAAACCAATATCACATTTTATTTTGTTCACCTGAAACTAATATAATGTTGTATGTCAATTGTACCTCAATTAAAAAGAAAGAAAGAAAGAAAGAAAGAAAGAAAGAAAGAAAGGAAGGAAGGAAGGAAGGAAGGAAGGAAGGAAGGAAGGAAGGAAGGAAGGAAGGAAGGAAGGAAGGAAGGAAGGAAGGAAGGAAGGAAGGAAGGAAGGAAGACATAGAGTCATATATGCTCTCTGAGTGGGTGGACTTCAGAAGCCTACCTTAGCTCCAGAATCCAGAACACAGCCCAGTGAATTAACTAGATAGGAAACTAAATTCATAAACCTCTTCCTCACTATGAGTAGCCTATAAACAGCAAGTAAGTCAGGAATATAGTCTGTCAATTTGGAGGAGCCATCAGCTGAGATAATCTTAGGATTTCATGGGCCAAGTTCACTGCAGCCTTAGACAAATGTATTTAAAATATCTGTATATAAAGCACAAGGAACCCTGTCACCATGGGCTTACCATCACTAATTCATCCTTCAAATTTAAAGTGACTCCATTATGGTAAGCATTAATAATTCCCAGCATAATAACAGAGATAAGAACAGATTATTTTTGAAAACTATTACCTGTTTTTCAATAACATATCCTGAACATTGCACTTAAAGCCGTTTCCTGAGTAGAGATATAAATGGAAATATTTTTATAAATGTGGAATCTAAAGAACAGAATAAACAAACAAAACAGAAATAGGCTCATAGATACAGAGAACAGAGAATATGCTTGGTATGATTTCAATCTACCTAAAAAATCTGAAAACATTTATCCGTAAAGATATATGTACCCCGATGTTCATTGCAGCTTTATTTACAGTTGACAAGACACGGCAACAATCAAATTGTCCTTCAATATATGATTGGATAAATAAGATGTGGTATATATACACAATGGAATACTACTGGGCCATAATAAAAGATGAGATAATGGCATTTGGGACAACATGGATGGATCTTGATATTATGCTAAGCAAAATAAGTCAGACAGAAAGGGACAAGAACCACATGACTTCACTCATATTTGTGATATAAAACTGAAAGCAATAAAGGAACAAGACAAACAAACAAACAAAAACTCATAAACATAGACAATAGTTTAGCAGTTACCAGAGAGTAAGGGGGGAGTGTGGGTAGTAGAAGAGGAAAAAGGGGATCAAATATATGCTGATGGAAGGAGAACTGGCTGGCTGATGAACACACAATGCAATATATAGATGATGTATTATACAAATGTACACTTGAAACCTATATAATTTTACTAGCCAATGTCACCTCAATAAATTCAATAAATAAATAAACAAACAAACTGATTGTTGCTTGATGGGAGGGGGTTGGAGGGATGGTGAGAAAGGTGAAGGGCTTAGGAAGTACAAATTAGTAGTTACAAAATAATCATGGGAATGTGAAATACAGTAAGGGAGTATGTATAGTGTCAGAGGGGTACTAGACTTATTGGGGGATGACTTCATAAATTATATAAAAGCCTAACCACTACTCTGTACACCTGAAATTAATGTAAAATAATATTGAATGTCAACTATAATTTAAAATATATATATAATCATAGAATGTAAAGTACAGCATAGGGAATATAGTCAATTGTATTGTAAAAAATATGTATGGTGTCAGATGGGTAGTAGATTGTTGGGATTATCACTTTAAAAGGTGTGTAAATGTCTAATCACTATGTTGTTTTGTACACCTGACACTAATAATAATAAAAAGTATTGGTATGAGCGTATCTCACTTGATAATGCTACAGTCATAGGATGATTACAATCTAAGCTGCTTCTGACAATCATAGATGCTTAGAAATGTCAGTGTCCCCAGAAACTTCTAGAACAGTGTCGGTCAGATGGGAGGCATTCAATTGTAGAATTCATTCCCTGTTCCTTAGTAAGCTCTGGCAGTATGTAGGAGCATCACAAAAGGAGAAACAAATGTCCTCATTAAATAGTCTCCTCCTCTTAGTTTGAATATGAAATGGTATCCAGCACCGCCCTAATTCTGAATGGTGCTTTCTAATCTCTAAATTGTGGTTCTTGTTCCATTTATTATAGATGTACCTGTTTCCCCTTATAATCCAAATGTATTCATTGGCTACTAAGCTGTTTTTCCACTAAATAATATTATTTCCACATTAAGGCAGGAAATTTTCCTGTTTTAATTGTTACTAGGTGCTGGCTATATTAATATTTAGGTGTTGAAAGTATGTCTTTTGCAGGTGAGAAAACCTGAAAGGATGTAGTGTTTGCTTCCTTGGCTTTCTCGCTGAACTTCTGCATTGGAATGAAAATCCTCTAAGAGAGCTATCTCTTCCCAACTATGCCTCAACCTGCTACAAATGTACTGAGGAAGTTTCTGTGGGTTCAAAGCTACCAAATGGAACAGAAACAGCTACAATGGGGCATAAACTATATGGAGAATGGAGCCATTCTTACTTGAGCCCTACCCTTTCGAGGAACCATTCCCCCACCTAAAGATCATGTGTTCATTCAACAAGGTATAATAAGCCCCTATTTGGTGCCAAGAACTATTCTAAGGCAATATGTTAGTGGAAATTCAAAAGAAAAAGAAAAAGAAACACATGATCTGAGGAAACTCCAGACATCTCCAAGAAACTACGAAATTGGAATCAAGGGCTAAATTGTAGGCGTTGTATAGCTAGTACTGGCAGAGGCCAAGAGAAGGGAAAATAAGTGTGAGTCAACATTAGCAGGGACAGATTCATTAGGAATTTAGGTGGATGGGATAAGGGTAATAGGAACAAGCACATGGTATGCAAGGTAACAACCACTGTACATAGCTTTGTTAAAATAAACTTTTTTAAATATTATTTTAAACATTCTTAAGAAAACTTGAATTCTGTCCCCTTTAGGGCAGGTGAATCCCATAACAGATTGTTAAAAAAAAAAAAAAAAAAAAAAAAAAAAAAAAAAAAACTGCAAAACTGGTAGGAAGGGTAATGACCTCTTTGAACAAAAATAAAACATGATTGAGAAGGAGGAGCATTACGGAGGGGCTGCATAAAAATGAATGAACTGGCATTGTATACAGTTATGACTTGTCTAGTAACATTTTCTGAATTAAAAAAAACAACAAATAAAGAATCATGTAAAAAGATATGTGGTATGTGACTCTATTTTGGATATTTCTTTGAAGGTGTGCTGAAGAATGAGTTGAAGAGTTAAGAAGACCACTTGATAGGCTCTCACTCAAAGGAGCAGGAAATTAGCTAGTTAGCTCACATATATCAAGTAGTTATATGTTCCAAGAATTGTTCTGAGTGCCTTGTATACACTATCTTATTCAAAGTTCTCAGCCGTCCTGTAGAGGTAGCCTTCCTACTGTACTTCTTCTGTCAGGACCAAGTTACTGCCATTCAATTGCAGATTTTCAAGCTCAGTATCTGGTCAGAATCATTGTCAGTGGGGTTGGTATTGCAAACTAGACCTAGAGAATAATAGCACATTTGCAATATATGTTCAGGCTAAGGATCAGTGAGAGAGGAGGTAAAAAAGGTAAAACAGCACAGAGTAGAGAGTGCCAAGTGTTTGTGTTTCAGTTATTTCGTTTCTTTTTTTCTGGAGTTAAATAATATACTGTGTGTTTAGCTGGGGGTCAATAAGCACAGTTGGCATACTAGGAATCTTGTCATGATTAGTTTATTTTTCTCAGAAGGAGAAAGGTTTATTTTTCCATTTTGATTCTGTACCTTTGGGCAAAGAACTGGGGAGTGGAGGATGAGGCTATAATGTTCTGAAAACATTTATAAACTGTTTTGCCATTGTTCATTTGATATTCATGTATTCTTTCACTTAATAAGTATTAGCTGAACATGTATCAATTTCTATGCATTATGTAAGTTTCTGCGTTTATGACAAAGCTCAAGATACAGTTCCTGACCCAAAGGATCTCAGAGATTGATAACAATGCAGTAAGGTAAGTACATCAATGAGCTATGCAAAAGTAAAGATAGGAAACAGAAAAGGGGCTCAACCCAGTCTTAGGGTTTAGTGGCATCTCAATCTTACAAATAGCAAACTTAATGAAGACAATATATGGGCTCAATATGATTTTCTGCCATACCCTATTTCCTTTCTCAGTACTACATTTCTCCAGGCAACATTATTTGAAAGTCTAAGATATTTCAAGAGCATGGGCAATTGTTGGCAGTAATGTACCAGATGGTCAGTTAGTCAGCAGCAGCAGAGGGAAGACTTTTAAGAAGACCTTTAAGTGCTGCATGTGCAAAGATAGTGTTAAAAGAATTCTTCTCAGATAGCTCATCTTCAGAGATCAATGCCCAAGAACAGCCAAAAATAATATTAAGTCCTAGAGGTAACTTCCTATGGATGACAGATGTGGTGGCAGATTGCATCCTATTGGGAAAGCCAGAATCAGCCAGTCATGAGAGAACTTTTAAGATTTGGGATACAATTTTGGCAAACTGCCTAGGGCAGACAATTTGGGCCTCACGTGCCTTCACTGTATTCTTTGTCTCTGTATTTTATGTGCTAGTAATGCTAACAAGTCCTACTTTAAATAGTTCAGTTTTGCATAAGACATATCTGTGAGGAAGGAAATTAACATGTATTGATTGCCTTCTATGAACCAGATACTGTGCTGTTTTTACAAGTAAACTCACAATAATCCTGGGAGGTGGTAATCAATAGTCCAATTATTACAGACAAGAACAAAGACAAGAGAGATTAAGTGTCTTACTCAGGGTCTCACAGCTATTAGGTGGCAGAGTGAAGATTTGAGTGCAGCTTCAAATTCCAATTGGCAACAACAAGATCATATTAAAAAGCATGTAAATGTATTTAGAGGATGGATCATTTGTAGGCAGAAAATGTTTGATTTCATTTTTTTGCTTTCCTTGGCTCTGAAGAATTTGTGCCATGGGTAACAGTTTGTGGGTGCTTAGGATTAATCGGTGTATCACACAGCCATAAATTCCCTTTACAAAAAGACATCTTAGTGAATTTGCCACTCTTGTCAATCCCTTCTAGACACTAGCTAATCAGGTCAGGAACACAGTCGCTGAGACCAGAGACAAACAGAAACTTGTCAAACTGTTTTGACTGTATTTTTTTTTTCTAATTAAAGTTTATTGGGGTGACAATTGTTAGGAAAGTTACGTAGATTTCAGGTGTACAATTCTGTATTACATCATCTATAAATCACATTGTGGGTTCACCACCCAGAGTCAGTTCTCTTTCCCTCACCATATATTTGATTCCCCTTTATGCTCATCTACCACTCACTCTCTCCATTACCCTCTGGTAACCAATAAACTATTGTCTGTGTCTATGAGTTTCTGTTTCTTCATTTGTTTGTCTTGTTCCTTTGTTGTATCCAGTTTTGCATAAGACATATCTGTGAAATCATATGGTTCTTGACATTTTTTGTCTGACTTATTTCGTTCAGCATATAAACCTCAAGATCCATCCATGTTGTCGCAAATGGTAATATTTCATCTTTTATTATGGCAGAATAGCATTCCATTGTGTATATATGTCGAAGGAAAGACACGATGGTTATTTCCATGTCTTGGCCACCACAAACAAAGCTGCAATGAACACTGGAGTACATCCATCTTTATGGATAAATGATTTCAGACTTTTTGGGTAGATACTCATGACAGGGATTACTGAGTCATATGGTAATTCTATTCTTAATTTTTTGAGAAACTTCCACACTGACTTCCATAGTGACTGTACCAATCTGCATTCCCACCAACAGTTTATGAGGGTTCCTTTTTCTCCACAGCCTCTCCAACATTTGTTACTATTTGTCTTGTTGACGATAGCCATTCTAACTGGAGTGAGGTGATATCTCATTGGGGTTTTTACTTGAATTTCTCTGATAATTAGTGATGTTGAGCATTTTTTATATGTTTATTGATCATTTCAATGTCTTCTTTGGAGAAATGTCTATTCAGGTCCTCTGCCCATTTTCTAATTGGATTGTTTGTTTTTTCTTGTTGTTGTTGAGTTTTATGAGTTCCTTATGCATTTTGGATATTAAACCATTATCAGAGGCGCTTTTTGCAAAAATTCTTCTATTCCGTTCGTTGACTCTAATTTGTTGATGGTTTCTTTTGCTGTGCAGAAGCTTTCAAGTTTGATATAGTCCCATTCATTTATTTTTGCTTTTACTTCCCTTGCCTTTGATGTCAAATTCATGAAATGCTCTTTGAACCCAAGGTCCATAAGTTTAGTACCTATGTTTCCTTTTATGCAGTTTATTGTTTCAGGTCTTACATTAGGTCTTTAATCCATTTTGAGATAATTTTGGTACACGGTGACAGATAGCAGTTTAGTTTTATTCTTTTGCCTATAGGTTTCCAATTCTCCCAGCACCATTTATTGAAGAGGCTGTCTTTTCTCCATTGCATGTTTTTGGCTTTTTGTCAAAAATTGTCTGTCAATATTTATGTGGTTTTATTTTGGGTTTTCAATTCTATTCCATTGCTCTGTGTGTCTGTTTTTCTGCCAACATGATGCTGTTTTGATTATTCTTGCCCTGTAGTACAAGCTAAAGCAGGGAGTATGATACCTCCGGCATTGTTCTTTTTCTTAGGATTGCTTTGGCTCTTCGTGGTCTTTTGTGGTTCCATACAAATCTGATGATTTTTATTCTATTTCTTTAAAAAATGCCATTGGGATTTTGATGGGGATTGCATTAAATATGTATTTTGCTTTGGGTAATATGGCCATTTTAACTATGTTGATTCTTCCAATCCATGAGCATGGAATGTCTTTCCATTTCTTTGTGTCTTCTTCAATTTATTTTAAAAATTACTTATAGTTTTCAGGATAAGAGGTCTTTCACATTCTTCGTTAAGTTTATTCCTAGGTATTTTATTCTTTTTCTGCAATTGCAAAAGGAGTCGTTTTTTGTTTTTCTGTTTTGTTTCTTTTTCATTTCTTTTTCTGAGATTTCATTGTTAGTATATAGAAATGCAATGGACTTTTGTACATTGATTTTGTAGCCGGCAAATTTACTGTATTAGTTTATTGTTTCTAATAGCTTTTTGGTGAAGTCTTTAGGGTTTTCTATATATAGCATCTTGTCATCTGCAAAGAGTGATAATTTAACGTCTTCATTCCCAATGTGGATGCCTTTTATTTCTTTCTCTTGCCTGATTGCTCTGGCGAGGACTTCTAACACTATGTTCAATAGCAGAGGTGATAGCAGACAGCCTTATCATGTTCCTGAACATAGAGCAAAGGGCTTCAGTTTTTCACCATTAATTATGATATTAGCTGAGGATTTGTCATATATGGCCTTTATTATGTTAAGTACTTTCCTTCTATACCTATTTTATTAAGTGTTTTACATAAATGGATGTTACATCTTGTCAAAAGCCTTTCCTGCATCAATTGATATAATCATATGGTTTTTGTCCTTTATTTTGTTTATGTGATGTATCACATTGATGGATTTGCGGATGTTGAACCATCCTTGTGCCCCGGGGATGAACCCCATTTGGTCGTGTTGAATAATCTTTCTAATGCATTGTTGTATTTGATTTGCTAGAATTTTGTTTAGTATTTTTGCATCTGTATTTATCAGAGATATTGGTCTGTAATTCTGTTTTTTTTGTATTATCCTTGCCAGGTTTTGGTGTCAGGGTAATGTTGGCCTCATAAAATGCGTCCGGCAGTGTTGTCTCTTCTTCAATTTTTTGGAAGAATTTGAGTAGGACAGGTATTAGATCTTCTTTGAATGTTTGGTAGAATTCACTAGTGAAGCCACCTGGTCCTGGACTTTTGCTTTTGGGAGGGTTTCAGATGACTGATTCAATTTCCTTATTGTTGATAGGTCTATTTATATTTTCCAGTTCTTCGTGATTCAACCTAGGAACTCAATATGTTTCTTAGAACATGTCCATTTCTCCTAGGTTATTGATTATGGTGGTATATAGTCCTTCATAGTATTCTTGGATGATCCTTTGTACTTCTGTGGCATCCGTGATAACTTCCCCTCTTTCATTTCCCTTTGTGTGTGTGTGTGTGTGTGTGTGTGTGCTTTTCCTCTTTTTGTCTTAGTAAGTCTACACAAGGGTTTGTCAAGGTTATTGATCTTTGCAAGGAATCAGCTCTTTGTTGCATTAATTGTTTTTATTGTCTTTTTGTTCTCTATTTTATTAAGTTCTCTGATTTTTATTGTTTTCTTCCTTCTGCTGACATTGGGTTTCACTTGTTCTTCTTGTTCTAGTTCTTTAAAGTGTAACATGAGGTTATTTAACTGGCATTTTTCTTCTTTCTTTAAATAGGCCAATAATGATATACATTTCCCTGTTAAAACCGCTTTGCTGCATCCCAAAAATTTCAGTTGGCTGTACTTTCATTGTCATTTGTTTCTATGTATCTCTTGATCTTTCCCCTTGTTTCATCTTTGACCCAGTCGTTCTTTTAAAGTATGTTGTTTAATCTCCACATATTTGTGGTTTTCCCTGTTTTCTTTTTTCAGTTGATATCCAATTTCAAAGCCTTGTGATCAGAGAATATGCTTAGCATGATTTTAATCTTCTTAAATTTGGTGAGGCTAGTTTTATGTCCCAATATATGGTCTATCCTTAAGAATGTTCCATGTACACTACAAAAGAACATATAGTCTGTTGTTCTCTGACGAAGTGCTCTATAAATGTCTATTATGTCCATTTTATATAATGTATCATTTAGGTCTGCTATTTCGTTATTTATTTTCTGTTTGGATGATGTATCCATAGCTGTGTATGATGTATTTAGGTCTCCTACTATAATTCTGTTTTGGTCAATTTCTCCCTTAGTTCTGTTAGTAGTTGCTTTGCATATTTGGGCCCTTTTTTATGGGTCATAAATATTGATGACTATTATGACTTCTTGTTGTATAGTTCCCTTTACCATTATGAAATGTCCATCTTTGTCTCTCGTTACCTTTTTTTATCGTGAAGTCTGTTTCATTTGATATCAGTATGGCTACACCTGATTTTCTCTGGGTAATATTTGCTTGGAGTGTCAATTTCTGCCCTTTCACTTTGAGTCTGTGCTTGTCCTTATAGCTGAGATGTGTCTCTTGGAGACAGCATATGGTTGGGTTTAGTAGTTTGATCCAATCTGCTACTCTGCGCCTTTTCATTGGTGAGTTCAGTCCATTTACATTTATGGTGACTATTGATATTGTTTGGTTTTCCTATCATTCTATCTCTGGTTTTCTAGTAGGATGGTGTCTCCTGTGTTTCTGTGCCTTTTTGTTGTCCTCTGATATTCCAGTGTAGTGGCATTCTATGATTTTTCCTTCTATTTCTTCTTTATTTATGATACATATTCAGTTCTGGAGTTTTCTATTTGGGTGGTGACCATTAAGTTTATGTAAAAGAAATTTTCATATTTAAAATATTCCATTTTCTTCAGTATGCTTATTTTCTCCATTCCCTTGTGCCAGTTCAGACCTTTACTCTCCTGCCTTTTATGCATTTGTTGTCACAAATTATTCCTATTTATGCTGTGAGTTGTTTTCTGAGCTGCAATAGAAAGTTGTCTTTTTCCTCTATTTTTAAGCATGTTATTTGTTCCCCTTCTTTACCCTGTACATTATGTTTAAGTGTATAATATCTTATTTGTTGGAGGGGTTGCCATTTCCTGCTTCTTTCTGTCTGTTCATAACACTGCTAAGAGTTTTGTATTATTTTGCTTCTCTGTTTAAGGTCGAATAGCCTCCTTCATTATTTCTAGCACTGCAGGTTATGTGCTAGAAAATTCTCTAATCTTCTGTATGTCTCCAAAGATCTTTAGTCCTCCTTCATATGTAAAAGATATCTTTGCTGGAGTATTATTCTTGTCTCATAATTTCTCTGTTTCAATAGTTTGAATATTTGATTCCACTCCCTCCTGCTTGTAGAATATCTGCTGAAAAATGTCATGATTATCTAATGGGATTTTCTTTGTAGGTTATCATCTTGTTTTCCCTACCTGCCTTGAGAATTCTTTCTTTGTCCTTAAGTTTTGACAACGTCAATGCAATGTGCCTTAGAGATTTGCTTGCAGTGTCAATTTCCACCCTTTCACTTTGAGTCTGTGCTTGTCCCTGTAGCTGAGATGGGTCTCTTGAAGACAGCATATGGTTGGGCTAAGTTTTTCGATCCAATATCTACTCTGTGCCTTTTTATTGGTGAGTTCAGTCCATTTACATTTAGAGTGATTATTGATATGTGAGGATTCCCTGTCATTCTATCTTTAGTTTTCTGGTAAGTCTGTGTCTGCATTGTTTCTTTGCCTTTTTGTTGTTGTTTATCATTTCTGTGTGGTGGTTTTCTATGATGTTTCCCTCTGTTTCCTATTTTATTACAGTATATATTTCAGTTCTGGATATTTTTTGAGTGATTACCCTTAAGTTTATGTAAAAGAAAGTTTAATATTTAGAGTATTCCATTTTCTTCAGCACGCTTATTTTCTCCATTCCCATATTCAGGTTCAGGCCTTTACTCTACCCCTTTTTATGTTTTGGTTGCCACAAATTGTCCCTATTGATGGTGGTTGAATAGCCTCCTTTACTATTTCTTGTAGTGCAGGTAGTGTATTAGAAAATTCCCAATCAAACCGGTGGCGTGAGGTGAGCCTCTGTAAAGCTCCCCTGGAATTTACAACTAATCGAACAACAATATCTCCACAAAGGACTCTGTGCACAGCAGACAGGCAAGACGAACAAGCCCACTACTGAATTCACCGAAAGGTGGGAGAATCACGCGAGTGTGGGAGGAGGGAAGGGAGAAGTGTGAAGACGGAGCTGCGCGGGCTGGTGCAGGACACAGACTTGGCTCAGTGCTTGGAACTCACTGAATCCTGGAACTACCGCAGCTGTGGGAGAGGAAATTACTCGAACTGCTAGGGCTCCACATATGGTCCACAGAGCTGAGGGGGCAGCAAATAACACGGCTGAACCCAATGCTCAGAGCAGAGACCTCAGAGAAAAGACTGAGGGAAGAAGGCTGAAAATGGTGATTTAAGCCCTTACTGCCAAGCACAGAATGGAAGCCTTCGGCACTGAGACGACCAGCCCCGTCCCTACCCTCCCAGGGCTCACCCCGCCCCCACCTGCACGGTGCTAGAGGCGGAACAGTGGTGGTGTCAGATCAAAAGAAAGGAATATTTGCTGTTCTGAGAACTGTGGACCGCAGACACAGATTCGCACCCCAACTAGTTCCGGCAAAGGGGAGGAAGCTGTGGAAGCAGGACCGGCTGTTGTGGTGGTCCCCACCATTGCTCTGGGCCACCTCTCACAACTCACCCTGCCCCTGGCCCCACCTAGCTGGGCGGATCCCTTCAGGAGTAAACAGAACTGCTGAAACATACAGGCTCTGAATCTGGTGCAGGAAGAACTTTGGAGCTTCAAAAGCTCTCCGCTTACCCACAGGGACATTGCATTCTGTCACCCAAGCGAACTATTAACAGAGGAGAAGCCCGTCTCCCAGGGAATCCCCCATTGTGTGAGAAGCTGCAATAGTGCAGAGAAAACATAGCACTACTCTGTGAGAGAGAAATAAAAGGCTGCTGTTGGAGAGAAAATAAAACATTCTACCAACAAGTACTAGAAAACAAAAGAAAGACCTCTTCCTATCAAACTGTTGCAGAAGCCACTCTTATAGATGTCTAGGAAGAGAAATAATAAATCAGTAATTGCCATGAATAACCAAGGCAACAAGACAGCTCAGAAACAAAGTGAAAAGTCTCCAGAAAAGGAACTTGAAGATATGGAAATATGTGACTTAAACGACAGAGAATTCAAGATTGCAGTTCGGAAAAAAATCAACGAGATGCAAAAAAACACAGAAAGGCAGTTTAATGAACTCAGAAATGAAATCAAAGAACAACGTGAGCATTTTACGAAAGAGGTTGAAATTATAAAAAAGAACCAAATAAAATTTCTGGAGATTAAGAACTCAATAGAAGAAATTAAGAATGAAATAACCAGCTTAGGTAGTAGAGTTGATCAGATGGAGGAAAGAATCAGTGACATCGAAGATAGAAACCTGGAAATGACACAGATGGAAGAAGAAAGAGACTTGAGAGTTAAAAGAAATGAAAGAACTCTACAAGAACTTTCTGACACTATCAGAAAGATCAATATAAGAATAATGGGCATACCAGATGGAGAAGAAAGATAGAAGGGAACAGAGAATATATTCAAACAAATTATTGATGAGAATTTCCCAAACTTATGGACAGAACTGGATCCTCGAATCCAAGAAGGAAATAGAACACCTAATTATCTCAATCCCAACAGGCCTTCTCCAAGGCACATTGTATTGAAGCAGTCTAAAATCAATGACAAAAAAAGAATCCTCAAGGCAGCCAGGGAAAAGAAGACGGTAACCTACAAAGGAAAGCCCATTAGATTATCATCAGATTTTTCAGCAGAAACTCTACAAGGCAGGAGGGAGTGGAACCAAATATTCAAACTGATGAAAGAGAGAAATTATGAGCCAGGAATAATGTATCCAGCAAAGATACATTTAGATATGAAGGAGGAACCAGACATACAGAAGCTGCGGGAATTTTCTAATACAGGACCTGCACTACAAGAAATACTAAAGGAGGCTATTCGACCAGCATCAACAGGGACAATTCGTGACAACCAAAACATAAAAAGAGGAGAGTAAAGGCCTGAACCAGAATATGGAAATGGAGAAAGTAAGTGTGCTAAAGAAAATGAAATACTCTAAATATCAAACTTTCTTTTACTTAAACTTAAGGGTAACCACTCAAGAAAAATCCAGAACTGAAATACATACTGTAATAAAAGAAGAAACAGAATGAGACATCATTGAATACCACCACACAGTAATAATAGACAACAGAAAAACGCAAAGAAACAATGGAGACACAGCCTTACCAGAAAACTAAAGATAGAATGACAGGAAATCCTCACATATCAATAATCACCTTAAATGTAAATGGACTGAACTCACCAATAAAAAGGCACAGAGTAGCAGATTGGATCAAAAAACTAAACCCAACCATATGCTGTCTTCAAGAGACACATCTCACCTAAAAGAACAAGCATAGACTCAAAGTGAAAGGGTAAAAATTGACACTCCAAGCAAATGGTATCCAAAGAAAATCAGGTGTACCATAATGATATCAGATGAAACAGACTTCAGGGTGAAAAAGATAACAAGAGACAAAGATGGACATTTCACAATGGTAAAGGGGACTATACAACAAGGAGACATAACAGTCATCAATATTTATGGCCCCAATCAGGGAGCACTGAAATATACCAAGCAACTACTAACAGAACTAAAGAGAGAAATTGACTAAAACACAATTATAGTAGGGGACTTAAATACATCATTGACAGTTATGGATAGATCAAATTTATATCATTACAGGACTATCTTAAGAAACAAGAAAAATCCAAAATAAATAATGTCATGTTATACCTTAAAGAACTAAAAAATGAAGAACAAGTGAAACCCAAGGTCAGCAGAAGAATGGAAATAACAAAAATCAGAGCAGAACTAAATGAAATAGAGAACAAAAAGACAATAGAAAAAATTAATGTGACAAAGAGCTGGTTTTTTGAAATGATTAACAAAATTGACAAACCCTTGGCTAGACTCACTAAGATAAAAAGAGAGAAGACAGTAATTAACAAAATCAGAAATGAAAAAGGGGAAATTATCACGGACACCACAGAAATACAAAGGATCATCCAAGAATACTATGAAGGACTATATGCCACCAAATTCAATAACCTAGAAGAAATGGACAAGTTCTTAGAAACATATAGCCTTCCAAGACTGAACCATGAAGAACTGGAAAATCTAAAGAGACCCATCACCAGTAATGAAATTGAATCAGTCATTCAAAACCTTCCCACAAACAAAATACAGGGCCAGATGGCTTCACTAGTGAATTCTACCAAACCTTCAAAGAGGATCTAATACCAATCCTGGTCAAACTCTTCCAAAAAATTCAAGAAGAGACAGTAATCCCTAACTCATTTTATGAGACCAACATTACCCTGATACCAAAATCTGGTAAGGACAACACAAAAAAAGAAAACTACAGACCTATATGTCTGATGAATACAGATGCAAAAATCCTAAACAAAATTCTAGCAAATCGAATACAACAATGTATTAAAAAGATCATTCTTCACGACCAACTGGGGTTCATCCCAGAGGCACAAAGATGGTTCAACATCCTCAAATCCATCAATGTGATACATCACATAAACAAAATAAAGAACAAAAATCATATGATTATATCCATGATGCAGAAAAAGCATTTGACAAGATACAACATCCATTTATGATTAAAAAACTTAGTAAAATAGGTATAGAAGGAAAATACGTTAACATAATAAAGGCAATATATGAGAAGCCCTCAGCTAATCTCATAATTAATGGTGAAAAACTGAAGCACTTTGCTTTACGTTCATGAACACGACACGGGTGTCCCCTATCACCTCTCCTTTTCAACATAGTGTTGGAAGCCCTTGCCAGGGCAATCAGGCAAGATAAAGAAATAAAAGGCATCCACATTGGGAATGAATAAGGTAAATTAGCACTCTTTGCAGATGACATGATGCTATATATAGAAAACCCTAAAGACTCCACCAAAAAGGTATCAGAAACCATCAACGAATACAGTAAATTTGCTGGCTACAAAAATCAACGTACAAAAGTCCATTGCAATCCTATATACTAACAATCAAATCTCAGAAAAAGAAATACAAAAAACAATTCCTTTTGCAATTGCAGCAAAAACAATAAAATACCTAGGAATAAACTTAACCAAGGATGTGAAGGACCTATATGCTGAAAACTATAAGTCATTTTTGAAAGAAATTGAAAAAGACACCAAGAAATGAAATGACATTCCATGCTCATGGATTGGAGGAAGCAAACATAGTTAAAATGGCCATATTACCCAAAGCAATATCCAGATTTAATGCAATCCCCATCAAAATCCCAATGGCATTTTTTAAAGAAATAGAGCAAAAAATCATCAGGGTTGTTTGGAATCACAATAGACCCCGAATAGCCAAAACAATTAAAAAAAAAAAAAAAACAATACTGGAAGTATCACACTCCCTGACTTTAGCTTGTACTACGGGGCTACAATAATCAAAACAGCATGGTATTGGCAGAAACACAGACACATAGACCAATGGAATAGAATTGAGAACCCAGAAATAAAACCACATAAATACGGACAGATAGTTTTTGACAAAGCAAAAAACATACAATGGAGGAAAGACAGCCTCTTCAATAATGGTGCTGGGAGAAATGGAAAGCTACGTGCAAAAGAATGAAACTATCTTTCTTTTAGATGCTATCTGTCACCTTGTACCAAAATTAATTCAAAATGGATCAAAGACTTAAGCATAAGAACTGACACAATAGACTGCATAGAAGAAACATAGGTACTAAACTTATGGACCTAGGGTTGAAAGAGCATTTTATGAATTTGACTCCAAAGGCAATGGAAGTAAATGCTAAAATAAATGAATAGGACTATATGAAACTTAAAAGCTTCTACACATCAAAAGAAACCATCGACAAAATAAAGAGGCAACCAACTAAATGGGAGAAGATTTTTGCAAACAGTGCCTCTGATAAGGTGCTAATATCCAAAATATGCAAGGAACTCATTAAACTCAACAACAAAAAAACAAACAACCCAATTGAAAAGTGGGCAGAGGACCTGAAGAGACATTTCTCCAAGGAGGACATACAAATGGCAAATAGACATATGAAAAACTGCTCAGCATCTTTAATCATCAGAGAAATGCAAATAAAAACCACAATGAGATATCACCTCACCCCAGTCAGAATGGCTATCATCAACAAGACAAATAGGAACAAGTGTGGGAGAGGCTCTGGAGAAAAAGGAACCCTCATACATTGTTGTTGGGAATGCAGACTGGTGCAGCCCTTATGGAAGGCAGTGTGGAGGTTCCTCAAAAAATTACGAATAGAATTACCATATAACCCAGCAATCCCTCTCCTGGGTATCTACTCCAAAAATCTGAAAACATCTACACATAAAGACACGTGTGCTCCAATGTTCATTGCAGCTTTGTTTACTGTGACCAAGATGTGGAAACAACCAAAATGTCGTTCGATAGATGAATGGATAAAGAAGTTTTGGTATATATGCACAATGGAAAACTATTCAGAGGTAAGAAAAGATGATATAGGTACATTTGTGACAACATGGATGGATCTTGAGAGTATAATGCTAAGCGAAATAAGTCAGACAGAAAAAGCTGAGAACCATATGATTTCACTGATATGTGGTATATAAACCAAAAACAACAAAAGAACAAGACAAAAAAATGAGAAACAAGAACTCATAGACACAGACAATAGTTTAGTGGTTACCAGAGGGTAAGGGGCTGGGGGGTGGGAGATGAGGGTAAGGGGAATCAAATATATGGTGATGGAAGGAGACCTGGCTCCGGGTGCTGAACACACAATGGGATTTATAGATGATGTAATACAGAATTGTACACTTGAAATCTATGTAATTTTACTAACAATTGTCATCCCAATAAATTTTAAAAAAAAACAAATAATATGGTCACAATAAAACAATTCAGGTACACACAAAAAAAAAGAAAAAAAAGAACAATTCTTCAGTTTCTGTATGTCTGGAAATGTCTTTATTCCTCCTTCATATCTAAAGGATATCTTTGCTGCATATGTTATTCTTGGCTCATAATTTCTCTTTCAATAGTTTGAATATTTGGTGCCACTCCCTCCTGGCTTGTAGCGTTTCTGCTGCAAAATCTGATGATAATCTAATGGGCTTTCCTTTGTAGGTTACCGTCTTCTTTTCCCTGGCTGCCTTGAGGATTCTTTCTTTGTTGTTGATTTTAGACAGTTTCAATACAATGTGCCTTGGAGGAGGCCAGTTGGGATTGAGGTAATTAGGTGTTCTATTTACTTCTTGGATACAGGGATCCAATTTTTTCCACAAATTTAGGAAGTTCTCATCGGCTATTTGTTTGAATATACTCTTTGTTCCCTTCTCCCTTTCTTCTCCTACTGGTATGTCCATTATTGTTATATTCCTCTTTCTGATGGAATCAGAAAGTTCTTTTAGAGTTCTTTCATTTCTTTTAACTCTCAAGGCTTTCTCTTCTTCCATCATTGTCATTTCCAGGTTTCTATCTTCAATGTCACTGATTCTTTCCTCCATCTGGTAAGCTCTATTACCTAAACTGGCTATTTCTTTCTTATTTCTTTTATTGAGTCCTTAATCTCCAGCAATTCTATTTGGTTCTGTTTTCAAATTTCAATCTCTTTGGAAAAAGTTTATTTTGTTTTTTGATTTTGTTTCTGAGTTCATTAAACTGCCTCTCTGTGTTTTCTTGCATCTTTTTGAATCTTTTGAGAACTGCAATCTTGACTTCTCTATCATTTAAGTCACATGTTTACATGTCTTTAAGTTCATTTTCTGGGGATTTTTCATTATCTTTCTGAGCTGCCTTGTAACTTTGGTTATTCATAGCAATTAATGAATTATTATTTATCTTCCTAGGTATCTACAAGAGTGGGTTCTGCAACAGGATTATAGTAAGTAGACTTTCTTTTGTTTTCCACTTGGTGTTGGTAGAATTTTTTTTTTCTCTCCAACTGCAGCCTTTCATTGTTCTCACGCTGTAATGTTTTATTTTCTCTGCACTTTTCTGGCTTTTCACCCAATGGAGGGATTCCCTAAATGACAGTCTTCTCCTCTGTGAAGAGGTGACCTTGGTCATAGGGCACTGCCTCTGTGAAAGGATGTGGTGAACTTTAGTAGTTCCAAACGTCTTCCTTCTCCAGTTTCAGAACCTGTGTATTTCAGCGGCTCTATTTACTCCAGCAGGAATCCACCCAGACAGGTGGGGATAGTGGTGGGGTGGTTTGTGAGAGGTGCCCAGAGCAATGGCGGCAAACAACAACACAGGCAATCCTGTACCCAAGGTTCCCTCTCCTTCGCTGTGAGTGTGTATCTGTGGACCACAGTTCTCAGAATTGCAAATATTCTATTTTGATCGGACATTACTACAGTTCTGCTTCTAGCAGTGGAATGGTGGGAGTAGGGAAGGTTTAGGCGGGTAGGGAGGGGTCTGCTAGGCACCTAGCCTATGACTTCTATCCTCTGTTCAGCAGTGAGGGCTTAAATGGCCATTTTCAACTTTCTTTCGTCTGTCTTTGCTCCAAGGTCTCTGCCGTGAGCGTTGGGTTCATCTGTGTTATATGCTGATACTTCAGGTGGGACTGTGGGCCATAAGTGGAACACTAGCAGCCTGAATTTTTCCCTCTTCTGTGACTGCAGTAGCTCTGGAATGCAGAAAGCTCAGAGTTCTAGGCTCCATCTGCGCTCTGTGGTCTGTGCCGCGTTCCATATCTTTGTACTTCCCCCATCTCTCTCCCCCATTTATCCAATTTGCCTACCTTTAGATGATTTCAATTGTGTGTCTCTTAGTCTTGCCTGTCTGGTGTTCAGGGAGTCTTTGTGGAATTATAAATTCCAGGGAAGATTTCAAGAGGCTCACTTCATGCCGCCACTTTTATGACGTCTCTGTATTTTTTTTTGTTGTTTTTTGTTTCTTTTTTTTTTTTTTATTATTAGTTTCAGGTGCACAAGACAAAGTAATACTTAGACGTTTATCATTTATATCCCTCACACTGTGGACCCCCCTGCCCCCATCCATTATCTCTCTGACATCGCACCGAGCCATCACATTTCCACTATCTCCACTCCCAATGCTGTACTCCGCCTCTTGCAACTGTATACATACATATATATAAGTACATATACATATAATATTATAATTGGCATTCATTATTGTTCAGCTTCAGGAGTACAGTGCAGTGATCAGGTATCTACATCTTCTCTGAGGTACTCTCCGAAATGGGACACGTGTCCATCGGATACCCTACAAAATCTTTAAAACATTATTGATTACGTTCCCCAGATTAATATTCAAAACCCCGTGGTCATCTTGTGGTTACTGACTGTTTTGCAATCCCCTCACCTTCCCCCTTACCCCCACCACCCCGCCCATCTAGCAACCCTCAGTTTTTCCTCTTTGTCTCCAAAACTGTTTCTGATTAGTTCATTCATTTATTCTTTTCTTTAGATTCCGCATATAAGTGAGATCCTTTGTACTTATCGTTCTCTGTCTGACATATTTCACTTAACATAATGTTCTCTAGGTCCACCCATGTTGTTGCAAATGGTAAGATTTCTTTCTTCTTTATGGCTGTGTAATACTCCATTGTATAAATGTACCACAGTTTCTTAATCCAGTCATCTACCGATGGGCATTTCGGTTGTTTCCATGTCTTAGCTATTGTGTATAGTGCTGCAATAAATATAAGAGTGCATAAAGATTTTTGAATCGGAGTTTTGGATTTCTCCGGATAGATACCAAGGAGTGGAATTGCTGGATCATAAGGTAGTTCTATTTACAGATTTTTGAGATACCTCCATACTGTTTTCCATAGTGGCTGCACCAATCTGCAATCCCACCAACAGTGCACAAGCATTCCCTTTTTTCCACATCCACACCAGCACTTGTTGTTTGTTGATTTATTGATGACAGACATTTTGACTGGGGTGTAGTGGTATCTCATTGTGGTTTTTATTTGCATTTCTCTGATGGTTAGTGAGGTTGAGCATTTCTTCATATGTCTGTTTGCCATCTGTATGTCCTTTTTAGAAAAATGTCTCTTCAAGTCCTCTGCCCATTTTTTAATTGGGTCGTTTGTTTTTTGGGAGTTGAGTTGAGTGAGTTTTCCATAGATTTGTGATATTAATCCCTTATCAGATATATCATTGGCAAATATTTTTTCCAATTCAGTAGGATCCCTTTTTGTTTTATTGATGGTTTCCTTTGCTGTGAAAAAAAACTTTTTAGTTTGATATAATCCCACATGTTTATTTTTTCTCTTACTTCCCTCGAGCGAGGGGATATATCAGTAAAAATCTTACTCTGGGTAATGTCTGTGAAGTTTCTTCCTATATTTTCTTCTAGGTATTTTATGGTTTCAGATCTTACATTTAAGTCTTTAAGCCATTTTGAATTTATTTTTGTATATGGTGTAAGGAGGTGGTCCAGCTTCATTTTTATGCATGTGTCTGTCCAGGTTTCCCAGCACCATTTTTTGAATAGACTGTCTTTACCCCCATCGTACATTCTTGTTTCCATTGTCATAGATTAATTGGCCATATAGGCATGGATTTATTTCTGGACTCTCTATTCTGTTCCATTGATCTATGTGTCTGTTTTTATGCCAGTACCATGCTGTTTTGATTACTGTAGGCTTGTAGTATAATTTAAAGTCAGGTATTGCTATACCTTCCACTTTGTTCTTATTTCTCAAGATCGCTGAGGCTATTCGTGGTCTTTTATGGTCCTATATAAATTTTAGGATTGTATGTTCTATTTCTGTGAAAAATGTCATTGGTAGTTTGATAGGAATTGTATTGAATATGTACATTGCCTTAGGCAGTATGGACATTTTAACTATATTAATTCTTCCTATCCATGAACATGATATGTGTTTCCATTTATTTCTGTCTTCTTTCATTTCTTTTTTCAGTATCTTATAATTTTCTGAGTACAGATCTTTTACTTCTTTGGTTAAATTTATTCCCAGGTATTTTATAGTCTTTGGAGCAATTGTAAATGGGATTGTTTTTTTTTTTTTTTAATTTTCCTTCTAACGTTTTATTATTGGTATATACAAATGCAACTGATTTCTGAATATTAATTTTGTATCCTGCTACTTTACTAAATTCATCTATCAGCTCTAATAGCTTCTTGGTGGAGTTCTTTAGGGTTCTCTACATATAGTATGATATCATCTCCATATAATGATAATTTTACTTCCTCCTTACCAATTTGGATGCCTCTTATTTCTTTTTCTTGTCTGATTGCTGTGGCTAGAACTTCCAGCACTATGTTGAATAGAAGCGGAGATAGTGGGCAGCCTTGCCTTGTTCCTGATCTTAGGGGAAATGGTTTTAGCTATTCACAATTGAGTATGATGTTAGCTGTGGATTTGTCATATATGGCTTTTATTGCGTTGAGATATGATCCCTCTATTCCCACTTTCTTAAGGGTTTTTATCATAAATGGTTGTTGGATTTTAACAAATGCTTTTTCTGCATCTATTGATATGATCATGTCATTTTTATTTTTCATTTTGTTAATGTGGTGTATCACATTAATTAATTTGTGGATGTGGGACCACCCTTGCATACCAGGGATGAATCCCACTTGATCATGGTGAATGATCTTTTTAATGTATTGCTGAATTCTGTTCGCTAATATTTTATTGAGGATTTTTGCATCTATCTTCATTAGAGATATAGGCCTGTAGGTTTCTTTTTTTCTGGTGTCTTTGTCTGATTTTGGGATCAGGGTGATAGTGGCTTCGTAAAAAGTGTTTGGGAGTCTTTCCTCCTTCTGGATTTTTTGGAAGAGCTTGAGGAGAATAGGTGATAATTCTTTTTTGAACGTTTTGTAAAATTCACCTGTAAAGCCATCTGGTCCAGAGCTTTTGTTTGTTGGGAGATTGTTGATTACTGATTCAATTTCCCTGGTGGTAAATCAGTCTATTCAGGTTTTCTGTTTCTTCTTGAGTTAGCCTTGGAAGGTTGTACGCCTCTAGAAATTTGTCCATTTCTTCCAGATTGTCAAATTTGTTGGCATATAGTTGCTCCAGTATTTTCTTAAAACTTTTTGTATTTCTGCGGTGTCTGTTGTCACTTCTCCTCTTTCATTTCTGATTTTATAAATTTGGGTCCTCTCTCTCTCTCTTTATTTAATGAGTCTGGCTAAAGGTTTGTCAATTTTGTTTATCTTCTCTAAGAAACAACTCTTGGATTCATTGAGCTTTTGTAATGTTTTTCTGGTTTCTTTTTCATTTATTTCCGCTCTGATCTTTATTATCTCCTTCCTTGTGCTCCCTTTGGGCTTATTTTGTTGTTCTTTTTCCACACCCCTTAAGTGTGAATATTAACTGTTGATTAGTGATGTTTCTTGTTTCTTTAGGTAGGCCTGCAAAGCTATGAATTTCCCTCTTAGGACTGCTTCCGAGGCCTCCCATAGATTTTGGGTCGTAGTGTTTTCATTTTCGTTTTTCTCGAAATATCTTTTGATTTCTTCCTTGATCTCCTGCTTGACCCATTCATTATTTAGTAATAAGTTATTCAGCCTCCATGAATTGGTGTGTCTTCCAGTTTTTTTCCTGTAGTTCATTTCTAATTTCATAGCACTGTGATCAGAGAAGACAATTGGTATGATTTCAATTTTCTTAAATTTATCAAGACTTGTTTTGTGGCCTAACATATGGTCTATCATGGAAAATGTTCCATGTGCGCTTGAGAAGAACGTGTATTTTGCAGCATTGGGGTGAAATGCTCTGAAAATATCGATTAAATCCAAGTGGTCCATTGTATCATTTAAGGCTGTTTTTTCCATATTGATTTTCTGCCTGAAAGACCTGTCCCTTGTTGTCAGAGGTGTGTTGAAGTCGCCTACTATGATATTGTTACTGTTGATCTCTGTCTTTATGTCAGTCAGTACCTGTTTTATATATTTAGGTGCTCCTATGTTGGGTGCATAGATGTTTACTAGGGTTGTGTCCTCTTGTCAGATCGATCCCTTTATTATTATATAGTGCCCATCTTTATCGTTTAATATGTTCTTCATTTTAAAGTCTATTTTGTCAGATATAAGTATTGCATCTCCAGCTTTTTTTTCATTTCCATTAGCATGAAATATCTTACTCCAACCCTTCACTTTCAGCCTGTGTGTGTCTTTTGTTCTGAGGTGAGTCTCTTGTATACAGCATATACAAGGGTCTTGCTTTCTTATCCACTCAGCCACCCTATATCTCTTGATTTGAGCATTTAATCCATTTACATTTAAAGTGATTATTGATAGGTACATAGTTATTGCCATTTTTAAATTTGTAGTTAGGTTGTTTTGATCTTTCTTCTATTTACAGAAGTCCTTTTAGTATTTTTTGCAATGCTGGCTTGGTGGTAATAAATTCCTTTAGCTTATTTTTTTCTGGAAAGCTCTTTATCTCTCTATCATCTTTCAATGATAGCCTTGCTGGATAAAGCAATCTTGGTTGTAGGCCTTTGTTTTCCATCACTTTGAGTATCTCCTGCCACTCCCTCCTGGCCTTCAATGTTTCTGTAGAAAAATCATTTGATAGTCTTATGAGAGTTCCCTTGTATGTAACCCTCTGTCTTTCTCTTGCTACTCTTAGGATTCTCTCTTTGTCTTTAAGCTTTGCCATTTTAACTATAATGTGTCTTGGTGTGGACCTATTTGGGTTTATCCTGGCTGGAACTCTCTGCACTTCCTGGGCTTGTATGTTGGTTTCCTTCATCAGGTTGGGGAAGTTTTCAGACATTATTACTTCAAATATGTTCTCAATCCCTTGCTTCCTCTCTTCACCTTCTGGTATTCCTATGATGCGCATGTTGTTTTGCGCTTCATGTTATCCCAGAGGTCTCTTAAACCATCCTCATTGTTTTTTATTCTTTTTTCTTTCTGCTGTTCCATTTGGTTGATCTCTGCTACCTTGTCTTCTAAGTCGCTGATTCGATCCCCTGCTTCATCTAACCTGCTGGTAATTCCTTCAAGTGAGTTCTTAATTTCGGTAATTGTGTTCTTTATTTCCAACTGGTTGTTCGTTATGATTTCTAAATCCTTCTTTATGTCTTCTCTAAGCTCCTTAAACATTCTTTTCACCAGTGTTCTGAACTGTGTCTCTGAAAGTTTGGTTTCCTCTGCTTCATATGGTTCCAGTTGTGGAGGTATCTTCTGTTCTTTTATTTGGGACGTGTATCTTTGTTTCCCCATTCTGGCTTACTCTCTATGTTTGCTTTCATGTAATAGGTAGACCCCTAGAGTTCTTAGTTCTTGCTAGTTTATCTTATGTAGTATGTGTCCTTTATATTTGACTTGCACTACTTCGTTCTCCTCTTCGTGTGCTCCAAAGTTGACTGTTCTGTTGTGTATATTGTCATATTCAGGAAGATCTTTAATTGCTTTTTGCTTGTGAGTAGGTGGGGTTAACTCTTAGGCTGACTCGTGAGACTTGGCTCTGCCCACCACAGGGTGTTCTGCTTGTGAGGGTTAACCACTGAAATGTGGTTTGGCCTCTATGGGCTCTTGTGCCTGCAGAGAATTCCCTCTGGGTGTGTGACTTTTAGGTCAAACCTTGTAGTACTCTGGTTTGGTCTGGAGTTGGCCTCTGGATATGTTGAATCTTGTGCCTCTTAAGCTGGGCCCTGGTAGGGCAATTTCATAATAAAACAAATCACCAAGCACAACAACAACAACAGCAACAAAGAAAGAAATCAAATATATTCACATGTAAAAACACCCGATAACCCCCACTCGACACAGGCAAAGATATCAAAGATATAAAGACAAGATAAAACAAAACAAAAAGCAGCACGAGTCTTGGCTTAAGCCCACCAAGTAATGTCCAGGTTGTCCTCTGCTGTACCAAAGAGCCCCCTGCTTATTGTGCAGGCAGAGCCGGTCACCTGGTGCCCAGAGTGACTTTGGGACTGTAGATTTAAATGTGTGGGCCTGAGGGGTCTGGATGATAGTTTTTACAAAGTCAGTGCAGTTTCTGCCCTTGCCTGCACATATGCACACTGAGAGTAGCACCACCAGCCCCGTGTCCAGTACTCCTGAGTCTTAGGGCACTTCTTCAGTAGGTGTGTGTTTGGCGGGGGGCGGGAGATTTCTGAGCTGCTGAAAGCCCAGAGCTGTGTCTGCCTTACTGCTGATCCCTGGCAGTGTCTCTGCAGTTGCATTTGCCCCGCCCTATGCAGGCCAGAAAGGGTGGGGGCTGGGGATGGAGGGGTCTTCTCTCTCCTAGCCCAGCCAAAATCACACTCTTCCCAGCCTCTTCCCTGGGTCAGGGCTGCCTTTCAGTCTTCCCAGATCCTGAGCACTACTAGGGCTCCTCTGTAATCTGACACTACTCCTCAGTTTAGGGGCCAGTTTAAGTCTCTGGAAGGGCGGGGGTAGGATTGAAAGAGCAGGGGTCGGGGCTGGGGGGAGGGGCTCACATATGGAGTCTGTGTTGTTTGTCTGACCTAGGGCTCACTAGCTGCCCCCCTCCGGCAGGAGAGATCAGCTGTGTGACGCAGGGAAAGAGCCCACCTCCTGGTTTTTGTGTTCTCTGTTCCGCCCTGAGATATCGTGCGTCTTTGGAACTGTGGGTGTCACCGAGGTTTTCGGCACCGTCACTGCTGCCGCCCCCCCCCCCAGCGGGCAGTGCCAGCCGGGATTCCACCTTGGGACCGCCCGTTTTCACTCCGCATCCTTCCTTCTTCCCCTTCTCGCCCAATTAGCGCACCTTCAAGTAATCCTTCCACGAGTCTCTTAGCTGTTCTGCGTGATGAGCAAAGAGTTCTTTGATGAGTTATATGTCCCGTTTGTAATAAGATCCGGAGGAGAACTCAGAGAGTGCTTCCTGCTGCCGCCATTCCTATCTGTGCCTCCTATGATGTCTCTTTTTTGACTGTCTTAACATGACTGAATCATTTTAGCAGTGAAAATATTTTGAGAATATTCACAACTGCCGAAGCACCAGTTGGGTGTGATTTCAAACCCTCTTTACTCCCACTCACACACCTACATTTCCAACATGTTCTGGGCCTGTTGTAGAAAGGCCATGTTACTGGAGTGGAAAAGGTTTTAAAGCAAAGGCTGTGCATAAAAGCGACTCACTGACAGCCAATTAGGAGACTTCTGCTGGGAGTCCGCCCTGGGCTGACAGCAGAAAAATAAATCCACAGTAATATAGCCAGGCTGAAAGCTTCCCCTAATAACCCTCAAAACAATGTTTTTGGGGGCTAGGGGAACCCAAACTTGGATTGTGGAAAGGTCAGTTAGTTAGGTTTTGTTTTCTTTTATGTAGAAAAGAAAAGGCAGTGAAAAGGGGAATTTCATGATTGCTTGCCCCTACTTCCATTGTTCTCTTTCTAGATGGAATATTTATTTGCTCTTGTGTAAATAGAGACCACCTCTTCATGATGCCTCCATATAGATGCACAGCTTCATTTAGGGTTTGCTTCATATGATGACAGACGGATACTCTCTTTAATCACATGCTCATTTTATGAGTGAGAGTGTGAAGAATTAGTACCAGTCACAATGTCTTCTGATTAATATTAATTGTCTTCTCTATATCATAAATAATAATCCCATGACTTTTACCCTGGCCGTCGCTTTATACCCGGAGCAGAGCAAGATATTTGGGAGAAGCCAAGTGACTCTTTCAGAATAGGGAATTCTTTGGCTTTAGTAATAGACATACTACTGGTGATGATGATGATGATGATGATGATGATGATGATGATGATGATCATGTCACTGACAATGGTGATGAGGCCCTTACTCTTTAGTCCTTATATAATTAGGGCTGGCATTTCTCTCTCTTTTTTTTTTTTTATTTTGTAACTGCCAATTGTTATTTTTTCCTTCCTTCAGTGTTTTCACCCAGCCCCCCAACACCCACTAATTCAGCAACCATCAGTTTGTTCTCTGTATCTATGAAATTGTTTCTATTGTTTGTTCAATTATTTTGTTTTTTAAATATTATTTTATTTTTCAATTACAATTCACATACAATAGTGTATTAGTTTCAGGTGTACAACCATGTGATTAGATTTAAAAAAAAATGTTTTATTTAAAGACTGAAATGATTGCATGTTAATTTGAATTGTATGTTAATTCTACATGGTACAAGAAATGACTTGAAAAATTCCCCTTTTGATGTCCTCCAAGAGTTGGATTCCATCATACAGGATTTGTTCTTTCTTTAGACCTGGAAAAAAATATACAAATTTTCAACAAGTGATTTAATTCTCCCTTCCCCATGTTCAGAAATCCTTATGATCCCTCAGACAGCTCCTTCTGGAACAAACTTGCCTCTTCTCCCCCAACCAGCCCCAGTGGGTTCACCTTTACAGGCTCTGGGACGAGGACAAGAGGTAAGAGATGTGAATGTTTCTTCACCGGGATGATTAGATATTTTTATAACTTACAAAGTTATCACCACAATAAATCTAGTACACCATGCAATCTAGTTGATACCATGTGTAGTTATTACAATATTCTCCTTATTCCTTACCCTCAATATTCCTTATGCTATACTGTACATTACTATGGCTATTTTGCAACTACTAATTTATACTTCTTAATTCCTCCCTTTTTTCACCCATCCCTCCGACACCTCTCCTATCTGACAACCTTGAAAATGTTCTCTATACCTATGAATCTGTTTCTGTTTGGTTTGCTGTTTAGATTCCACATATAAGTGCAATCACATAGCATTTGTCTTTCTCTATCTATCTTACTCCACTCAGCAATATAGCCCCCAGGTTCATCCATGTCGTTTCAGATGGCAACATTTCAATCTTTTTTATGGCTGAGTAATATTCTATGGTATATACATACCATCTCTTGTTTATCCATCCATCCACTGATGGACGCCAGGTTGCCTCCATATCATGGCCATTGTAAATAATGCTGCAGTGAACATAAAGATGAACATGTCCCCTTGAAATAGCATTTTGGGTTTCTTTACATAAATACCCAGAAGTGGGATTGCTGGGTCCAGCCATTTTTTAAAGTCTATTTTGTTGAGTGTGAGTATTGCTACCTCAATTTCTTTGTTTCCATTATCATGAAATATCTTTTTTCCATCCCTTTACTTTCAGTCTGTGTGTGTCTTCTGATCTGAAGTGAGTCTCTTGTAGGCAGCATATGTAAAAGTCTTTTCTTAGCCATTCAGCCATCCTAATTTTTGATTGGAGCATTAATCCATTTGCATTTAAAGTAATTGTTGATAGATATAGAGTTATTGCCCTTTTATCCTGTGTATTTTCAATTATTTTGGTCTTAAAGAAGTGCCTCTAACATTCCTTGTAATACTGGTTTGGTGGTGATGAACTCCTTTAGGGTTTCCTATCTGGGAAAATTTTTATCTCACCTTCAATTTTAAATGACAGCATTGCTGGCTAGAGTAATCTTGGTTGTAGGTCCTTGTTTTTCATCACTTTGAATATTTCATGCTAATCTCTTCTGGCCTGCAAAGTTTCTGTTGAAAAATCAGCTGATAGTCTTGTGGGACTTCCTTTGTAGGTAACTAACTGCTCTTCTCAGGCCACTTTTAAGATTCTTTCTTTGTATTTAACTTTTGACACTTTAATTATGATGTGTCTTGTTGTGAGCCTCTTTGGATTCATCTTGTTTGGGACTCTGCACTTCCTGGACTTGTATGTCTATTTTCTTCACCAGGTTAGTTGTCCATCATTTTTTCTCTAAATAAATTTTCAATTTATTGCGCTCTCTCTTCTCCTTGTGGTATCCCTGTGATAGGAATGTTGGTACACTTGATGCTGTCCAAGAGGCCACTTAAACTATTCTCTCTCTCTCTCTCTCTCTTTTTTTTTTTTCTGTTCTGATGATAGGGTGTTTTCTGGTACCTTACCTTCTAAATTGCTGATTCAACCTTCTACTTCACCTAATCTGCTTTTTGTTCCCTCTAACTTATTCTTTATTGCAGTTTTTATTCTTCATTTGTGACTGATTCTTTTTCTTGTTTTCTATCTTTATTTTTATCTTTCCTATCTGTTTCTTAATGTCCTCACTGAAATCATTGAGCATCCTTATAATCAGTGTTTTGAACTCTGCATCTGGTAGGTTGCTTGTCTCCATTTTTGTATAGTTCTTTTTCTATAGCTTTATTCTGTTTTTTTATTTGGGACATGTTTCTTTGTGTCCCCATTTTGGCTGCCACCCTCTGTTTGTTTCTATGTATTAGCTGTAGCTGCTATGTCTCCCAGTCTTAGTACAATGGCTTTATGTAGTAGCTGTGCTGGGGGGCTAGTGGTGTAGTCTTCCTGGTCATCTGAGCCTGTGCTCCAAGTATGTACCTTGTGTGTGTTGTTTGTACTCTCTTTTTGTATTTGAGCCTTGGTTGCTCTTTGCACATCAATGGAAGGGATTGAGCCTCCATCTGATTTTTTGTGAGGACTGGTTGTAACTACAGTGTAGGAGCTGCTGTGTGGGGACTGTCCCCCAAGAGGGGGCCTCTCTTTAGCAGGGCTCTGGTGCCTTCCCATTATGCCTTTTTGGTATGCTGTTTGGGGTGTTGCTCTGTTGTGCTCTGAAGCTGGTCATGAGGTGTGTTAGTTCTGAGGCCTCTTGGACTGAACTGTGTTGCAGGCAAAAGTCAGCTGTTGTCTTTACCCTGCCCAGGGCCTCTTGGCTTGAGCTACAAAGAGATCTGTAAACAGTTTCCACTTCTGCTGGATTTGGAGGTGACCCAAGGCTGGCTGCCACTAGTGCCAGGCTTCGGGCTGTTTATCAAGAGGTATGGGGCATGTCTATTGGGCTGGCATTTCTTTAGACAAGTTCCTTTACAGATAGAACTCCATAGCAATGTTTATAAATGATATTCTTGTCATAGCAGACAGGATAATATTATTTTCACATAGAATTACAGGATGAGACTTCTCACTGCTAGAGTTGAACTGGCTGCCCAAGACCCATCCTGGTCTGCTAAGGATTGGAGGTAGTAAATATCTCAGCATATCTGTAATCCTTGCACATGCCTTGAAAAAGCTCTCTAATCTAGACAACACCTGACAAAGATCATCCTCCTGATTCAGACCCACATATTAGTTTTCACAGGTAGCCCAATCTCCAAGCATATTAAAATCTTCTAGAGCTGAGACATTACCAAAATGTAAATCTCCCCTGGAATTTACAAAAAAATTGAACAACTATAATTCCAAAAAGGACTCCCTGCACAGCAAACAGGCAAGACGAAGGGGCTCACTACTGAATTCACCTAAAGGGACGCAGCGCCCTATGACCCAGGTGAACTGTTAACAGAAGAGAAGCCCGCCTTCCAGGGAATCCCCACACTGTGTGAGAAGCTGGAATAGTGCAGAGAAAACATAACACTACGGTGTGATAGAGAAAAAAAAATGCTGCAGTCAGTGAGAAAATAAAACATTCTACCAATATGTACTGGAAAACAAAAGAAAGACCTCTTCCTATCAACCTGCTACAGAACCCACTCCTGTAGATGTCTAGGAAGAGAAATAATAAATCAGTAATTGCCATGAATAACCAAGGCAACAAAACAGCTCAGAAAGAAAGTGAAAAGTCTCCAGAAAAGGAACTTAAAAATATAGACACATGTGAATTAAACAACAGAGAATTCAAGATTACAGTTCTGAAAAAACTAAATGAGATAGAAGAAAACACAGAAAGGAAGTTTAATGAACTCAGAAACACAATCAAAGAACAACATGAACATTTTACGAAAGAGATTGAAATTTTAAAAAAAGAACCAAATAGAATTTCTGGAGATTAAGAACTCAGTAGAAGAAATTAAGAGTGAAATAAACCAGCTTAGATAGTAGAGTTGACCAGATGGAGGAAAGAACCAGTGACATTGAAGATAGAAAACTGGAAATGACACGAATAGAACAAGAAGGACACTTGAGACTTAAAATAAATGAAAGAAGTCTACAAGAACTTTCTGACTCCATCAGAAAGAGCAATATAAGAATAATAGGCATACCAGATGGAGAAGAAAGAGAGAAGGGAACAGAGAATATATTCAAACAAATAGTCAATAAGAACTTCCCAAACTTGTGGAAAGAACTGGATCCTCAAATCCAAGAAAAAAATAGAACACCTAATTACCTTAACCCCAACAGGCCTTCTCCAAAGCACATTGTATTGAAGCTGTCAAAAACCAACGACAAAGAAAGAATCTTCAAGGCAGCCAGGGAAAAGACCGTAACCTACAAAGGAAAGCCCATTAGATTATCATCAGATTTCTCAACAGAAACTCTACAGGCCAGGAAGGAGAGGAGCCAAATATTCAAATTATTGAAAGAGAGAAATTATGAGCCAAGAATAATATACCCAGCAAAGATATCCTTTAGGAAAGCCCATTAGATTATCATCAGATTTCTCAACAAAAACTCTACAGGCCAGGAAGGAGAGGAGCCAAATATTCAAATTATTGAAAGAGAGAAATTATGAGCCAAGAATAATGTATCCAGCAAAGATATCCTTTAGATATGAAGGAGGAATAAAGACATTTCCAAACATACAGAAGCTGAGGGAATTTTCTAATACACGACCTGCACTACAAGAAATACTAAAGGAGGCTATTCGACCACCATCAACAGGGACAATTTGTGGCAACCAAAACATAAAAAAGGGAGAGTAAAGGCCTGAACCGGAATATAGGAATGGAGAAAGTAAGCATGCTGAGGAATATAAAACTTTCTTTTACATAAACATAAGGGTAAACACTAAAAAAAAAATAAAAAAAAAAATCCAGAACTGAAATATATACTGTAATAAAAGAAGAAACAGAGGGAAACATCATAGAATACCACCACACAGAAATAAAAGACAACAGGAGAAAGGCAAAGAAACACTGGAGACACAGTCTTACCAGAAAACTAAAGATAGAATGATAGGAAATCCTCACATATCAATAATCACCCTGTGGGGACAGAGCCAGGAGTGCAGTTTCCAGGCTCTGGGCATCACATGGAAAGCTGCTGGCTCAGGTAGTAAATGGCCATCAACTGTGATTGGATGGCCATCAGCTGTGGCTAGTTGGCTGTCAGCTCTAACGAGTGAGCCATTGGCCACTAATATAACTGTCATTGCTACGCTAGCACAAAACAGGGCCTAGCAAGAAGATGGCGGCTAAGCTAGCAAGCACGGATTGCAGTTGGCATGGCAAATTGCAATTAACAAGTGGGGTTGGTTGGTTGCCAGAGAAGCAGACAGCGGGTTGCAGATAGTGTCGCTCCTGCTTCCTGTGTCTCCAACCCAGCCACCAGCAAGAATATAGTGGTAGACTCTCCTATCAATGGCTCCGTGGGTGTTCCTTTTGGCCTCACCATATCCTGCGTTCTTATGTGGGGAGCCGGACCAGAGATCCCGCCTAACCCCCGGCATGACAAATGGCACAATGAGCAGGGAACGGTGCTGGCCAAACCTCTCCGAAGGACAGTGCAGCAGTTTGTGTGTATGAACACTCAGTCTCAGGAAGACCAGGAGGAGCAGCTGCCGGAGAGCTGGACCTCTGTGGAGGGGTGGAAAGACGTCGACGATTCTCTGATCAGCATAGGCCGAAGAAAGTGAAGGTTATTGCGGCCCTGTGGGCTAGGAAGTTCTTGCTGAGGCAGCCCGGATGCAGGACTTGTAGTCCCAGGAGGAAACACTTGCTGAATACACTGTGGGAGATGACGGTGAGGTCAAGGTCGTCCCTCACCCCCAGGACAGCCCTGGCAAATGACTGTGGACTATGGAGAATGGGCTCCATTCCTAATTTAATGGACCACCGTTGACTGTTTGCTAGGGAACGTACCACCATGTAGTGGATCTGACAGATGTTTGCTTTTATGTTTCAACCAGCTGCCTTGGAGAATATGTGAGAAAGACTGGTTATGCCCAGAAAGACTGGTGGTACCCTGAGAACCCTGGCTGAGCCCTGGAAGTCTGGCTGTGCCCTGAGAGGCCCTGGCTGTGCCCCAAGAGAGTGGTGGTGACCTAAGAAGCCCAGGAAGTCTGGCTGTGCCCAGAAAGACTGGTGGTACCCTGAGAACCCTGGCTGAGCCCTGGAAGTCTGGCTGTGCCCTGAGAGGCCCTGGCTGTGCCCCAGGAGAGTGGTGGTGACCTAAGAAGCCCAGGAAGTCTGGCTGTGCCCAGAAGTACTTGTCGTGCCGTGAGAAACCCTGGCTGTGTTTGGGGAGACTGGTGGTATCCTAAGAAGCCCAGGAAGTCTGGCTGTTCCCAGAAGTACTGGTGGTGTCCTGAGAAACCCTGACTGTGTCCAGAGAGCCTGGCTGTGTTCAGGATATTGCACTCGTCTCCAGTCGCCTCGCACAGGACACTTCACAGAAGACACTTGTCACGTAGATTGTGAGGTGAGACCCTGTAAGGGTGGAGTGTGGGGACAGAGCCAGGAGCACAGTTTCCAGGTTCTCGGCCTCACATAGAAAGGTGCGGGCTCAGGTAGTCAATGACCATCAACTATGATTGGATGGCCATCATCTGTGGTTATTTGGGCATCAGCTATAACCAGTGAACCATTGGCCCCTAATATAACTGCCATGGCCATGCCAGCAGAAAATGGGGGCTAGCAAGAAGAAGGTGGCTGAGCTAGCAAGTGCAGATTGCAGTTGGCACGGTGGATTGCAGTTAACAAGTGGGGTTGGTTGGTTAGCAGAGAAGCAGACAGCAGGTTGCAGATACTGTGGCTCCTGCTTCCTGTGTCTCCAACCGAGCCAACAGCAAGAACATAGTGGTATAACTCCCCTATCTATGGCTCTGTGGGTGTTCCTTTTTGGTCTCAACATATTCTGCATTCTTATGTGGGGAGCAGGACCAGAGACCCTGCCTGACACCCGGCATGGCACACCCTAAATGTAAATAGACTGAAATTACCAATAAAAAGGCACAGAGTAGCAGAGTGGATCAAAAAACTAAACCCAACCATATGCTATCTCCAAGAGACACATCTCAGCTACAAGGACAAGCATAGACTCAAAGTGAAAGGGTGGAAATTGACACTCCAAGCAAATGGTATCCAGAGAAAATCAGGTGTAGCCATAATGATATCAGATGAAACAGACTTCAGGATGAAAAGGGTAACAAGAGACAAAGATGAACATTTCATAATGGTAAAGGGGACTATACAACAAGAAGACATAACAGTCATCAATATTTACACCCCCAATCAGGGAGCACCAAAATATACCAAACAACTACTAACAGAACTAAAGGGAGAAATTGAATAAAACATATACTAGGGGACCAAAATACATCATTGACAGCTATGCATAGATTATCCAAACAGAAAATAAATAACGAAATAGCAGCCCTAAATGACACATTACATGAAATGGACATAATTGACACATTAGAGCACTTCATCCTAAAATATGAGACTACACATTTTTTTCTAGTGTACATGGAACATTCTCAAGGATAGACCATATATTGGGAGGTAAAACTAACATCAGCAAATTTAAGAAGATTGAAATCATACCAAGCATATTCTCTGATCACAAGGCTTTGAAATTGGATATCAACTGCAAAAAGAAAGCAGGAAAAAACACAAATGCGTGGAGATTCAACAACATACTTTTAAAGAACGACCAGGTCAAAGAAGAAATTAGAGGAGAGATCAAAAGATACATAGAAACAAATGACAATGAAAATACATCCTACCAAAATTTTGGGGATGCAGTGAAAGCAGTTTTAAGAGGGAAATTTATATCATTACAGTCCTATCTCAAGAAACAAGAAAAATTCGAAATAAATAACCTCACATTACACATTAAAGAACTAGAAAAAGAAGAATAAATGAAACCTAAGGTCGGCAGAAGAAAGGAAATAGTATAAATCAGAGCAGAACTAAATGAAATAGAGAACAAAAAGACAATAGAAAAAATTAATGTGACAAAGAGCTGGTTCTTTGAAAAGATTAACAAAATTGAGAAACCCTTGGCTAGGCTCACTAAGATAAAAAGAGAGATAATAAACAAAATCAGAAATGAAAAAAAGGAAGTTATCACGGATGCCACAGAAATACAAATGATCATCCCAGAATACTGTGAAGGACTATATGCCACCAAATTCAATAACCTAGAAGAAATTGACAAGTTCTTAGAAACATAGGATGAACCATGAAGAACTGGAAAATCTAAACAGACCGATCACCAGTAAGAAATTGAATCAGTCATCCAAAACCAAAACAAATTAAATAGTGGCGTCATTAAGCAACATGCACATTCATACAGATGCTGTTGTTTACACATTCTTTTCTGCCATGGATTTATAAACCACAGCACCATTTACTTGCAAACCACCACTTATGATTCTGTCACAATTCTAAATAACTGAAGTGAGTATCATTACTTATTGGCTTTCCAGGTCCCTAGAAATTATGGTGAGCCATTCAGTAAAGGTCAGTTAGTGTGCTTCATCAAATCAAGAAAACAACGTTAGCAAGACTGTGAGCCCAGGGAGCAAAGGCTTCTATAAATCACAAGGGCTTGGCAAAGATGAATCAGAGGCCAGGTAAGCCACAGAAATCAAGAGGTCCCTTTGAGTAGAATGAGGCAAAAGGGAAGAGAAATGGTGTTACTGAGTGTCTATAATATATCAGGTACCTTGCTATGTTTTTTATACACATTATCTAAGTAATACTCTTAATAACCTTTTGAGATACACAGTATTTTATTCCCACTTTACAGATGAAGGAAGTATGACTCATTGAGTCTTGCCTTGGTAACACCAGCTAGTATGCCATAAAACTGAGCTTAGTTCTCTCTAAATCCAAAGTCTATATCCTTCCACCACAGTATATTATCTCCACACAAACAAGATGTTTGGGAAAATGACCAGGCAAAGAGTATAAAGTAGGTTCACAGGAAATAAGGAAAAGATGGGGTAAAATGAGGTGGAGGTACAAGGCAGCAAATAAGAGAAGCTAAAAAAATAATGTAGCACAAAGAACAAAAGAACTATAGCTTGTCTTTACATCTCTCTCCCTCTCAGGTAAGAACCAATCCTGAGTGACTGTCCTGGGACCTTGCAGAGGACAAATAGAGACACAAGCGTGAATGAATGTTCAGCACCATGAATTGGACAGCTGGGCCATGCATTCAAAGTATTCTCTGTCAGAGGTTCTTCCCTTACATGGCCTTTGTGTAGATATTAGCACAACTGGCTTCGTGGGTCTTTCAATCTAGTGAGTAGCATTTGTAAATATTAAACAAAAGAGAAATACCATTGTACAAACTTTATGTTTGTTCCTCTGCTGACCCACTGAAGATTAATATTTGCAGAAAAAGCTGGACACTAGAACTAGTGTTTGTATTAGGAAGCCACCATATCAAGACTCTAATGAGAGGAGCATCACATAGAGCTCCTCTTTTTCTGGAAATTTGAGATGTGTTTTGAGAGCACTGGCTGAGGGAGAAAAGAAAAGGAGCCCAGCATAATATCAAAAATAGAATTTACTGTAAAGTTTTGTGTGAGTCAAAATGTTATTGGTTGGGAATTCTTCAATTATAGGAATTGGCCAGATAAAGCCTTTTCTGTTCATCAGCATGGTTGACCACACAAGTAAGTGATCTGAATTAGGAATTTATCAATTGACTTTAGGTATTTTCTCACTGGAGCATAAAATTCTACCCTTAAGATTCAATCCATCCAATTGAAAAATATTTTGATCCCTGTTAAAACGTAAACATCCTTGAGCAGGATAACTCTTTTATATGTCAACTCTTTTATCACGTGCTTTTCTGAATGTTTTCATCTATAACACGGTCAGCAAACTTTTCCTGTAAAAGGCCAAATAGTAAATATTTTTAGTTTTGCCATGCCTATTCAACTTTACAGTTGTGAGAGAAAAAGCAGCAATAGTTTATAAACAAATGGGTGTGGAAGTATTCCAATAAATCTTTATTTGCCAAAAAAATATCAATCAGTCAAATATTGCCAATCTTTGAACTAAACAGAAATTCTCTAAGAAGGAAGGCTAAGGTCCCTAGTCAGTGGAGGCAGGAGAAAGTGTAAGGCTTCCCTACAGGTAATCTGTGGGGAGCCATGATTTCTTGTTATTTTAAAGCCTTGCAGACTGGCTCAGTTTATGATTAACTTGTTTCAGCTTCTAAGGCATTATCTCTGCCTGCACCTGGAGGGTGCTTGCAAGCTGCTGAGGAATGAGGTGGGAGTGACCGGTTCTCAGACACTGAGGACTGAAGACTAGCAGGATAATTGGTGGGCTTTGTCATGAGATAATGACTTTGGGAAAGTTTCAAGGATTTTGTAGTTTGTATGTAAAAGTCATAAATTTACTCTTAATGAGATAATGCATACTTATGATTGTTAAGCTGCATGTACACAGATGGTATAAATTGGTGAAAGAAAGTAAACTCAGTGCTTCAGCATCACTGGAGACCGATATCGCATCTTAATTAATTGTGAGTGTCTTTATTTAATTCCCACTCCCCTTTTCAGGTTCTTCGTTGATTCATGGCTGCTGGTCGGTCACAGTAATCTAAGTGGGCTAGATATATCACAGGCTATATATAATTAGTTCTCCAGATAACCAAAGTTCAAAAGAAGATTCTATCTAGAGAACATGGATTTATCTACAAAATCTTGCAGGAATATACATTTTTCTGGAAAGAAAGTCATTAAGTTCCAATGGATAGGCGCATAAAGGATGAAACCTCACAGTTTAGAGGGGGACATCTTGTTCTGAAAGCTTATCCTCCCCAGGCTAACTCCTCACCCAACTCTTCCAGTGAAGCTCAATGACCACTGTTATGTCCACTCACATAACTTTCAGTAATCATCCTAGAGAAAGCATGTCCCACATTTTAATTCCTCTAAAATCCTTTTGGCAGTTATTTATTTATAGGAATTACCAAAAAAACATATATTCATCACTAAAAGGATAAGTTGAGAATTCTACCCAGTCTTTTTTTTTTTTTTTAACAAATTTATTGGGGTGATAATTGTTACTCGAGATTTCAGGTGTCCAATTCTGTATTACATCACCTATAAATCCCATTGTGTGTTCACCACCCAGAGTCAGTTCTCCTTCCATTACCATATATTTGATCCCCCTTACCCTCATCTCCTACCTCCCACCGCCCTTACACTCTGGTAACCACTAAACTATTGTCTGGGTCTATGAGTTTTTGTCTTGTTCTTTTGTTGTTTTTGGTTTATATACCACATATCAGTGAAATCATATGGTTCTCTGCTTTTTCTGTCTAACTTCTTTCCTTTAGCATCATACTCTCAAGATCCATCCACGTTGTCACAAATGTTGCTATATCATCTTTTCTTACCATCGAATACTATTCCATTGTGTATATATTACCACAACTTCTTTATACATTCATCTATCGAAGGACATTTTGGTTCTTTCCATGTCTTGGCCACCGTAAACAAAGCTGCAATGAACATTGGACCACACGTGTCTTTATGTATAAATGTTTTCAGATTTTTTGGGTAGATACCCAGGAGAGGGATTGCTGGGCCATATGGTAATTCAATTTGTACTTTTTTGAGGAACCTCCACACTACCTTCCATAGTGACTGCACCAGTCTGCATTCCCACCAACAGTGTATGAGGGTTCCTTTTTCTCCACAGCCTCTCCAACACTTGTTGCTATTTGTCTTGTTGATGATAGCCATTCTGACTGGGGTGAGGTGATATCTCATTGAGGTTTTTATTTGCATTTCTGTGATGATTAGTGATGTTGAGCATTTTTTCATATGTCTCATTGCCATTTGTATGTCCTCTTTGGAGAAATGTCTCTTCAGGTCCTCTGCCCATTTTTCAATTGGGTTGTTGGTTTTTTGTTCTTGTTGAGCTTCATGAGTTCCTTGTACATTTTGGATATTAGCACCTTATCAGAGGCACTGTTGGCAAAAATATTCTCCCATTCTGTTGGTTGCCTCTTTATTTTGTCGATGGTTTCTTTTGCTGTGCAGAAGCTTTTAACTTTCATATAGTCCCATTCTTTTATTTTAGCTTTTACTTCCTTGGCCTTTGGAGGAAAATTCATAAAATTTTCTTTGAACCCAAGGTCCATAAGTTTAGTATCCATGTTTCCTTCTATACAGTTTATTGTGTCAGGTTTTATGCTTAACTCTTTGATCCATTTTGAATTAATTTTGATACAAGGTGACAAATAGCATTCCAGATTCATTCTTTTACACATGGCTATCCAATTCTCCCAGCACCATTTATTGAAGAGGCTGTCTTTCCTCCATTGTATGTTTTTAGATTCTTTGTCAAAAATTATCTGTCCATATTTATATGGTTTTATTTCTGGGTTCTCAATTCTATTCCATTGGTCTATGTGTCTGTTTTTCTGCCAATACCATGCTGTTTTGATTATTGTAGCCCTGTAGTACAAGCTAAAGTCAGGGAGTGTCATACCTCCAGTATTGTTCTTTTTTCTTAAGATTGCTTTGGCTATTCGGGGTCTTTTGTGGTTCCAAACAAATCTGATGATTTTCTCTTCTATTTCTTTAAAAAATGCCATTGGGATTTTGATAGGGATTACATTAAATCTATATATTGCTTTGGGTAATATGGCCATTTTAACTATGTTGATTCTTCCAATCCATGAACACGGAATGTCTTTCCATTTCTTTGTGTCTTCTTCAATTTCTTTCAAAAATGTTTATTGCAGCATTATACACAATAGCTAAGACATGGAAACAACCGAAATGCCCATCGGTAGATGACTGGATTAAGAAAATGTGGTACATTTATACAATGGAGTATTACGCAGCCATAAAGAAGAAAGAAATCTTACCATTTGCAACAACATGTATGGACCTAGAGAACATTATGTTAAATGAAATAAGTCAGACAGAGAAAGATAAGTACCATATGATCTCACTTATATGCGGAATCTGAAGAAAAGAATAAGTGAATGAACTAATCAGAAACAGTTTTGGAGACAAAGAGGAAAAACTGAGGGTTGCTAGATGGGCGGGGGGTGGGATGGGGGTAAGGTGGAAGGTGAGGGGATTAGAAAACTATCAGTAACCACAAGATGGCCACGGGGTTTGAAAATTAATCTGGGGAACGTAATTTAGTGGTCACCAGAGGGTAAGGGGGTTGGGGGGTGGGAGATGAGGGAAAGGGGGATCAAATATGTGGTGATGGAAGGAGAACTGATTCTGGATGGTGAACACATAATGTAATTTATAGATGATGTGATACAGAATTGCACACCTGAAATCTATGTAATTTTACTAACAATTGTCACCCCAATAAATTTAATAATAAAAAAAATGCCTTATAGTTTTCATCATATAGGTCCTTCATATTCTTGCTTAAGTATATTCCTAGGTATTTTATTCTTTTAGCTGCAATTGCAAAACGAATTGTTTTTTTTGTGTTTCTTTTTCTGAGATTTCATTGTTAGTATATAGGAATGCAATGGACTTTTGTACGTTGATTTTGTAGCCAGCAACTTTACTGTATTCGTTCATTGTTTCTAATCACTTTTTGGTGGAGTCTTTAGGGTTTTCTATATATAGCATCATGTCATCTGCAAAGACTGATAATTTAAATTCTTCATTCCCAATGTGGATGACTTTCATTTCTTTCTCTTTCCTGATTGCTCTGACAAGGATTTCCAACACTACATCGAAAAGCAGAGGTGACAGGGGTCAGACCTGTTGTGTTTCTGAACGTAGAGCAAAGGGCTTCAGTTTTTCACCATTAATTATGAGATTAGTTGAGGGCTTGTCAAAAATGGCCTTTATTATGTTAAGGTATTTTCCCTCTATACCTAATTTTTCAGTGTTTTAATCATAAATGGATTTTGTATCTTGTCAAATGCTTTTTCTGCATCAATTGATATAATCATATGATTTTTGTCCTTTATTTTGTTTATGTGATGTATCACATTGATGGATTTGTGGATGTTGAGCCATCCTTGTGCCCAGGGAAAGGACCCCACTTGGTCGTGATGAATGATCTTTTTAATACATTGTTGTATTCGATTTGCTAGAATTTTGTTTAGGATTTTTGCATCTGTATTCATCAGAGATATTGGTCTGTAGTTTTCTTTTTTTGTGTTGTCCTTACCAGGTTTTGGTATCAGGGTAATGTTGGCCTCATAAAATGAGTTAGGGAGTACTGTCCCTTCTTCAATTTTTTGGAAGAGTTTGAGCAGGATTGGTATTAGATCCTCTTTGAAGGTTTGGTAGAATTCACTAGTGAAGTCATCTGGTCCCGGAGTTTTGCTTTTGGGAAGGTTTTGGATGACCGATTCACCGATCGTTACTGGTGATTGGTCTGTTTAGATTTTCCAGTTCTTCATAGTCCAGCCTTGGAAGGCTATATGTTTCTAAGAACTTGTTCATTTCTTCTAGGTTATTGAATTTGGTGGCATATAATCCTTCATAGTATTCTTGGATGATCCTTTGCATTTCTGTGGTGTCCGTGATAACTTCCACTTTTTCATTTCTGATTTTGTTAATAGTGTCTTCTTTCTTTTTATCTTAGTGAGTCTAGCCAACGGTTTGTCAATTTTGTTAGTCTTTTCAAAGAACAAGCTCTTTGTCACATTAATTTTTTCTATTGTCTTTTTTTTCTCTATTTCATTTAGTTCTGCTCTGATTTTTGTTATTTCCTTTCTTCTGCTGACCTTGGGTTTCACTTGTTCTTCTTTTTCTAGTTCTTTAAATTGTAACATGAGGTTATTTATATGGGATTTTTCTTGTTTCTTGAGATAGGCCTGTCATGATATAAACTTCCCTCTTAAAACTGCTTTCGCAGCATCCCAAAAATTGTGGTAGGATGTGTTTCTGTTGTCATTTTTTCTATGTATGTTTTGATGTCTCTTCTAATTTCTTCTTTGACCCGGTCGTTCTTTAAAAGTATGTTGTTTAATCTCCATGTATTTGTGTTTTTCCTGCTTTCTTTTTGCAGTTGCTATCCAATTTCAAACCCTTGTGATCAGAATATATGCTTGGTATGATTTCAAGGTTCTTCAATTTGATGAGGCTAGCTTTGCTTTAGTCTATCCTTGAGAATGTTCTGTGCACACTGGAAAAAAATGCATAGTCTGATGTTTTAGGGTGAAGTGCTTTATAAATGACAATTATGTCCATTTCATCTAATGTGTCATTTAGGGCTGCTATTTCATTATTTATTTTCTGTTTGGATGATCTATCCATAGCTGTCAATGACATATTTATGTCCCCTAGTATAATTGTGTTTTGGTCAATTTCTCCCTTTAGTTTTGTTAGTAGTTGCTTGGTATATTTCGGTGACCCCTGATTGGGGACATAAATATTGGTGATTGTTATGTCTTCCTGTTTTATAGTCCCCTTTACCATTATGAAATGTCTCTTTGTCTCTTGTTGCCTTTGTCACCATGAAGTTTGTTTCATCTGATATCATTATGGCTACACCTGACTTTCTCTGGATACCATTTGCTTGGAGTGTCAATTTCCACCCTTTCACTTTGAGTCTGTGTTTGTCCTTTTAGCTGAGATGTGTCTCTTGGAAGCAGTATATTTTTGAGTTTAGTTTTTTGATACAATCTGCTACTCTGGGCCTTTTTATTATGAATTTAATATGTTTACATTTAGGGTGATTATTGATATGTGTGGATTTCCTATTATTCTGTCTTTTGTTTTCTGGTAAGACTATGTCTCCATTGTTTGTTTTCCTTTTTGTTGTTGTCTATTATTTCTGTGTGGTGGTATTCTGTGATGTTTCTCTGTGTTTTTTTTTCTTTTATTTCAGTATACATTTCAGTTTTGGATTATTTTTTATTGATTATCCTTAAGTTTATGTAAATAATGTTTGACATTTAGAGTATTACATTTTCATCAGCATACCTACTTTCTCCATTCCCATATTCTGTTTCAGGCCTTTACTCTCGCCGTTTTTATGTTTTAGTTGCCACAAATTTTCCCTTTTGATGGTGGTCAAATAACCTCCTTTATTATTTCCTGTAGTGCCCATCATGTATTAGAAAATTACCTCAGTTTCTGTATGTCTGGAAAGATCTTTATTCCTCCTTCATATCTATAGGATATGTTTGCTGGATATATTATGCTTGGCTAATAATTTCTCTCTTTCAATAGTTTGAATAATTTAGTCCACTCCCTTCTGGCTTGTACAGTTTCTGCTGAAAAATCTGACGATATCCTATTGGACTTTCCTTTGTAGGTTACTGTCTTCTTTTCCCTGGTGCCTTGAGGATTCTCTCTTTGTCATTAAATTTTGACAGCTTCAATACAATATGCTTAGGAGGAGGCCTGTTGGGATTGAGATAATTAGGTGTTCTATTTGCTCATGGATTTGAGGATCCAGTTCTTTCCACAATCTTTGGAAGGTCTCATCGACTATTTGTTTGAATATACTCTCTGTTCCCTTCTTCTTTTCTTCTCCTCTGGAAGGTCCATTATTCTTACATTTCTCTTTCTGAAGGAGTCAGAAAGTTCTTGTAGTTTTTTTTCATTTATTTTAACTCTCAAGTTTCTCTCTTCTTCCATATGTGTCATCTACAGATGTCTATCTTTAATGTCACTGATTTTTTTTCTTTCATCTTGTCAGCAATATCACCTGTTTTATTATTATTATTGAGTTCTTAATCTCCATAAATTCTGTTTTTTTTTTTAAATGTCAATCTCATTGGTAAAATGTCCATTTTGTTCTTTGTGTTTCTGAGTTCATTTAACTGCCTGTCTGTGTTTTCTTACATCTAGTTGTTTTTTTAAGAACTGCCATCTTGAATTTACTGTCATTTAAGTCCCATATTTCCATGTCTTTAAGTTCATTCTCTGGAGACTTTTCATTTTCTTTCTGAGGTGCTTTGTTACCTTGGTTATTCATGGCAATTAATTAATTATTATTTATCTTCCTAGGCCTCTACAGGAGTGGGTTCTGCAACAGGTTACCATGTTTCCCCAAAAATGAGGCCTAGCTGGACAATCAGCTCTGAAATAGTCTTTTGGAGCAAAAATTAATGTAAAACCCGGTATTATATGATATTATATTAATTATATATTATATTAAATTATATTATATTATGTTATATTAGACCAGGTCTTTATAATATCATATCATATCATATCATATCATATCATATCATATCACATAATACAATACCGGGTCTTATATTAGTTTTTGCTCCAAAAGACTCATTAGAGCTGATTGTCCAGTTAGGTTTTATTTTCGAGGAAACAGGGTAGTAGGAATAGGTCTTTCTTTCGTTTTCCAGTAGGTATTTGTGGAATGCTTTATTTTCTCTCTGACTGCAGCCTTTTATTCTCTCTAAGGCTGTAGTGTTATATTTTCTCTGCACTGTTCTGGCTTCTCACACAATGGTGGGATTCTCTGGAAGGTGAGCTTTGTTTCTGTGAGCAAGTCACCTTAATCTCTGGGCATCACCCCTTTTGGTGGGTGCAGAGAGCTTCTGATGTTTCAGAGCTCTACCTGCACCAGATTCAGGACCTGTGTGTTTCAGCGGCTATTTACCCCTGCAGGGATCTGCCCAGATATGTGGGGGCAGGTGCGGGGTGGGTTGTGAGATGTTCCTCTGAGCAATGGTGGCAACCACCAGCACAGCCAGTTCTCTACCCAAGGCTTCCTCCCCTTCGCTGGAACTAATTGGGCCGTGGCTATGGACTGCAGTTCTCAGAACTGCAAATATTCTGTTCTTTTGTTCTGACACTGCTATTGTTCTGATTCTAACACTGGACAAGTGAGGGTGTCCAGCTCAGGTCTGGGAAGGTAGGGAGGGGTCAGCTCAGGTCTATGCCTATGCCGTACATCCTCTGCTTTATAGTGAGGGCTCAAACTGCCATTTTCACCCTTCTTCACTCTGTTTTTGCTCTCAGGTCTCTGCCATAAGCAGTGGGTTCAGCTGTGTTACATGCTGATCCCTCAGCGGGGACTATGGACCATAAAAGGAATGCTAGCAGTCCGAGGTCATCCCTCTCCCATGACTGCTGTAGCTCCAGAATTCAGGGAGCTGGGAGCTCTGGTCTGTGTTCTGCCTACCGTGCAGCCTGTGTCTCTGCACTTCTCCCTGCCCTCCTCCCCTGTTCACCCAATTTGCCCACCTTTAGATAATTTCAGTTGCATGTCTCTTAATCTTGCCTGTCTGTTGCACAGGGAGACCTTTGTGGAATTATAGTTGTTCAGTTTGTTGTAAATTCCAGGGGAGATTTCAAGAGGCTCATCTCATGCTGCCATTTTTATGATATCCTCACTTTCTCTAACCAAACCACAAGTCTGGCCATCCTCTGTCATGACACCACTTGTTCCATACTATAAAAACTACCTTCTTTCACCTTGAGCAAATTATCTGCCTCTACCAGGAAAATGAGGCTTTGGGCACAGACTGTCTTGTCAATGTTCTTTATCAAACTTGAAAATGCTATTTCCAATTCTGTGGCGGGCCAGCCGCCACAAATCGAACAGTACCTGAATGGGGGAGTGGGAATGAAAAAAGACACTCACACAAATAATGATGCGGCCGGTCTTCAGTGATCTTGAAGCACGGAGTTTACTTTACTTTACCAATTTATACCACCTGTATACGTGCAGCTTAACAATCACGAGTGTGCATTACCTCATTGAAAGTAAAATTTTCAACTTTTACATATAAACTACAGACTCACTGAAACTTTCCCAAAGTCATTATCTCAATGGCAAAGCCCACCAATTACCCTGATAATCATCAGTGATCTGTGTCCGGGAACTGGCCGTTCCCACCTCATTCCTCAGCAGCTTGCAAGCACCCTCCAGGTGTAGGCAGAGAAAATGCCTCAGGAGCTAAAACTGAGCCAGTCTGCAAGGCTTCAGAATAACAAGAAATCATGGCTCCCCACATCTCCCCCTTTTTTATTTTATAGGAGCAAAACCCATCCAGCTAGGATGGCGAGGTGACAGCGCCTGACTTAGGTATCTCGGGACGCCGACTTCAACTTACCCGTCCTTGGAACTTATATTTTATAATATAAGTCCTGTCTTAGGTGTTGAAGCGGTGCCTAAGTACAACCAGTCTTTGACTATCCTGTCCCTCTGAATGCTCGGGGAGGAAGGCTCAGGGCTTTGTCTTAAGTTTAAGCTGATGGATGTCAGCTCGCAAGTCTAACATCCTGCTGATGAAACATTTGATGAGAATGGGGAGAAGGCACAGAACCAAACAGACACAGATGCCCAATGTAAGAAAAATCATAACAGAATGGGTAATATGAGGCATAGATGGCATAGCATTCCTAAGAACATCAATAAACTCAGCAGCAGCCTGGGCTGCATCAAATTTCAAGGGTTCAGCTTCTCTCATATTTTGAATTTCATCATGAAGCCGAAACATATCTAAAGACACATTAGCATCATGCCAAATTCCTTGAAGATGTAAACGAACCCGATTCCAATCATATTGACTATTATTATACCTTTTAGAAGTAACACATATCCAATGATATTCTGAATGACATTCTAAATAAGATTTAACTTTTATACTCTGAATCACATCTCCCATATACTGAACCGTATCATAGAGGGCATTCACCTTTTGTTCTAATTTCTCATTAATAGCTTCTTGGGTCCCTAAAGCCAAAGTAACATTTTTTTAAAGAGTATTAACATATTGAGCATTTTGAATAGTCTGAGAAAAGGCCACAGCTGCTGTAGCAGCAGTTGCAATAATAGTAACCAAAGCCATAATTCCTGTAATTAGAAGTCCAATGAACCGTTTCTGTCTACTCAAAGCATACTTAATTTCTTTGAAAATCTGTAAACTTCTTTCAGCATACCAAGGTCCAGAGATATTAACAGGAAGCATAACAAAAGATGGTTGTTTAAGTATCATAACATTAGTTCCTAACGGTACCCAAGAAATACAATTTGATAAAGAACAATTACTACAGGATACACTAAATTGATTTCCTACAAAATGTACATTAATATTTCCAATCAAAAATGCATAAGGGGAAGGAACACAAGCAGATACATTAACAGTCTTAACGACAGTGGTCCAATCTCTAGTCCCATCTTGTAAATCAGTCACCTGAATGCAGGGAGTGCCTGATTTACAAAACTTTCCAAATTTTGTTTCATGTGTCCATCAGAAGGCAATCCTAGGGCGAGTGTATCATTGACATAGACTGGAATCTCAGGACCATCCCATACAGCAGGGTGGAGGATTGGTGGATCAGGAACATAGGCCCAATACGTCTGGTTTTCTTCTGCATTGCTGAGGGTCATCAATGTCATCAGCAGGTAGAGGGTCCACATGTGGCACCAATCGTTCTGGCAGCCACCGAGGGCCTTCTGCATCCTGTGGAAAAACACAAACATGTCCTCGGCCCCATATGAGGACTGGATCTGGACCTTGCCAAGAGCCTGTAAATGGGTCTTTCCATTTGACCAAAGCCTGAGGGGCAGCAGACGGATGCCAAAAGCGCTCTGCAGCACTCTTACCATGGGCATCCAAGGTCAAAAAATTTTGAATAAAGAGAGAATGAGACAGGTAATTATGGGGTGTCAGCGGATACAACTCCCCCTTTTTTATTTTTTGTAAATTGACTTTTAATGTGCCATGAGTGCGTTCAACAATCCCTTGAAAACTTTTCCCATTTATTTTAAGCTGTAAAACTGGCCTATCTCTTTTTATTTCCTGAACCCAATAAGCATCAGAAGAACCAAATCCTTGGTCTCCACGTTCCTGATTTTGTCTATTTTTTCCTATTTTTATACGAGGCAAAATGATTAGCTGAGCAATGCGAGTCCCAGCAGGTATGGCTGAAATGTTTAAAGGTGAACGGGTCATAATTTTAATTTCTCCAGTAAAGTCCTCATCAATAACTCCCAGGGAAACATGAATCCCCTTCATAGTAGTGCTACTTCTTCCTAATAATAAACCTACAGTTTTTGGTGGTAATGGCCCAAAGATCCCTGTGGGCAACGCTTGCATTCCCATCTTGGGAGTTAATACAATGTCGGTGGTGGAACACAAGTCCAATCCTGTGCTGCCTGAGGTGGCCCGGAATAAATCTGTGATGTATTTCCTCTCAGAGACTCGTTCCCTTTTTGTCCCTGTACCTGCTCCGGAATTTGCAGTGCCCCATAACATTGTTGATTCGGGGCCTGGGGCTGGCCCCTCACCCAGTTTCCCTGGATGGGTTTTCCATCTTTATCTGTCTTAGACTTGCATTCATTGGCCCAATGTTTTCCTCTCCTACATTTAGGACATATATCTGGAGGTTTTTTTGTGGGAGCTGCTGAATTCTCGGGCTCGGCTTTGCAAGGGCATTGAGCCGCTCGGTGTCCCAATTTTCCACAAGTAAAACAAGCCCCAGAACGACTCCCTGCATGGAGTTTTGCCTGTTGATACATTACTTCTTTTATAGATTTTCCTTGTAAAGCTGCAGCTAGGGCTATACCTTGAGAAAAAGACGGTCCTACATCTGAGCACAAACGGATAAAATCAGATAAAGTTCCTTTCTTTCTAAATGGTCTAATAACCGCTTGACAAGCAGAATTAGCATTTTCATAGGCAAGCTGCGTTATGAAAGACTGAGTAGCAACTGACGGTCCGAAAGTCCGCCCTGCAGCTGTGCTGAGGCGAGACACAAATTCCTGGAAAGGCTCATCTGCGCCTTTTCTTATTTGTGAAACATGTTCTTCCTTACGGGAAGTATCAGGCAGCATTTGCCAAGCATCTTTAGCTGCTGCGGCAGTTTGGCCATAAGCGCCTGGCGCAAATCCCATTTGATTTCTTAGGTCAGCATACATGCCTTCTCCTGCTAGCATATCAAAAGTAATAGGGATCTGTCTTAAGGCATTCTCATTGGCCTTCTTTTTGCAATTCTCATAAAATTCTAATTTCCATAAGAGATAATTGCCTCCGGAAAGGCAAGCATGAGCAATATGCTTCCAGTCCTCTGGAGGAGTAGCCTCACTGGATAAAGCATCTAAAATTGCCATGGTGAAAGGGGCAATAGGACCGTACTGTGCACAAGCTTCTTTTAATTTCTTTACTTGCTTCCACTGAAAAGGTCTCCATTCTCTAATCCTGTTTCCTACCTGATCAGTTCTTTCAATAAGAGGATATACTCCAAATTGTTCCGTAGACTCCCCCTGCTTGTGAGCCTTCTCACAAGCCATTTGAAGAGTGGAGCGCACAACAGAGTCTGAACCTGGCTTAACATAACCTGGTGGAGGCTTAGTAAACATGTCCCAAATCGGTGGCTGTGGTGGTGGCAGCGGAGGGTCCCACATACGAGGTCCCTCTGGAGGTGGCACAGTGGGGTTAATTACAGGGGATTCTCCACCCCCTGGATTCCCCGGATCTCTATAAGGAATCTGGGGAGGCCAGGGACAATCCTCCTCTCTATAAGGAATTTGGGGAGGCCTGGGACAATTCTCCCCTTCCCTAGTAACCTTGAGTTCTACTAATTGTCCTTGAAGCATTTTTATTTGTTCTGCAAGCGTAAATATAGGATCTACAAACCGCCTGCTTTCTTGAGCTACAGCCATTAAAGAAGGAAATTTCTCCCTGTCATATTTAGCTGCCTCTTCTAAATCTTTCTGATCTTGAGGGTCTAAATCTTTCCATTGTTCATCTGGAGGTGCCTGGCTAACAGGTTCTTTATTATGCATAGGAGCTTCCTCTGCGTAATCAGCCCCCTCCCTTTTTCCCAGCTCTTTATTATGCTTAGCAAGTCCCTCTGCATATCTGACTCCCTCCCCCTCCTCTTTCTCCTCTGGAGAGGCGGCAGATGGAAGAATTTCCTCATTTCCAGCCTGTTTTACTTTCTCTAGCCTACAGCTCTCACGCTTAAGATTTAAGCAGTCTCTGATCAAAGTCCATAACCCGAATGTTTCTACAGGGACCCGCTGAGGTCCTTGGACAGTATAATACTCCTGTAATCGTTCTCCAAACTTTTTCCCAGTTTCCAAGCTGACGGTACCTTTATTTCCAAGCTGAGGGTGCCCGAGGTTTATTTGGAAACCTCGGGCAAACTTCCTTTACAAATTCTAAAAATTTACCTAATTGTTCTCTGCTCACCCTGCTGCCACGGGTGGCAAGTAGTTTCTTAAGTCCTCTAACATACAGGTCCTTGCTGCTAGCGTGACTCATTTCTCTTTTCCCTGACTCGGCCCTTCTTTCAACAAAGAAAGCAATCAGATGCCCGTCTGGCCGTGCCCCTCGCGGGACCAAATCTGTCTTAACAAAGGCGTTTCGGTATAGAACCCCGAACTGGTGGGCAGAAGCCCAATCGCTGTTATGCCGTATGACAGAACCGGAACCTCAGATTAGGGCCCAAACAAGCTCCTTAACACGAAGTCGTGGAGCTACCATTCACTCACACATTCATTCGACCGAGGGGACAGTGCCTTACTCACCGCGCATCCAAGAAATAAGCTCCTCTTATGAGCCGGGCCCTAACCACGCGGTGTTCCTCACTATTACCCCCCGTATTCAAGTCCCTGTTCGGGCACCAAGTGTGGCGGGCCAGCCGCCACAAATCGAACAGTACCTGAATGGGGGAGTGGGAATGAAAAAAGACACTCACACAAATAATGATGCGGCCGGTCTTCAGTGATCCTGAAGCACGGAGTTTACTTTCCTTTACCAATTTATACCACCTGTGTACGTGCAGCTTAACAATCACGAGTGTGCATTACCTCATTGAAAGTAAAATTTTCAACTTTTACATATAAACTACAGACTCACTGAAACTTTCCCAAAGTCATTATCTCAATGGCAAAGCCCACCAATTACCCTGATAATCATCAGTGATCTGTGTCTGGGAACTGGTCGTTCCCACCTCATTCCTCAGCAGCTTGCAAGCACCCTCCAGGTGCAGGCAGAGACAATGCCTCAGGAGCTAAAACTGAGCCAGTCTGCAAGGCTTCAGAATAACAAGAAATCATGGCTCCCCACACAATTCCTTACATCTGCCATCATATTTACTTGTTCCCTGGCCAGTGCCCTCAGCATTCTCTACCTGATAAACTAAGCCCTGTTGAGTTGTTGATCACTGAGAATACCCTGATAAGTTGCCCTATACATAAGGATTCCCTCCTTAGTTACTGAAGAAAGAAAAATGCCAGAACACAAAATGAATAGCTATGGTAGAGTTTCTGGCACTCTGGTAGAATAGTTGGATTATTACTTGGGAAATAAGAACATAATAGTTGTACCCTTTGAGTTACACTACTAATGCCCCCTGCTCCACTTATGCAAAGGGCTGGTCCTTTATAGAACATATATAGTAACCTACCCTTATCCATGGTGGATATGTTGTAACACCCTCCAGTAGATCCCTTAAACCACAGATACTAGTGAACCCTGTATATAGTATACTTTTTCCAATACATACATACATAACTTTTTCACTTAAAGGAACCACTTTAGAAAGGCTTCTCTTTCGCATACTCAAATTGCCAGTATCACTATGCTTGTGCTTTGGGGCCATTATTAAGCAAAATAAGGGTTTTTGAACACAAGCACTGTGATACCATGGCAGTCAATCAGATAACTGAGATGACTACTAAGTGACTAATGGGCAGGTAGTGTATAAAACATGGGTATACTGGACAAATGGGTGATTCACATCCTGGGAATAATGGAGTGGGATGGCATAAGATTTCATCATGAAAGAATGGCACACAATTTAAAACTTATGAATTGTTTATTTTTTTATTTTTCCATTTAATATTTTTAGACTGCTGTTGGCCGTGGGTAATTGAAACTGTGGAAAGCAAAACTACAGATTTGGGGTGATTACTATATACCTATGTAGGTTCAAGACAACCTTAGGTAAAATCTTATTACATAGAGTTAAGAGGAACCTAGGTTGCTAAAGTTTTCCTTAACATTTGAGACTCATAACAAAGGACAACTAGTCCCTACTGCCTTGGGGCTCAGATATAGAACTTGAAGCTGCATAGATGATAAAGCTGAGGTTTCATTCATGTCAAGCTCTCTCATAAGCCAGTTAGCAATAGTTGCCTTTAAGTTAGATGCACATTAATTGACAAGTCAGCAATGCCAGAGTGACATGGTGCAAATCATCATGATCTTTGGGACACATGTGACCTATAAGAATAGTTACATTTACTTTGTTCATCTGGGATTTGTGACAGGCATGTAAGAGTCATGTCTTGTACAGGCGAATGTATAGATGTCTAGAACAGACTTGTCATTTACTTGCATTGGCTAAGCTGCTTCCAAATTCAAATAAGATATATGCACATTAATATTTGGCTTAAATGGAATTCTTTTATTCAATAAATAATTTTATTATATGTTATTTTCCTTTTCATTTGTCTCTTGTTTCTCCCCATGAAAATGCAAACTTCATAAAAGGAAGGATATTTTTGTCTTGTTTAGTGTCATAATGCTAGGTCCTAGCACAGGTGCTTTGCATAGACTAGGTCAGTAAATGTTTGTTCAGTGAACATAAACACTATGGGCCTTCAATGATTCTCGCTAATCTGGTTATCTGCTCAGTTCTTTCTCCTGTTCACCACATGAGTTATTTGTTCTCCTGTACTTCTTCACTCTCTTTGAACCTCCAATCTTTATATTTATATATATATATATATATATATATATATATATATATATATATATATATATATATATGCTCTCACTCTCAGTAAACATGCCAACTCCTACATTTCAGAAAAAAATATAATGCATCAGATGGGAATTTCCTCAACCTCCCTCTCTAAACCCACAACTTTGCATTTGCTGCATCACTCTGATCTCTTCCTCTGCTTTCTCATGACAGTCTTTCTGTGTGTGTCTGTCTTCACTTGGCATTTTCTTCTTATAAGGACACCTATCATGTTTGATTAAGAGGTGATCCTACTCCAGTATGACCTCATCTTAACTAATTATATCTGCACTGACAATTTCCAAACAAGGTCACATTCTGAGGTACTGAGGATTAGGACTTCAACCTATCCTTTTGGGGGACACAAGTGAACCCATAATGCCTTCGAACAATTGTACTGTATCACTTTCCTCCTCTTAATTCCACACTTGATGAATGAGTTATCTGTACTTAGTGTCTATACTTTCAATCTTCAGTACACTTAAGTAAGCTCCTATTATCATCACTCCTTTAAATCTACTTTTACTAACCTCCTTTTACTGTGTTCAGTGGACACTTTTTTTAAAACTTATGTGTCGCGTCCAGCGCAACACAGGCAGTGAGAGAACGAGAAGGGGGGGCAAAGGGTTAAGAAAGAAACAGAAATCAAGAAAGTTATGAAACAGGGGGTCAAGGGTCTCCCAGCCTCAAAGGACTGAGAGCCCCGAATCGGGCCACCTCGTGGCTTTTATTGATATACACACAAGGAAGCAGTATTGTTTTCTCCACAGTCTGTGAGTCTCATACATCACACCAGAAAACTGATTTAAATCAATCACCCTTGCCTGCAAACAGCCGGAATAGAAAGTCTCATGATGTCTTAACAATTATGGTATGTGCCTCCCCAGGGACAAATTCTTTATGCTGAAACTTATTGATAAGAATGGAAGGAGAACTGATGTTATTACATCATTGACTCACTTCCCAAGCAGGTTGTGGGAAGGAATATAGCCACATAGGCAGAAGCTCTCCTTAGCAGGGGGAAGGTGGGGGGCTGTGCCCACCTCTATCGACCCCATGAGTTCTCCAGATGCTCCCCATGTAGCTTTGTGTGGCTTGGGTTGTCCCCCTTGTGGGGAATCTTACCCATCATTGACTAGCCTGCCATCTTTTGGAGGCCAAACAGAGCGACATGAAATGTAAGCACAAAGGTGAAGCAAAGTCCCTGAAAGGAACAGTCTAACAGACTCTTCTTTTTTTAGGGACAGGCACGAGGGGACAGACAGTTAGGCTGCTGCTTGACAACACTTATGAATTGTTTATTTATGAAATTTTTCACTTAATGCTGTCAGACTGTGCAATGGAAACCATGAAAAGAAAAACCATGGATAAAGGGGACCTACTGTATAAGCTAGAAATAAATTATTCTGCAAAAGCATCTCATCACATTTATCTTCTGAAGCTGTGTTTACCTGCATAGCTTGGAGTATTTGGATATATCCTTATGCAACCAGAAATTTCTCTGAAAGTCTTTTAATTTTTTAAAAAATAAATTACATGGGAAGTATACAACTTTACTTATTGTCCAGACCAACATCTTCTGACTATTGCCCCTTTTAGACCTTTGAAAGCATAATTACTGCCAGCTATAAAATTCCTACTGTACATAAGGTTCTCAAAAAGAATCATCATCTCTATTGTGCAGAAAAATTAAGTACCATTTTATATAGCATTGTTTTCAAGGTATAGAGTGTCCCAAGTTATGAAAAAAATGTTTGATAAATGAACTTTTGGTAGTCAAATATTTTGCATATTAGGAACTGCTTATGTTATGTATGTGGCATTTTCTCGAGTTTTTAAACACTATGCTAGAAGAAATCCTGAAGTTCTTTGTTAATCAGAAGAAATCCAAATCATTTTCATGATTCTCACCAATATACACTGAGAGACATGCACCACCAGATCGCAGACTGGGTACAAAGATGTCTTGGTGCATTATAGAAATATCCTTAGTAAACATCCTTAGTAGGTCAAGGCATATTGAGCGGTTTGAATCTCTCTTGCTTCCCACATGTACACACATTCTCAGGTGACCCCTAAATAAACAAAATCTACCTCAAAACTTCAAACAAATGGCATTATTAATATAATCGCCTTTCTAAGGAAAGGAAAGGAACAAAACTGACACCCAAATTAAAGATTTAGTTAGAGACCACTCACAAGGGGTGTCTTAACACCACACAAATTGATCCCCATCTCCTTTCCTTGGTGCCAGACTGATCTTGGCCTGGCTTACATGGACCTTCACAATCAGGCCCCAGTTTAACTTTCCAGGCTCTTCTCCCTTTCTTCATATATATATATATATATATATTTTTTTTTTTCCATACCAGTCAGATGTTTCTTTAATTGATCCCTAAACGCCAGTTCCTATGTGCCCTTGCTTGCCTCACCTCCCCCGCCTTTCTGCAAAGTTTCATATTAATAGTTTCTCTAAACCTTAGTTCCCTCACCTGAAAGTGAGGATGATAATGTCACCTATTTTTTAGGAATATTATGTGGGTTAAATGAGATAATGCATGTAAGACATCTCACCCATATTAGTGATTCAAGCAAATAGGATATATCATCATCATTATTGTCCTCTTTCATTTTTTTAGTCATGGTCCATAGCTCAATCTTTAGCCAAGCCCACATTAATATTCACTTTCCCTGAACTCCAATATCTTACTGTATCTATATCACGTATAGGGGACTTTAATATTATGAGAATTAGATTTATTTGTTGATGAAAATATTTTATCTACCCATGTACACTGTAAGCTCATTTAGGGCTAGGAATATGTCAACCTTCTCTGTACTATCCCAGGTAAACTTTTATACCCACATAGTTATAGAAACTCCCATATATTTGTTGATTGTCTAAGATAGGTGCAGAATCAGTAGGCACTGATTGGCAAGATGATGACTTAGGGCTTGAAGGATAATAAAATTAAATAATAAATAATGTTGTTTTGTTTACAGCTAACATTTTATTGAACACTTCTAGTTACTAAAATCAATATACAACAAGTATCCATTTATTATATGGAAGACACTGCCAGGGACTTGACAGATATGTCATTTCATCATCATGACAACACTGTGAGGTAGGTATTATTAGCTCCATTTTACAGATGAAGAAACTGAGCCTCACAGAGTTTATGTAACTTTTCTGGGATTACATAGCTAATAAGTGGAGTAGCCAGAACCTATGTCATTTGACTTCAGATTCTGAGTTCTAAACCAACAGGCATACTGCTTGACTAAGGTCAGATACTGTCCTAAAAACTTTACAAATTATCAAAGCTCACTTCACTGTTGGTAACTAGACTGCATCTTGCTAAGGTGAAAAAGTATACATAATAGGAAGATTTTCAGCATTCATGGTTGAAAAAAAAAACAAACAGGGAGTTCTAATTCACCAGACAGTCCCCACACTCAATCACCGCATGTAATTTCTGATCATTCTTGAATTGAAGATCTAGTCTATGTGGAGGAAGAGGGGAGGGTGATCAAAAGGAGGGAGAGAGATGGGCAGATGGTTGGAGGAGTAGATCGCCATGTGGTAGAGTATAGGGACTGTTGCTTACTGTGTCCCAAGAAGGCTCAGTGTCCATCAAGAAAAGAAAATGATTGGGAAACACTTCACAGTGCAACACACCAAATGGAATAAGAGCCTATTCATCCACTTGGAGAAAGAAAAAAGTAACAGTGCCCACTGCTTTTGTGGGTGTTCTTGGCCTTTTCCAGCAAGGTGTGTGTTTAAAAAAAGATTAGTACAATAGGGCACAAATAGTCCTATTGAAAACAGCCGCCTGCATAGACTTGGCAGATTTGTGCTGTGGAACAGTTCTGTCTGACATTTAAAATGTGACAAAACTACTTAACTTCAATTTAAAAATAAGTTTTCTATAGCCCCTTATTTTCTTCTTATAAGAATGAGTTCAGTGGAGATGGCATTATGAGTTTAACAGGATGGCCCCCAGAAAGAATGCTTGCCAAAGACAAGAATATGTGGCACTAAGGGATGACAAGCTGATTAGGCTGCAATGATTCTGAGGCTCAGGCCTGAGAAGACTACTTTCTCAAGAAAGAAAACTTGTTGGTGGAATTTGGATTGGGGGTTAGATTTGGATGCAGCTTCAAACCACTGCAGCCCAATTCACAAAAGGAACATGAGATTGAGATCTTCTCTCTGGTAAAGAGTGATATATTTTAGTCAACACATGGCAAAGGGTAAAGGGAGCAGAGGGGGCCATTTTCTGTAATGCCACTGAAGGGACAGGTGACTTGGGCCTGCATCCTGATTTCTCACAGTGGTTGAATTTGGTAAAAAGGAATGCAAAACTCTGGTTGAATAGGTCATGTAGAATAGCTGCTGGCTTATTCTTGTTCCACAGGATAATGATTGGAAATGCATCTTGAGGAACTCAATAGACAGACTTCTTTTTTCTCTAGTGAGATACTAGCTCAAAAGGATCTATCCACAAAGATCTATCCACATTCTCTAAACAATCCCTCTGCTTTCTTCCTGATGCCTTTTGCTAGAACCATGGCCAGGAGCTAGAGAACATACTGACACTATACAATAAAAGCTTCCTTGTTTTGAATGTTGTAAAGGTAAATTCCACCCTTCTCTCCAAATTTCTGCCTCTGTTCCCTTAACAGTGCCGCCGCAAGGGAAGAAGAGTTGATATGCTTATCATTCAAAGTCTGAAACATAGCTTGTGTCACATTTGAATAGTGGATATAGTTATTGTTCCCGAACCTATTCAGAACACTTTCTTACTTGTACTTCTAGAAAACGTCTATATTGTTGATGAAGATTCAAGTTTTCCTCTTCTTCCATACCTTCCTCTTTCTCAGAACATTTCTTCCTCATGAAAAAACTTGGCATTCTTCTTTGTATTTTCTGTATGCCATTCTCTGTAGCCAATTGGATCAATGGGCTTAGGGCCATTCTTGAGATCTGGCTTCTCTCTCTCATTCACTCTCTACTTACCCCCTGCCCCAAGCAGGCACATCTAAGTCCAAAACTCCCAAGATTAGGATTAGGAAGTGGAGGTGACTAAGATACTCTATTGAGTCTCCATCTTAAGTCTTATCATCCTATTTAGTTTTACTCAATGATTATTGAGTTCTTGCTCAGCTATTAATGGAGTAGTAATTAGATTCCCATTTGATTACTTTTCTTTCCAAATAGGTTTCTTGATACAGAGCCCTGCAAGAAGCAATGGGTCATTGAATGGGCAAGAACCAAGGATTTTAGAGTCTCTGGCTATAATACCAATCTGAGATAGAATGACCATAAAACCCAACCCTCATACATTGTTGATGGATTGCAGATTGGTGCAGCCGCTATGGAAGGCAGTGTGGAAGTTCCTCAAAATATTAAGAATAGAATTACCATATGATCCAGCAATCCCTCTCTTCAGTATCTACCCAAAAATTCTGAAAACATTTATCCGTAAAGATATATGTGCTCTAATATTCACTGCAGCTTTATTTATGGTGGCCAAGACATGGAAGCAACCAAAGTGTCCTTTGATAGATGATTGGATAAAGAAGATATGGTATATATACACAATGGAATACTATTCTGTCATAAGAAAAGATGAAATGGTACCATTTGTGACAACATGGATGGATCTTGATACTATAATGCTGAGCAAAATAAGTCAGAAAAAGTAGAGAACCATATGATTTCAGTAGAGAACCATATGGTATATAAAACTGAAAACAATGAAAGAACAAGGCAAATAAATGAAGAAAAAAAACTCATAGAGACAGACAATAGTTTAGTGGTTACCAGAGGGAAAGGGGAGGGAGGGTGGTAGATGAGGGTAAGGGGGATCAAATATATGGTGATGGAAGGAGCACTGTCTCTGGGTGGTGAACACACAATGGGATTTATAGATGATGTAATACAGAATTGTACACCTGAAATCTTTGTTAACTTTACTAACAATTGTCACCCCAATAAAATTTAGTTAAAAAAAAAACCTATCTATAATTACTATTCTGTGATTGGAAATATATCTTGCCTGGATTACTAAAATAGACACCTGTCTATTAATTTCACCTCTATTTTCACCATTCTTTTGCCCATCTTTCTCACTATAACTAGAGTGAACTTCTTAATCGAAAAGCCTTTTCATATTACTCTTTTCCTTAAAACCAGTTTTTTGTTTTGTTTTTTTCCTTAGCATGACTTTGAAGACTATTGCTAAAATGTCCCTGGTCAACTCTAAATGAGTGGTTCTCAAAATGTGTATCAACAAGAATAACTTGACACATTTGTCCTATCCCCAAAATAGGTTCAGTAACTCAGGAGAAACCTGGAAACCTGCAATAGAAAAAAAAAATGACTTAGATTATTCTGACAGATATTCTGGGCACCACATTTTGAGAAGTACTTCCTTGTCATGGTACAGTCTGACCTGCCCTCATCATCTTGTTCTCCTCAGCAGACTCCCTTTACTCTTCCTGAAATATTGTGTTCATGGACTCATAGAATCGTGACTTGGGATAAAACTTAACGATCATTGAAGTACCTTTTACACTCTACATAGGCACCCTCTCCACAGGTTGTCTCATAGGTAGGTCTCCAACCTCTGCACCTGATCACACTGTTGAATAGCTCTAAAAAGTCGAAATTTCATCCAATAGGAGAAAAATCTAGTGGTAGTGGAAAGAGCACCAGATCATTAGTCACAATTTAGATTCTGACTGCCACTTTCTAGCTGTATGATCTTAAGAAAGCCACTTGATCTATCTTCAACTCAGTTTCCTTCTCTGTAAGAAGGTGATAACGTGAAAGGCAGTGTGATATAACAGTTAAGAGTATAAACTGAAGCCCAGACTGAGGGGAATAAAACCTTGGCTCTGCCAGATGCTAGATGTGTGATCTTGGGCATGTTACTTCACCCTTCCATGCTTCATGTTAGTTTTCTGTAAGGTGTACCTTATAATAAGAGTAACTAACTCAGTGTAGTAAAATGTAAACGAGCTTATATGTGCTAAGTTGTTGGCATAAAGTAAGCACAATATAAGTGTTAGCTAGTACTATTTTCTATTATATTAGGGTAAAATCCCAGTAGTAACTACCTCATAGAGTAGGTATAAAAATAAAAATCACATAAAATGATGTATGATAAAGTACTCAATAAACTATATAAATGTTACCAGATTTAGCTGAAATCTGTTAGTTTTAAAACTTACCTCAGACTACACAGAAAAAGTCTAACACCTCTTCTACACAGCAATATCCGAAGATAGCTTATCATGTGTCCCCAGGCTTAACAGCTTCAGTGTTTTCAAAATTTTCTTAAATCACATAGATGATCCTGGTCATATTTTATGGATGTGCTATACTTGGTGTGTTTTTTTTAATTAATCAAACATTTCATGAACATCTCTAACATTCTAAGCACTTTGCTATGTATTAGAGATACAACAATGACTAAAACATAGTTTCTATCATCAAAAAATGTTGGCCAGTTGTCAAATGCTTCTTAAAATATGACATCAGAACCAAATGTTAACAGAGGACTGGCTGGGCCAATGCACCCCTCTTGTTCTGTGTAGTACATTTTTATCAGTGTAGCCTAAGGCCCCATTAGCATGGCTGATCAATGTTGAATCATATTGATTATATAGTCAAATAATCCTCTGGGATTCTGTGTCAGGTGGATCATAGATTTATTGAGGTCATTATTTTGTAAGCTATATAAATGTTTAATCACTATGTTGTTTTGTACACCTAACACTAATAATTATTTTTAAATATTCTGTTAGACCACATATTATGCACTGTACATTTGTACCATTGATTTGAAACCCAAGAGTTAGGACTTAAAATTTACACTTACTAAATGAGATATTATTATAATTTCACCTCATCTTTTAAAAACTTTTAATATCTACTGAGTTAATAGACATGCTGTCTACATATTCAACAATTTCATTGATTAAAATGATGAACAGAACAACATTAGAAATTTCCTTTCTGATTGGCATTAATTAATTAGTATGTTTGCACTAGAGTTATTCAACTACTTATGGAACCATCTACCACTATTGCTGTACAGCTCACATTCCAGGCACCCAAATAATAATAGCTAATATTTATTGATCAATTGCTAGATAATGCTCTAAAGTCCTTAAATATCATTCCAAAACTTTTACATACATAAGCACATATTACCCTCACAACATTCCTATGAAATAAAAAATGAAATAAAGCTACTTCTATTTTGATTTTGTAGATCAGAAAACTGGAGAACTGAGTCATGATATCAGTTGTTTGAGATTCCACAACTCATAAGTGGTAGAGTTATTGTTACGGATACCAGGACCGGAAAGAACCCAAGTGACACTCAGAGAGTTAGGAAGGTCAGCTTTATTATGCCGGCAGGCTCAGGGGGATCCTTCCCAAAGACTGAGCCCCTAGCAAGGTTTTGAGCAGGTTTTTATGAGTTGGGGACTTCCTTGAGTTGGAAAGGGGTAGGTGTCCTCTGGTGATTGGCTCGGGGTGTGGCTTGGAGGGGGTTAAGCGGAAGTGGGCTGAGGCTTAGGCTGGGGACCTCTCTCTCTGCTCGGGCCACCATTTTAGGTCAGTTTCTCCATCATGTCCCCCCCGTTGATGACTGTAAGTGGTAACAACTTAGAGATCATCATATTAGCTAAGAGGATGATAACCCCACAGGGCAAGGATCCGGGCTGTAGCCCGACGGGTGACGGAGGTCTCTATGAAATGTATGACAGCATTAACTATGCCTTGCCTGATGGTAGTAAGGAGAAGGATCGTGAGGAGGGGCTGGCTAGGGGTAGGAGCCAAGAGGACCAGTAAAGGCTAGAAATAGTAGGAGTCCAATGACAGTGAAGACAGAGGCCAGGCGGACGACGGCGAGGTTCATCCAGGCAGTTTCTTAAGGGTCAGATGGAGTGGATGGAACGGGTCAGGCTGGGTGATCCAGGTGTCGTCCTCCCGCTGGGCTCTTTCAATCCAAGTGTGATGGATCCACGGAGCGATGCCTGAAACTTTAAGAGCGGTGGGAATAACAAGTATAACAGTGTGAGGGCCTGTTCACCGGGGTCGGAGAGGCTCGCACTTCCAATCTTTGACCCAGACTTGATCTCCCTGGGTAGAGGGGTGTACCAGGGCCCCAAGAGAAATGGGGGCCCTTTCCAGAATGTAAGCATGTACATCTGTGAGGACCTTGCCTAACGTGGCCATCTGGTTTTGGAGGCTGGAGAACCCAAGCTGGAGAATGTCTCCAGGGAGGCTGGTCAGCAGGGGAGAGAGCCTCCGAACATAATTTTAAAGGGAGAGAATCCAGATTTGCCAAGGGTGCAGCATGCCCGAAGGACGACTAGTTGTAGGAGGTCCATCCACCCTAGGGAGGTCTCCTGGTGGAGTTTAGTTAATGTCTCCTTGGGGGTACGGTTCATGAGTTCAACTTTCCCTGAGCTTTGTGGTTGGTGTGCTGTATGGAATCTCCAGTTGATGCCCATGGCTCTGGTTACCGTCTGGAGGAGTTCTGCTATGAAGGCTGGCCCATTGTCACTGTGGATAGAAAGTGGAATCGCGTAGCGGGGGATAATCTCCCTGAGGAGGACCTTGGCTACTTCGCAGCTCTTCTAAGTCCGAGTGGAGAAGGCTTCGACCCACCCGGAGTAGGTACAGACCAGGACTAGCGAGTACTTAGTACCGTGGCAGTTTGTCATGTCAGTGAAGTCGACTTTGGGGTCCTCAAAAGGTGCGGTACTGCTTCTCTGAATCCCAGGGATGGGACTAAGGCCAGACTTTGGATTGTTCTTTGCACAAGTGAGGCAGTGTTCTCTGATTGACTTGCAAAGAGCTGGCTAATGTAGAAGTTTTTGGCTAGGAGACCCTCGAGAGCAGTTTTTCCTAAGTGGGTTAACTTGTGATATTCAGCTGTTACTTGAGGACCTAGCAAGCCTGGGATGAAGAGTCTTCCATCGGGCAGTTGCCACCACCCTTGTGGCAATCTGGTGGCCCCTTCTGACTTTGCCCATCTGAGTTCTTCTTTTGTGTACTGTGGGAGGGACGTGGTGGGAGGGTTAGTGACCAAGAGTAGTTCACTAGGGCTTCCCATCGCCACTAATTAGGCCGTGGTGTTGGCGAGCCTGTTCCCGACTGCTGAGGGCTCATCGCCTCTCTGGTGGCCCCGTCAATGGATAACCGCAACCTCCTGGGGAAGCCAAATGCCTTGTAGGAGCTTAATCATTTCTTGTTTATTTTTAATAGTTTTTCCCTCCACGGTCAGAAGGCCTCTTTCTTTGTATATAGCCCCATGGATATGGACGGTTGCAAAGGCATACTGAGAGTTGCTGTAGATGTTGACTTTTCGGCCCTCAGATAGAGTAAGGGCTCTTATTAGTGCCCATAGTTCTGCCCGTTGGGCCGACCATCCCGATGGAAGTGCCCCTGCCTTGAGTACCTCATCTGTGGTAGTTACCGCATACCCTGGGTGACGTTTTCCATCCCTCAGGAAGCTGCTGCCATCAGTATACAGAGTAAGCTCTGGGTTAGGATGTGGGCTGTCCCGGAGGTCGGGTCTGGTGGCATAGACCTCATTGATAACTTCTATACAGTCATGTTTGGATCCCCTTCCTCAGTTGGCAGGAAGGTGGCTGGGTTCAGGGTGCACACAGTTTCTAACGAATTCCGAGGGTTTTCCAGGAGTAGCACTTGATACTGAGTCAGCCGTGCATTCGACAACCATCGGGGTCCTTGACTGTTCATTAAGGTGCTGACCGAGTGGGGTACCTTAATTATGAGTCTCTGGCCTAAGGTGAGCTTTTCTGCCTCTTTGATGAGAATCACAGTGGCTGCTAGGGACCGCAGACATGGTGGCCAACTCGCTGCTACTGGGTGTAGTTTCTTTGAGAGGTAGGCGATGGGACAGAGCCATGGTCCAACTGTTTGGGCCAGCAGTCCTAAGCCTACTTTATCTTTTTCATGGACGAATAAGTGGAATGGCCTCTCAGCATCAGGTAACCCGAGGGCTGGGGTCTGTCCAAGTGAGCTCTTTAGCTGCTGGAAGCCGTGTTCTTGATCTTCTGTCCATAGTATGGAGGCCTTTTCTTGACCAGTGAGAGCCTCATATAAGGGCCGGGCTATTGCCAAAAAGCCTGGGATCCATATCCGGCAGAAACCGGTGGCCCCAAGGAACTCAGGGAGTGCTCTCCGGTTGGTGGGCCGAGGGAGGGAAGTGATGACTTTCTTCTGCTCGGTGCTGAGGGCCTTCTGTCCTTTAGAGATGATAAAGCCCAAGTATTGTACTGGTTCTCTGCAGAGCTGGGCTTTCTTCCAGGAGACTCTATACCCCGTCTCAGCTAAGTGGGAATGGAGTGCCCGTGTTGCGGTTTGGCACTTGATTTCAGTGGCACAGGCTAAGAGCAGATCATCCACATATTGCAATATAGTGCAGCGGTATTCTTCTCGAGGGAAGGTAGCTCAATCTGAGGCTAGTGCTTTCCCAAAGAGGGTTGGGGAGTTTTTGAAGCCCTGTGGGAGCCAAGTCCATGTCAGCTGGAGCTGCTGGCTGGTATCAGGTTCAGTCCATTCGAAAGCGAACAGTGATTGGCTCTGGGTTGCCAACGGAATGCAGAAGAATGCATCTTTCAGGTCCAGGCAGGTGAACCATCTGGCTTCCGGGTGCAGCTGACTGAGGAGGGTATACGGATTTGGGACTATGGGGTGTAGGGAGACTGTGGCTTGGTTTACTGCTCTTAAATCTTGTACTGGCCGGTATTCTCCATTAGACTTCCTTACCGGCAGGAGAGGTGTATTCCATGGCAACTGGCACTCTACGAGTATCCCTGATGCTCTGAGACGGGCGAGGTGTTCTTGAATTCCTGCCCGAGCTTCCCTGGAGATGGGGTATTGGCACAGCTGTTGGGGTTGGGCTCCGGGTCTCAGTTCCACCAGAACTGGGGCCTCATGTTTTGCTAGCCCAGGTGGGTTATCTTCAGCCCAAACCTCCGGGAAATCGATGCTGTATGCTTCCGGGTTCTGTTCTACACTGCCGATCCCATAAAGCCTCCATTCTTCTTCCCTTGGAGTGGTGATAGATAGAATAAGTCCCTCAGACAGGGGCTGCAGTGACATGGTAGGTTGGCCTGATGGTTTGAAGGAGATTTGCACCCCTAACTTGGTAAGGAGGTCACGTCCCAGGAGCGGGATTGGGCAGTCTGGTAAGTAGAGGAATTCGTGAAACACAGTGTGTCCTCCTAATTTACAAGTCCGAGCCTGGCAGAACGGTAGGCTCTTAGCTTGATCGCTGGTGGCTCCAATTATGGTGATTCTGTGGTCCCCGAGCGGTGCCACCGGCGGGGTGACTACTGAGTGTTCTCTTCCGGTATCTACCATAAAAGTCATTGTTTGGCCCCCTACATCTAAGTCAACCATGGGCTCGTGGGGGCCAAGTTCGAATGAGACAGGTCCTCTTCAGTCCAACTCGATTCCCACTAATCCTATGAAATCGGGCTCCGGACTGGTTGGGTTGGGACCACCGGGAGGCCGAGGCTGGAAGTGGTGTGTCTGGAAGCAGAGAGGCAGCACCAGCCATTGGCCGTGATGCGTACGGAGGTGGTGGCGGCTATTCATCGGGATCTCCCTGGTGAATGGTCTTAGTCTTGTCTTTCTGGGTGCGACCTTGTGGATTCTGTGCAACGAGGACTCTGGACTGTCCCTTACTATTGGAGCAGAACCGTACGCAAGGAGGAAGGTTTCGGGCTATTTCCAACCATTAGTCAATGTAAGGAAATTGGTCTCGATGTCCTGGGGTCCCGGTGACAACTATGTAGCCTCGGCAAATCGTGGGGAGGTCAAGAGTGCCTTCTGAGGGTCATCCCACATCAATACTTGGCCATTCCAGTTCACATAAAGTGCGGAGACGTCCGGGGATCATTTTGACCCCACAGTCGCCTCCGAAACCCTTCCTGAAATTCTTTAACATGCAGTCTAGAATCGTGGGCTTCCCGTGACTCCTTCCCATGATGTTTGGTGTCACGTAGACAAGGAAGAGTCTCAATCAGGCGCCCGTCTGGCCATGACCCTCGCAGAAACTTTGGGTACGTCTTGGCTAAGATTTGCCCGTATAAGCCCTGGGCCCGGTCGCACTCCAAGAGTGCGAATCACCGTTATGACATACGTCACTACCATGGAACTCAGGTTGGGGCTCACTCGGGCTCTGTAGCTGACAGGCCTTGGATCCACACAGAATCCCATTTGGGACCACGCACACACAGGGAGGAAAGGCGCTCTCCCCCAGAACAGCCCTAACTAGAGTCCGAAGTGGGACTGAGCGGGAGGTGATCAGGCTCCCCTTTTGCCCTTAGGCAGGCCTAACTGGGTCCAGGCCCCAGATTCTTACTGTGTCCAGTGTCCTGGTTGGCTGTCCATCCTTTCTCTCTAGCAGGGAGTCATGTACCGGAGCCGGTGGGACGTTGCCCGTCCCAGGCCTGCCGAAATCAGCAGGGAGCGCCTAGCTCCGTCTTGGCTCTCCCGCCACCCTATGGCCTGCTCTCGCCCAAACCGGTGGCTCAAGGAGCCAGCACAGTTGGGTTTCCTGGTCAGGGAACCAAGAATGTAACCGATACCAGGACTGGCACTCAGATAGTTAGGAAGGTCAGCTTTATTACGCCGGTGGGCTCAGCGGGATCCTTCCCAAAGACTGAGCCACTAGCAAGGTTTTGAGCAGGTTTTTATGGGTTGAGGACTTCCTGGAGTTGGAAAGGGGTAGGTGTCCTCTGGTGATTGGCTCAGGGTGTGGCTTGGAGGGGTTTATGTGGAAGTGGGCTAGGGCTTAGGCTGGGGACTTTTCTCTCCACTCAGGCCACGATTTTAGGTCAGTTTCTCCATCACTATGATTTTAAACCTGAAGTCTAGTGCTAGAGCCTACGTGCAATTACTGTGATATTCCTTTGCTTGTTATTAAACAAATGAAATGGAATTAGCTAGACATAACCTAACATTTAGTGAAGCCATACTAGGCCATTGTGATCACCACTACCTTTTCTCAGTGTTTGCAGCCCATTTCTTTATGAATTCACTGGAGATTTCTACTAAGGATTGATGTCAATATCACTGGCCTATAATTTCTACAATCTGACCTCCTCCTTTTAAAAAATCAAATTAGCATTAGTTTTGACATTACATTAAGAGACCCTTCTCATTGTGTAACTATGTTTTTTCTGGCTTATGACTAAGCAGCCTGCTTGCATATCATAATTAAAAGTCAATTTCCAGAATTTCATCAAATATTTAATTAGTGTCCTTGGAAGAAAAGCAGAAAGCCTAATTAAAATCTCAAAGATGACTCTTTAAACTCATTCACTGGGAAATAAAATGAAGAAGACAAAATAGTTTATATTCCAAGCAGACACTGGTAATTATCACACTGGACCACACATCTGTCTGGCCACATTCTGTTCACAAGATGAAATTAAAACTGTTGGTGTGCTGGCTTGTTATTCCTGTTAGTTACAGTCTCCTCCTAAGTGCCTGCAGGTAGGGATGCTTGGCATTGCTACTTCATTTCACTGACATTTGGGAAAGTGGAGTGACCCTTCTGATTTTACTTCCTTGTCCCTAATAGAATCTGTTAATAGATCCCCCCCAAAAAATGCTACCTATTGCTATCTCCTTTTACTTTAAAAAAAAAAAAATCTTTCTGCTAACTTTCTGTGGAGAAACTTTATGTAAGCATTGGATTGGCAGAGGGTGGAAAAGAGGGAAGAAAAGAAATAAATTGCTGGCTTTTATTTTTGGATATGAACTGTGACTGCTTTTTGGTCAAAATTGTTTAGGTCCTTATCAATTTTATAAGACATTATTAACCCCCAAAATTCAAAAAGTAAATCCTCAAAAAAATTTTGGTCATCATTTTCCAATTTGTGTACTGTGGAGCATGAGTTCAGAGTTAATTTTAAGTGTGTGTTGGAGAGAGGAAATTGCTCAAATAAGTTTTGGGAAATTTTTATATCATTTTCTACATAGGTGGACATTATTTATAATTTCAAGCAATGTTAATAATTTCAGTTATTTACAATTTAAATCACTATTTACAATTTGAATTTAGCAAATGTTTATTGATCACTGTGTTTCAGGCACTATTGGAGAATCTGGAGATAGAATGGTAAATAAGGCAGATAAGTTCCCTGCCTAATGGAGCTAACATCATAACTAGAGAGACAGAAAATATACAAGTCAATAAATAAATAAATGAAATAACCTTAGATAATAAATGTTTTTAATTAAATAAAACAAAGTGATGAGATTGAGCGTGGCAGGAGGATGTGTTGGAACAACTTTAGGTAGAATCATCAAGGAGGGGCTCTCCAAAGAGGTATTGATCTGAAATGCCCTGAGGCAAGAAAGAATTTAGTGTGTTCAAGGAAGAGCAAAAAAGCTGAAGTGGTTGGAGCAGAACCTTAAGGGAAAGAGGGGTCCCAGATTGTAAAGGTGACGCTATACCTTCAATTTTGAGATTTAATTCTCTGATGTAATTCAATTTGACCTCAGGGGTTGGCTTGAGACTTTGTGAAAGCTTGTTTTTTTTTTTTTTCTTTGCTTTTCTTCCCTCCCTCCAAACCTTAATGACTCTATTTGTTATACATTTATTATGCACACCCACCAGTTTCAATGGTTCTGTTTACTTTTGGCTGGCTGAATGCAAGCCTGGCTGGGTGACTTGGGAGAGGTTTTTGCATCTGTATAAGATCCACTCCTGACTCTAAGCCAAGTCAGTCTCTGGGAAGTTTTGTTTTTTTTTTTTTTTGTTTTTTTTTCTTCTCCCTGAAGTTGCCTGGCCAACTTCTCCTTTTTCTTTGTTTGTACATCTTCTTGCATGCATATAAAACCTTTTGGCGGTATTAAGAGCAGGAAGGCAGTCTTTGTGACAGGGAGTCCACGGTCTCCCTTAATACTGACATTTTGGAATAAATCTATCTTTCTTTCCACTAATTATGCCTCTCAAGTTTTGGTTTCCATGTGGTGAGCAGCCAGACCTTTTGCATGGTAACAAGACAATGTTGAAAAGGAAGGCAGGGACCAGTTTATGTAGGGCCATGTAAACTGTGGTAGGGATTAAATGATTTTGAGCAGGCTTATCTCAATTTATATCAAGATTTTGAGAAGTCCCACCTTAAAGAAATCTGCTTAGCATTTTCGATCCAGTAATTCCCAAGCACATTTGATCACTAAAGACTTTTATCCTTATAAAACACATTTTAACATTTTGCATAGAAATATCACATATAACACTAATTTAGTAAATACTAGTTTAAGAAATTTGTGAGTGAAATATACATTTTCCAGTATTATGGGATGCTTGAGAATATACTGAAAGTACAGATATACAGATGAATGTAGGCAGACAGATTATGGAGACAGGTACAGACATTTTCCCCTTAGTTTAAGACAGAGTACAAAGTAGATCATAGAGTTGGGCTGGGTTTGGGTAGGAGGGAGGTTAAGGTTCTTATAGTCTTACAAAATAACACTTCCTCTTCTCAAACACTGACACTATTGTCAGAAGGACTTCTATTTTACCTGTCTTCTCTCCAACTTTTGCTCATAGAGAGTTCTGGAGGAAAAGCAGTTAGACCTAGAGAAATGTTTGTGTGTGTGTGTGGTTCACTTTAAGAAACAAATCAGTAATGCACCATTATTCCTCACAATATGAATCTACATGATAGAAAAGGAAAAGTTGGAAAGTGAGTAAGAAGAGATAGCCATGTAGTAGATGAGAGAAAGGGGATATTCAAGTTAAATCTGTGGGGCTCACACATGATGAATGCCAGGGTCTTTCTACAAGCAACATCATCTACCTGTGGGATATCAGAAGGATGATGACAAGATGAACTTGAGAGAAAGAATGAGGAATTGATGGGACACAGTCTAGTTGAGTAGTTAAAAGCATGGGCTTTGAAAATCAGGCTTGGGTTCCAGACCCAACTATTCCAGTTACTGACTGTATGGCTTTAGACAAGTTATTTAATCTCTCTGAGACTTGTTTTTCTCATTTATAAAATGAAGATAATCATGGTATCAAACTCATAAGAATCTTGAGGGGGTTAAATGACATTACATATGTAAAGAGCTGAGTGCATTGCCTCATATAATATGCATTATAAATATTTCTATTGTCAAATTTATTAATATCTAGGCCTTTGGGATAGAGGAGAATGGAAATGGGGTTAAGTGCTGTCCAATGGAAATTTCTGTAACCATGGAAATCTTTTATATGAGACATAGCAGCTTAGCCACTAACCATATGGGACTATTGAGCTCTTGAAATTTTTCTAGTGCAACTGAGGAGCTTAAATATTATTTTTTTATAAAATTAATTAATTTAAATTTATATTTAAGTAGTCATAAGTATCTACTGGTGACCATATTGGACAGTGCAGCTCTAGGTGCTCAGAATTCTGGGACTGATGGGGAGAGAAAATGTTTGAAATGTCTCTGGATTTGGAAGGCAAAGGAGAAAAGAAAAGAAAAGACGGCAGATTAAAATGGGAGAGAAAAAGAAGAAACAAAGTTTCCAAAAGAATTAATATGAGAATATTAGAAATGCTATTCTTGGTTCTATCATCCAGCCAAATAGGGACCCTATAAGAGGATGTCACCTATGACATCCTTTTAAGAAGCTGATGGCTAGGCCCACTGTATATGTACCTTTCCTTGGATCTAGAATCCAAACACTTCTCTCAGCCCTTCTTGACCTTTCCTGACTGCATCACTTCTTAAATTTATGGGTTCCATATGCTTACGACCTTCTGGATTAGGTGGGTTTTCTACATTATTCCTTTGAAGCTACTTCCTCTAGCTCCAAGTAATAGTACTTGTCTTTGATGACTTCCAAGTGCTTTAAAGATATGCCCGAAAAACCCAATGACAAGTGAACATGTCAATTCTTCTCCTGAGAGTCTTGGCTGATGTAACTGCATTTGATCCTCAAAGGACTCAGGGTCATATGGGGCACTCTAAGGGGTCCTGATTTGTCCTAGCCTACTTTAGCACTTAAAAGCCCTCTGAATAAGGTTTTCTGTTGGGTAAAGGCTTTGCTTTTAGAAAGCCATTAAAATGCAAGTATGTCACACTGGAAGCCAGAAGAAACCACTTATCATCTTGACTTACTTTCTTTACATTGGATTCTGAGGACCTGGGACTATGTAAGTTTGGATTTGGACAGAGTATATGGGGAAAGGCCCAGATCATAGAGGGTCTGCTGTCTAGCATGGAGTGAATAAGAACAACAGCCCTGTGCACATGTATAGGAAACAAAAAGAGACAAATGAAGGTCATCAAATAACAACAATATCAACAAAATTTAAGTTTTTACCTCCTCCACAATGGAACTCCTGTTGTTTCATTGTTTCCACAATGGTTGGACCAAGTTGCAGGGTCCAGAAGGCACAAAATAAAACTATTCTAACTCTGTTCACAAACAACTCATTGAAATGATTTATAGGTGGTAGACAGTAAAAACTAATGTTTAACTGGATTGATCATCTTGCTGAGAACTTTATTTAAACTTTATGTGTTTTCCAGTCAATGTTCTTCATGTGGAGACTTTAATTACCTCCATGAAACCCTCAGATTGGCTTCATTTGATACATCCTCCCTAAATCTGTCAGTCAAATAACAATACATCATTTTGTCCCAGACCTACATCTTGTTAATGACACTGAACCAGTACAAACTGAGTTCAAATATAATCAGTATTCAAGTAATGAAACTGTTTATAAAACACTATGTTTTCCATTAAATTTAACAAAGAGTTCTTGATAATCAACTATGTAGGGCTATAAAGGACATAAGCATAAATTAAAAAAAAAATCTTGTCTTCAAGAAGCATATTATATGGAATATGATCTTCCCCTTCTCTTGGTCATTCAGTATTTATTTATCACATTCTAATTTAGTATCTACTATGTCAGAAACTATGCCAGGAATTGGGCCGATGATGGAGAACAAGAGAGGGACATTCATTGCCCTCAGAGAGCTTTATTTTCCACAGTCATTTGGGATTTATTTTGGTCTGAGACACAGCTTTTCTTATTTTACCTGGCATGAAAACCATTTATTTGGGTATTCATCTTATGTATCTCTTAGGAAAAGCATGGATGGAAGAGCCAATATTTAACATAGAATTGGAAGGATTTTAGCCAACAGGTATGAAAAAGAGGGCATTTGCATTGGAAGAAAGCAGCATGACTAGAGTCATGGATATGTCCAAGATATGCAAGAAGTCAAGTTTGGAACAATAGTAGGGTTCATGAGGTAGATAATACAAAGCAAATCTGGGTCTTACATCACAAACATGGCAGTGTGAGGAGTATTTCTTGAAATCTACCCTGGAAGTTACAACAGACTGAATAGCTATAATTCAAAAAAGGATAATCTAAGCAACACATAAGCACATCTGAGAGATCTGCACATGGGATCATCTGGTGAGCAAGGGAAGAGGGAAGGGGGAAGTGCAGAGACATAAGATGTGGGTCACAGGATGCAGTCTGGAGCTCACTGCAGTCTCAGGAGAGGGAAGAATTCAGACTGCAGGTACACGCCCTGGGACTAACAGTCCTGCCTGATCAGCATATAATATGGCTGATGCCACTGTTTGGGGCAGAGACCTCAGAGCAAAGACCAAATACAGAAGGTCAAGAACTGTGGTTTAAGCCCTCACTGTCAGGCAGAAAACAGAAAGCAAAGACACAGAAACTGGTCGACAACCTCTCAGATGTCCCCCTACACTGCTAGTGTTAGAAGTGGGCTCCAGAAGAAACAGTAGCAGTGTCAGATTAAAGAGCAGACTATCCACAGCCCTTAAAACTGCTGAGACAGTTCTGCAGCTACAACTGCAGATGAACACAGTGATTAATTCTAGCAATTGAAAAAGAAGTTTAGAAGCAAGAGAGCTTTGGGCTGGTAGTCACCTTGTTCAGAGCCACAAATGTACCAGCCACCTCTCACAGCTCACCCTGCCCCCACCTTTTAGGGCAAATCCCTGTGAAGGCAACCACCGTTGTTGAGATATACAGACTCTGCCTCAGGCTGAAGGGGTATCATGGAGTTTCAGAAGCTTATAACTCTATTGCCCACCACATTCCTCCACAGGCACAGTGCACTGAGACCCAGGTGACCTGCTTATGGAGGAGAAGACCACCTTCCAGGAAACCCCCCATTACATGAGTAACCAAGACAGCACTAGAGAAAATCAAATGCAACAGTGTGAGAGAAAATCAAAGGCAGGAGCACAAATAAAAACTTCCAGCAACACCCACTGGAAAGCAAAAGAAATACCTCTTCATATCAACCTGTTGCAGAACCACTCCTGTACATGTTCAGGAAGAGAAATAATAATTCATTAATTGCTATGAATAACCTCAGTAACAAGAGCTCAGAGAGAAAATGAAAACTCTCCAGAAAATGAATTTAAAGACATTGAAACATTTGACTTAAATGACAGAGAATTCAAGATTACTGTTCTGAAAATACTCAAGGAGATGTAAGAAAACAGAGATAGCCTGTTTAATGAATTCAGAAACAAATCAACAACAACAACAACAAATGAATATTTTAACAAAGAGATTGAAATAAAAAAATTCTGGAAATGAAGAACTCAATACAAGATATGAAGAATGAAATAGACAACTTAAGAAATAGAGCTGAACAGATGGAAGAAACAATGAGTGATATTGAAGATAGAAATATGGAAATAACACAGATGGAAGAGGAGAGATATTTGAGAGTTAACAAAAAAATGAAAGGAATCTACCAGAAATATCTGTCTCCATTGGAAAAAGCCATATAAACGTAATGGGTATATCAGAAGGAGAAGAGATGGAGAAAGGCTCACAGAGTCTATTAAAACAACTAGTGAGGAGAATTTCCCAAACCTGTGGAAATAACTGGATCTTTGAACCCGAGAAGCAAACACAACACCTAATTACCACAATCCAAGCAGGCCTTCTCCAAGGCACATTGTATTGAAGCTGTCAAAAACTAGTAACAAAACAATAAGTCTAAAAGCAGCCATGGTATGGGAGAGTGGAGGGGGAGGCCGATTAGATTATCATTAGAATTTTAATAAGAAACTCTCTACAATCCCAGAGGGAGTGAAATCAAATATTCAAACTATTGAAAAAAAGAAATTATGAGCCAAGAATAATATATCCAGCAAACATACCCTTTAGATATAAAGGAGGAATAAAGACCTTTCCAGATGTAGAGAAGCTGAGGGAACTTTATAACACACGAACTGCACTACAAGAAATACTGAAGGAAGCGATTCAACCTGAAACAAAAAGCAAAGGAATACGAAACCATAAATAGTATTATGAACAGACAGACAGAAGCACGAAATGGCAACGCCTGCATCAAATAAGACACTATACGCTTAAACATAACATACAGGGTAAAGAAGAAAGAAAAAAATGAGGAAAAGAGCAACTTCCTACTACAACACAGAAATCAACTCACAGCATAAGTAGGGATAATTTGTGACAACAAAAACATAAAAGGGGAGAGAGTAAAGGTTAGAACCAACACAAGGAAATGGAGAAAATAAGCATGCTAAAGAAAATGGAATACTCGAAATATGAAACTTTCCTTTACATGAACTTAATGTAAACACTCAAAAAAAAAAAAGAACGGAAATATATAACATTAAAAAAAAAGACAAAACAAAAGGAAAAATCAAACCACCACACTGAAATAACAGACAACAACAAAAAGGCAAAGAAACAATGGAGACATAGTCCTTCCAGAAAACCACAAATAGATTGGCGGGGAATCCTCATATACCAATAATCACCCTAAATATAAATGGACTGAACTCACCAATAAAAAAGCTGAGAAGCAGATTGGATCAAAAAAAACTAAACTCCACCATATGCTGCCTCCAAGAGACACAATCCAGCTACAAGAACAAATATAGATTAAAAGTGAAAGGGTGGAAATTGATACTCCAAGCAAATGGTATTCAGAGAAAAGCAGACGTAGCTATACTGACAACAGGTAAAACAGACTTCAGGATAAAAAAGGTAACAAGAGACAAAGGTGGACATTTCATAATGATAAAGAGGACTAAACAACAAGAAGACAACAGTCACCAGTATTTATGCCGCCAATCAAGGAGCACCAAAATATAAAAAGCAACTATTAACAGAACGAAAGGGAGAAATTGACCAAAACACAATTATACTAGGGGACCTAAATACATCATCAACAGCTATGGATAGATCATCCAAACAGAAAATAAATAAAGAAATTTCAACCCTAAATGACACATTAAAAGATGGAAATAATTGATATTCATAGAGCACTTTATCATAGAACATCATGCTACACATTCTTTTCTAGTGTACATGGAACATTTTCAAAATTAGACCATCTATTGACACACACAGCTAGCCTCAGCAAATTTAAAAGTAATGAAATCATACCAAGCACATTCTCTGATCACGAGGCTTTAAAATTGGATATCAACTACAAAAAGAAAGCAAAAAAGGCACAAATACATGGAGATTGAACAACATACTTTTAAAGAATGACTGGGTCAAATAAGAAAAAAGAAGAGAGATCAAAGGATACATAGAAACAAATGAGAATAAAAATTAATCCTGACAAAATTTTGGAGATGCAGAAAAAGCAGAATTAAGGGAGGAAAATTTATATCATTACAGGTCTATCTCAAGAAAGAAGAAAAATCCAAGATAAATAACCTCATATTACACCTTAAGGAACTAAAACAGGAAGAACAAATGGAACCCAAAGTCAGCAGAAGGAAGGATATCATAAAAATTAGAGCAGAACTAAATGAAATAGACAACAAAAAGACAATAGAAAAAAAATAATGCAACAAAGAGCTGGTTCTTTGAAAGGATTAATAAAATTGATAAAACGTTGGCTAAACTAAGATAAAAAATAAATAAACAAAATCAGAAATGAAAGAGGAGAATGCTACGAATGCCACGGAAATACAATGGATCATCAAAGAATACTATGAAGGACTATATGCCACCAAATTGAATAACCTAGAAGAAATGGACATGTTCTTAGAAACATATACTCTTCCTAGGCTGAATCACAAAGAATTGGAAAATCTAAATAGACGGATCAACAGTAAGGAAATTGAATCAGTCTTCAAAACCCTTCTCAAAAGCAAAAGTCCTGGATTACGTGGCTTCACTAGTGAATTCCACCGAACATTCAAAGAGTATCTAATATCTGTCCTACTCAAACTCTTCCAAAAAAATACTCCCTAACTCATTTTTTGAGGGTAATATTACCCTGATACCAAAACCTGGTAAAGATAACAAAAAGAAAGAATATTATAGACCAATATCTCTGGTTAATAGAGATGCAAAAATCCTAAACAAAATTCTAGGAAACCAAATGCAAGAGTGCATTTAAAAGATTATTCATCACTACCAAGTGCGGTTCATCCCAGTGACACAAGGATGGTTCAACATATGCAAACCCATCAATGTGATACATCACATAAACAAAATAAAGGACAAAAATCATATGATTATTTCTTTAGATGCAGAAAAAGCATTTGACAAGATACAACATCCATTTATGATTAAAACACTTAATAAAATGTGTATAGAAGGAAAATACCTTAACATAATAAAGGCCATATACGACAAATACTCAGCTATATCATAATTAACGGTGAAAAACTGAAGCTCTATGTTCAGGAACACAACAGGGCTGTCCCATACCACCTCTGTTTTCAACATGGTATTGAAAGTTCTACATGAGCAATCAGGCAAGAGAAAGAAGTAAAAGGCATTCAAGTAGGGAATGAAGAAGTTAAATTATCACTTTTTGCAGATCACATGATACTATATATGGAAAACCCTAAAGACTCTATCATAAAGCTATTCGAAATAATTAATGAGCACAGTAAAGTTGTCGGCTACAAATCAATTTTCAAAAATCCATTGAATTCCTACATACTAACAATTACTTTGGAAAAAAAATTAAAAAAAATTTCGTTTGTAATTGCACCAAAAAGAATAAAATACCTAGGAATAAACTTAACGAAGGATGTGAAAGACCTATCCATTGAAAACTATAAGACATTTTAAAAAGAAATTGAAGAAGACACAAAGAAATGGAAAGACATTCCATGCTCATGGATTGGAAGAATCAACATAGTTAAAACGGCAGTATTATCCAAAGCAATATACAGATTGAATGCAATCCCCATCAAAATCGCAAATGTATTTTTTAAAGAAATACAAGAAAAATGTTATTAGATTTGTATGGAGACACAAAAGACCCCAAATACCTAAAGCAATCCTAAGAAAAATGAACAATGCTGGAGATATCATGCTCACTGACTTCAGCTTGAACTACAGGGCAACAGTAATTAAAACAGTATGGTAATGGTAGAAAAAGAGAAACAGAGGCAGTGGAATAGAATTGAGAACCCAGAAATAAACCATCATAAATATGGACAAATAATTTTTGACAAAGAATCCAAAAGCATACAATGGATAATAGTGTTGGGAGAATTGGAACGCCACGTGCAAAAGCAAAAAACTAGACTGCTGTCTGTCCCATGTATGAAAATCAGCTCAAAATGCACCAAAGATCTAAACAAAAGACCTGAAACAATAAACTGCATAGAAGAAAACATAGGTACTAAACTTATGGACCTTGGGTTCAAAGAGGATTTTATGAATTTGCCTTCAAAATGAAGGGAAATAAAAGCTAAAATAAATCAATAAGACTATATCCAAATAAAAAGTGTCTGTAAAGCAAAATAAAGGGCAACAACAAACCAAATGCGAGAAGACTGTTGCAAACAATTCCTCGGATAAAGGGCCAATATCCAAAATATATAAGGAACGCATATAAGCTCAACAACAACAAAAAACAAACAATCCAATTAAAAAATGGGCAGAGGACCTGAATGGACATTTCTCCAAAGGGGACATACAAATGGCTAATAGACATATGAAAAAAATGCTCATAATCTCCAATCATCAGAGAAATGCAAATAAAAACCCCATTGAGATATCACGTCACATGAGTTAGAATGGCTATAATCAACAAAACAAATATAATAATAAGAAGTGTTGGAGAGGCTGTGGAGAAAAAGGAACCCTCATACACTGTTGGTGGGAATGCAGATTGGTGCAGCTGCTATGTAAGGCAGTGTGGAGTTCCTCAAAAATAAGAATAGAATGACCATATGACACAGAATCCCCTCTCCTTCGTGTACATCCCAAAAATCTGAAAATATTTATCCGTAAAGATATATGTGTTCTGATTTCATTGCAGCATGGTTTACGGTGGCCAAGACATGGAAACAACCAAAGTGTCCTTCAATAGTTGATTAGATAAAGAAGATGTGGTATATATACACAATGGAATATCATCTGCCATAAGAAAAGATGAAATATTGCCATTTTCGACAACAAGATGGATTTGAGATTAGTATGTTAAGTGAAATAAGTCAGACGGGAAAAGGCAAGAAGCATACAACTTCACTCATATGTGGGATATAATATGAAAGCAAGAAAGGAATAAGACAAACAATCAAAGAAACAAAAACTCATAGAAACAGACAACAGTTTATTGGTTACCATTGGGTAAGGGAGGGGAGTTGTAGATGAGGGTAAACGGGATCAAATATGTGGTGACAGAAGAACAGACTGGGTGGTGTACACAAATTATGATGTATATACGTACATGATGTATTACAGAATTGTACACTTGAAACCTATGTAAGTTTACCTACCATTGTACACTACCAATGAAAACTTTGAATTCTACCGTGAGTATTTTACAAGTTCTGACAATTAAGTTCGCAAACTTGTTCCAATGCTGTTGCTAACTTTTTTTGATATCACAGGGATTATCCATTATGAATTTTTACCAACTGGACAGTTAACCGAGTTTAGTGTTTAGAAGTGCTAAAAAGGCTAAGTGAAAAAGTTACACAAAAACGACCTGAACTTTTGGCCAATAATTTATGGCTTTTCCATCACGACAATGCACCAGCACACAGGGCACTATCAGGGAGTTGTTAACAGCCAATAAACAAATAACTGTATTGGCACTCCCTCCCTACTCACATGGTCTGGCCCCCAATGACTTCTTTCTTGACCTGAAGATAAAGGAAATATTGAAAGAAAGACTTTTTTAAACTTTCTTTCTTTCTTTTTTTAATTAAAGTGTATTGGGGTGACAAGTATTAGTAAAGTTACATAGGTTTCAGGTATACAATTCTGTAATACATCATCTATGTATCATATGTGTGTTAACCACCCAGAGTCACTTCTCCTTCCATCGTCATATATTTGATCCCTTTTACCCCCATCGACCACCCCCCTTCCCACCACCTTCTGGTAACCACTAAACTATGGTCTGTGTCTATGAGTTCATTTGTTTGTCTTGTTCGTTTGTTGTTTTCAGTTTTATATACCATATATCAGTGAAAGCATATGGTTCTCTACATTTTCTGTCTGACTTATTTTGCTTAGGTTTATAATCTCAAGATTCATTCATGTTGTTGCAAATGGCACTATTTCTGCTTTTCTTATGGCAGAATATTATTCCATTGTGTATATATACCACAACTTCTTTATCCAAAAATCTATCAGACACTGGTTGTTTCTATGTCTAGGCCACCGTAAATAAAGCTGCAATGAACATCAGAACACACATATCTTTATGGATAAATGTTTTCTGAATTTTTGGGTAGATACTGAAGAGAGGGATTGCTGTGTCATATGGTAATTCTATTCTTAATATTTTGAGGAACTTCCACACTGCCTGCCATAGCGGCTGCACCAATCTGCATTCCACCAACAATGTATGAGGGCTCTTTTTTCTCCACAGCCTATCCAACACTTATTATTTGTCTTGTTGATGATAGCCATTCTAACTGGTGTGAGGTGACATCTCATAGTGGGTTATATTTGCACTTCCCTAATGATTAGTGATGTGGAGCATTTTTTCATGTGTCTATTGGGAATTTCTATGTTCTCTTTGGAGAAATGTCTATTCCTCTGCCCAATTTTTACTGCATTTCTTGCTTGTTTGTTTTTTGTTGTTGAGTCCCATGAGTTCCTTATATATTATGGATATTAACTACTTATTGGAGGCATTGCTTGCAAAAATTTTCTCCCATTTGATGGGTTGCCTCTTTATTTTGACGATGGTTTATTTTGCTGTGCAGAAGCATTTCAGCTTGATATAGTCCAGTAAATTAATTTAGCTTTGCTTCCCTTGCCTTTGTAGTCAAATTCATAAAATCTGATTTAAACACAAGGTCCATAAGTTTAATACCTATGTTTTCCTTTTTTTAAATTTATTGGGGTGACAATTGTTAGTGAAATTACATAGATTTCAGGTGCACAATTCTGTATTACATCATCTATAAATCCCGTTGTGTGTTCACTACCCAGAGTCAGTTCTCCTTCCATCACCATATATTGGATCCCCTTTACCCTCACCTCCCAACCCCCACCCTCCTTACCCTCTGGTAAACACTAAATTATTGTCTGTGTCTATGAGTTTTACTTTTCATTTCTTTGTCTTGTTCTTTTGTTGTTTTTGGTTTATATACCACATATCAGTGAAATCATATGGTTCTCCGCTTTTTCTGTCTCACTTATTTTGCTTAGCATTATACTCTGAAGATCCATCCATGTTGTCACAAATGTTCCTATATCATCTTTTCTTCCCGCCGAATAGTATTCCATTGTGTATATATACCACAACTTCTTTATCCATTCATCTATCAAAGGACATTTTAGTTGTTTCAATGTCTTGGTCACCGTAAATAAAGCTGCAATGGACATTGGAGCACACGTGTCTTTATGTATAGACGTTTTCAGATTTTTGGGGAAGATACCCAAGAGAGGGATTGCTGGGTCATATGGTAATTCTATTCGTAATTTTTTGAGAAACCTCCACACTGCCTTCCATAACGTCTACACCAATCTGCATTCCCACCAACAGTGTATGAGGGCTCCTTTTTCTCCACAGCCTCTCCAACACTTGTTACTATTTGTTTTGCTGATGATAGCCATTCTGACTGGGGTGAAAAGATATCTCATGGTGGTTTTTATTTGCATTTCTCTGATGATTAGTGATGTTGAGGATTTTTTCATATGTCTATTTGCCATTTGTATGTCCTCTTTGGAGAAATGTCTCTTCAGGTTCTCTGCCCATTTTTCAATTGGGTTGTTTGTTTATTTGTTGTTGATGTTCAGTTTCATGAGTTCCTTGTATATTTTGGTATTAGCCCCTTATCTGAGGCTCTGTTTGAAAATGTCATCTCCCATTCAGTTGGTTGCCTCTTTATTTTGACCATGGTTTCTTTTGCTGTGCAGAAAGATTTAAGTTTCATAGAGACCCATTTTTTTATTTTAGCTTTTACTTCCATTGCCTTTGGAGTCAAATTCAAAAAGTGCTCTTTGAACCCTAGGTCCATAAGTTTAGTACCTATGTTTTCTTCTATGCAGTTTATTATGTCAGGTCTTAAGCTTAAGTCTTTGATCCATTTTGAATTAATTTCGGTACATGGTGACAGATAGCAGTCCAGTTTCATTCTTTTGCACGTGCCTTTCCAATTCTCCCAGAACCATTTATTGAAGAGGCTGTCTTTCCTCCATTGTATGTTTTCAGCTTCTTTATCAAAAATTATCTGTCCATATTTATGTGGTTTTATTTCTGGGTCCTCAATTCTATTCCATTGATCTATGTGTCTGTTTTTCTGCCAATACCATGCTGTTTTGATTATTGTAGCCCTGTAGTACAAGCTAAAGTCAGGGAGTGTGATACCTCCAGTAGTGTTCTTTTTTTTTTTTTTTTTTTTTAAGATTGTTTTGGCTATTCGGAGTCTTTTGTGGTTCCAAACAAATCGGATGACTTTTTGTTCTATTTCTTTAAAAAATGCCATTGGGAATTTGATGGGGATTGCATTACATGTGTATATTGCTTTGGGTAATATGGCCATTTTAACTATGTTGATTCTTCCAATCATTGAGCAAGGAATGTCTTTCCATTTCTTTGTGTCTACTTCAATTTCTTTCAAAAATGACTTATACTTTTCAGCATATAGGTCCTTCACATTCTTGGTTAAGTTTATTCCTAGCTATTTTATTCTTTTTGCTGCAATTGCAAAATGAATTGTTTTTTTTGTATTTTTTCTGAGATTTCATTGTTAGTATATAGGAATGCAATGGACTTTTGTACGTTGATTTTGTAGCCAGCAACTTTCCTGTATTCCTTGATTGTTTCTAATAGCTTTTTGATGGAGTCTTCAGTGTTTTCTATATATAGCATCATGGCATCTGCAAAGAGTGGTAATTTAACTTTTTCATTCCCAATTTGGATGCCTTTTATTTCTTTCTGTTGCCTGATTGCTTTGGCAAGGACTTCCAACACTATGTTGAAAAGCAGAGGTGATAGGGGACAGCCCTGTCGTGTTCCTGAACGTAGAGCAAAGGGCTTCAGTTTTTCACCATTAATTATGAGATTGGCCGAGGGGTTGTCATATATGGCCTTTATTATGTTAAGGTATTTTCCTTGTATGCCTATTTTATTAAGTGTTTTAATCATAAATGGATATTGTATCTTGTCAAATGCTTTTTCCGCATTAATTCATACATTCATATAATTTTTGTCATTTATTTTGTTTATGTGATGTATCACATTGATGGGTATGCAGATGTTGAACCATCCTTGTGCCCCGGGGATGAACCCAGTTGGTCGTGATGAATGATCTTTTTAATGCATTGTTGTATTCAATATGCTAGAATTTTGTTTAGGATTTTTGCATCTGTATTAATCAGAGATATTCGTCTGTAGTTTTCTTTTTTTCTGTTGTCCTTACCAGGCTTTGGTATCAGTGTAATGTTGGCCTCATAAAATGAGTTAGGGAGTAATGTCTCCTTCAATTTTTTGGAAGAGTTTGACAGGATTGTTATTAGATCCTCTTTGAAGGATTGGTAGAATTCACTAGTGAAGCCATCTGGTCTCAGACTTTTACTTTTGGGAAGGTTTTGGATGACTGATTCAATTTCGCTACTGGTGATCGGTCTGTTTAGATTTTCCAGTTCTTCATGGTTCAGCCTTGGAAGGCTATATGTTTCTAAGAACTTGTCCATTTCTTCTAGGTGATTGCATTTGATGGCATATAGTCCTTCATAGTATTCTTGGATGATCCTTTGTATTTCTGTGGTGTCCATAATAACTTCCCCTTTTTCATTTCTGATTTTGTTAATTAGTGTCTTCTCTCTTTTTATCTTAGAGAGTCTAGCCAAGGGTTTGTCAATTTTGTTAATCTTTGCAAAGAACAAGCTCTTTGTCACATTAATTTTTCTATTGTCTTTTTGTTCTCTATTTCATTTAGTTCTGGTCTGATTTTTGTTATTTCCTTTCTTCTGCTGATCTAGGGTTTCACTTGTTCTTCTTTTTCTAGTTCTTTAAGGTGCAACAGGAGGTTATTTATTTGGGATTTTTCTTGTTTCTTGAGATAGGACTGTAATGATATAAATTTCTCTCATAAAACTGCTTTTACTGCATCCCAAAAATTTTGGTATGATATATTTTCATTGTCATTTGTTTCTATGTATCTTTTGATCTCTCCTCTAATTTCTTCTTTGGTCCAGTTGTTCTTTAAAATTATGTTGTTTAATGTATTTTTGTTTTTTTCCTGCTTTCTTTGTGCAGTTGTTATCCAATTTCAAAGCCTTCTGGTCAGAGAATATGCTTCGTATGATTTCAATCTTCTTAAATTTGCTGAGGATTATTTTGTGTCTCAATATATGGTCTATCCTTGAGAATGTTCCATGTACACTAGAAAACAATGTATAGTCTCATGTTTTAGGATGAAGTGCTCTATATATGTCAATTATGTCCATTTCATTTAAAGTGTCATTTAGGGCTGTTATTTCCTTATTTATTATCTGTTTGGATGATCTATTCATAGCTGTCAGTTATGTATTTAAGTCTCCTAGTATAATTGTGTTTTGGTCAATTTTTCCTTTTAGTTCTGTTAGTAGTTGCTTGCTATATTTCAGTGCTCCCTGATTGGGGGCATAAATATTGATGACTGTTATGTCTTCCTGTTGTATAGTCCCCTTTACCATTATGAAATATCCATCTTTGTCTCTAGTTTTCTTTTTCACCCTGAAGTCTGTTTCATCTGATATCATTATGGCTACACCTGATTTTCTCTGGGTACCATTTGCTTGGAGTGTCAATTTCCACCCTTTCACTTTGAGTCTATGCTTGTCCTTGTAGCTGAGATGTGTCTCTTGGAGACAGCATATGGTTAGGTTTAGTTTTTTGATTCAATCTGCTACTCTGTGACTTTTTATTGGTGACTTCAGTCCATTTACATTTAGGGTGATTAGGGGTATGTGAGGATTTCCTGTCATTCTATCTTTAGTTTTCTGGTAAGGTTGTGTCTCCATTTTTTCTTTGCCTTTTTGCTGTTGTCTATTATTTCTGTGTGATGATAGGCTATGATGTTTCCCTCTCTTTCTTCTTTTATTACAGTATGTATTTCAGTTCTGGATTTTTTTTTTGAGTTGTTACCTTTAAGTTTACTTAAAACAAAGTTTGATATTAGATTATTCCATTTTCTTCAGCACGCTTACTTTCTCCATTCCCATATTCCGGTTCAGGTGTTCACTCTCCCCCTTTATATGTTTTGGTTGCCACAAATTGTCCCTGTTGGTGGTGGTCGAATAGCCTCCTTTAGTATTTCTTGTAGTGCAGGTCCTGTACTAGAATATTCCCTCAGCTTCTGTATGTCTGGCAAGGTCTTTCTTCCTCCTTCATATCTAAAGGATACCTTTGCTGGATATATTATTCTTGGCTCATAATTTCTCTCTTTCAATAGTTTGTATATTTGGTTCCACTCCCTCCTGGCTTGTAGAGTTTCTGCTGAAAAATCTGATGGTTATCTAATGGGCTTTCTTTTGTAGGTTACCGTCTTCTTTGCCCTGGTTGCCTTGAGGATTCTTTCTTTGTCATTCATTTTAAACAGCTTCAATACAATGTGCGTTGGAGAAGACCTGTTGGGGTTGAGGTAATTAGGTGTTCTATTTGCTTCTTGGATTCGAGGATCCAGTTCTGTCCACAAGTTTGGGAAATTCTCATCAACAATTTGTTTGAATATATTCTCTATTCCCTTCTCTCTTTCTTCTCCTTCTGGTATTCCCATTATTCTTATATTGCTCTTTCTGATGGAGTCAGAAAGTTGTTGTAGAGTTCTTTCATTTCTTTTATTCCTCAAGTCTCTTTCTTCTTCTATCTGTGTAATTTCCTGGTTTCTATCTTCGATGTCACTGATTCTTTCCTCCATCTGGTCAACTCTACTACCTAAGCTGGTTATTTCATTCTTAATTTCTTCTATTGAGATCTTAATCTCCAGAAATTCTCTTTGGTTCTTTTTCAGGATTCCAATCTCTTTCCTAAAATGCTCATGTTGTTCTTCGATTGCGTTTCTGAGTCATTAAACTGCCTTTCTGTGTTTTCTAGCATCTCGTTGAGTTTTTTCAGAAGTGCAATCTTGAATTCTCTGTCGTTTATGTCACATATTTCCATATCTTTAAGTTATTTTTCTGGAGATTTTTCACTTTCTTTCTGAGCTGTCTTGTTGCCTTGGTTTTTCATGGCAATTAATCATTTAATATTTCTCTTCCTAGACATCTACAGGAGTGGCTTCTCCAACAGGTTGATAGGAAGAGGTCTTTGTTTTGTTTTCCAGTACTTGTTGGTAGAATGTCTTATTTTCTCTCCGACTGCAGCCTTTTATTTCTCTCACACAGTAGTGCTATGTTTTCTCTGCAGTATTCCAGCTTCTCACACAATTGTGGCATTCCCTGTGATACGGGCTACTCCTCTGTTAATAGTTCGCTTGCGTCACAGGGCATAGTGTCCGTGTGGGTATTTGGAGAGTTTTGAAGTTCCAAAGCTATTCCTACACCAGATTCAGAGCCCGTATGTTTCAGCAGCTCTGTTTACTCCTGCAGGGATCCTCCCAGATAGGTGGGGCTAGGGGAGGGGTGAGTTGTGAGAGGTGGCCCAGAGCAATGGCGGCGACCACCACCACAGCAGGTCCTGCTTCCACAGCTCCCTCCCATCTGCCGGAACTAGTTGGGCTGCGAATCTGTGTCTGCGGTCCACAGTTCTCAGAACAGCAAATATTCTGTTCTTTTGATCTGACAATGCTACTGTTCTGCTTCTAGCACCGGCCAGGTGGGGGCAGGGCTACCTCTGGGAGGGTTGGGAGGAGAGGTCGGCTAGTCTCAGTGCCTAAGGCTTCCGTTCTCTGCTTGGCAGTGAGGGCTTAAACCACCGTTTTCAGCCTTGTTCCCTCAGTCTTTGCTCTGAGGTCTCTGCCGTGACCATTGGGTTCAACTGTGTTATACGCCGCCCCCTCAGCCCTGTGGGCCATAAGCGGAGCCCTAGCAGTCTGAGTTCTTCCCTCTCCCGCAGCTGCGGTAGTTCCAGTATGCAGCGAACTTGGAGCACTGAACTAGGTCTGCGTCCTGTGAGTGCGGGCATGGCTCCGGCTCTGCACTTCTCCCTTCCCACCTCCCCAGGTGGCACATTTCGCCCACCTTTAGGTGAATTCAGTAGTGGGCCTCTTAATCTTGCCTGTCTCCTGTGCAGGGAGTCCTTTGTGGAGTTATTGTTGTTCGATTAGTTGTAAATTCCAGGGGAGCTTTACAGAGGCTCACCTCACACTCCCATTTTTCGTTTTTTCTCTTTTTGTCTTAGTGAGTATTACCAAGTGTTTGTCAATTTTTTTAATCTTTTAAAGAACCAGCTCTTTGTTGTTTCATTTTTTTCTATTGTCTTTTTGTTTTCTATTTCATTTAGTTTTCCTCTGTTTTTTATTGTTAACTTCCTTCTGCTGACTTTGGGTTTCATTTGTTCTTCTTTCTCCATATATTTCTGTTGTAATATAAGATTATTTATCTGAGATTTGTCTTCTTTCTTGAGATAGGCCTGTGATTATATAAATTTCCTCCTTCAAACTGCTTTTATTTCACCCCAAAACTTCTGGTAGGATGTATTTTCTTCCTCATTTGTTTCTATGTACCTTTTGGTCTCTCCTCTTATTTCTTCTTTGACTCATTTTTCTTTAAATGTATGTTATTTTATCTCTGCACATTTGTAGTTTATCCTGCTTTCTTTTTGAAGTTGTTATCCCATTTAAACCTTCATGATTAGAGAATGTGCTTGGTATGATTTCAATCTTCTTAAATTTGCTGAGGCTAGTTGTATGTGTCAATACATGGTCTATCCTTGAGAATGTTCTGTGTACACTAGTAAAGAATGTATAGTCTGACGTTCTAGGATGAAGTGCGCTATAAATACCATTATGTCCATTTCATCTTATGTGTCATTTAGGGCTGATATTTCTTTATTTATTTTCTGTGTGAATGATCTATTCATAGCTGTGAATGATGTATTTAGGATCCCTACTCTAATTGTACTTTGGTCAATTTCTCCCTTTAGTTCTGTTAGTAGTTGCTTTGTATATTTTGGTGTTCCCTGATTAGGGGCATAAATATTGATGACTGTTATGTCATCTTCTTGTATATTCCCTTTTACCATTATGAAATGTCCATCTTTGCCTCTTGTTACCTTTTTCATCCTAAAGTCTGTTTCACCTGATATCAGTATAGATACATATGTTTTTCTCTGAATACCATTTTTTGGAGTATCAATTTCTACCCTTTCACTTGGAGTCTATATTTATCCTTATAGCTGAGATGTGTCTGTAGGAGGCAGCAAATGGTTGGGTTTAGTGTTTTGATCCTATCTGCTACTTTGTGCCTTTTTACTGGTGAGTTCAGTTAACTTACATTTAGGGTGATTATTGATATGTCAGGATTTCCTATCATTCTCTCTTTGGTTTTCTGGTAGGACTGTGACTCCATTGTTTTTCCTTCTTATTGCTATTTGTTATTTCACTGTGGTCGTATTCTGTGTTTTTTTGTCCCTCTGTTCCTTCTATTCTATTTTATATATTTCAGTTCTGGATTTTTTTTCTTATTGTTTTCCATTAAGTTTATGTAAAAGGAAGTTTCATATTTAGAATGTTCTATTTGCTTCAGCATACATCCTATCTCCATTCCCTTGTACTAGTTGAGATATTTACTTTCTCCCCTTTTATTTTTCTGTTGTCACAAATTATCCCTATTTATGCTGTTTCTTTGTTTTTGTGCTGCAGTAGTAAGTTGTCTCTTTACTGTTTTACTTTTAAGTGCTTTTTTTTTTCTTCTTTACCATGTATGTTATGCTTAAGTGTATAGTGGATTTCCTGCTTCTGTCTGTCTGTTTGTAATACTACTCATGGTTTTGTATTCTTTTGCTTTTAAAAAAAAAAAATTGAATAGCCTCCTTCACTATTTCTTGTAGTGCATGTCATGTTTTAGAAAATTCCCCCAGCTTCTGTATGCCTGGAAAGGTCATTATTCCTCTTTCATATCTAAAGGATATCTTTGCTGGACATATTACTCTTGGCTCATAATTTCTCTCTTTCAATAATTTGAATACTGGAGTCCATTCCCTCTTGGTTTGTCGAGTACCTGATGAAAAATCTGATGATAATTTAATGGGCTTTCTTTTGTAGGTTACTGTGTTCTCTCCATGGCTGCCTTGAGGATTCTTTCTTTGTTATTAATTTTTGACAGCTTCAATATAATGTGCCTTGGATAGGGCCTGTTGGGATTTAGGTAATTAGGTGTTCTATTTGCTTCCTGAATTCAAAGATCCAGTTCTTTTCACAAGTTTGGGAAGTTCTCATTGACTACTTGTTTGAATATTCTTTCTGTTTCCTTCTTCCTTTCTTCTCCTTCTGGTATGCCCATTATTCTTATATTGATGTTTTGATGGAGTGAGAAAGTTCTTGTAGTTTTTTCATTTCTTTTAACTCTCAACTATCTCTCTTCTTTCATCTGTGTAATTTCTCAATTTCTATCTTCAATGTCACTGATTCTTTCCTCCATCTGATCAGCTATATTACCTAAGCTGAATATTTCATTTTTAATTTCTTGTATTGAGTTTTTAATCTCCAGAAATTCTAATTGGTTCTTTTTTTAAAATTTCAATCTCTTTGGTAAAATGTTAAATTTTTTCCTTGATTGTGTCTGAGTTCATCAAATTGCTTGTCTGTGTTTTCTTGCATCTCGTTGATTTTTCTAAGAACTGCAATTTTGAATTCTCTGTCACTGAAGTCACATATTTCCATGTCTTTAAGTTCATTTTCTGGTGATTTTTCAGTGATTTCTCAGCTGCCTTGTTAACTTGGTTATTCATAGCAGTGAGTGAATTAGTATTTATTTTGCTCGGCATCTAAAGAAGTGGGTTCTGCAACGGGTTAGTAGGAAGAGGTCTTTCTTTTGCTTTACAATAGGTGTTGGTAGAATGTTTTATTTTCTCTCCAACTGCAGACTTTTATTCTGGTTATCACTGTAGTGTTATATTTTCTCTGCACTGTTCTGGGTTCTCACACAATGGGGGATTTTTCCCTGGAAAGTGGGCTTCTCCTCTGTTAGCAGTTCACATGGGTTTCAAGGTGCCACCTCCGTGGGTCGATGTGGAGAGCTTTTGAAGTTACAAAGTTATTCCTGCACTAGTTTCAGGACCTGTGTATTTTAGCAGCTCTGTTTACCCCTGTTGGGAACTGACCAGATAGGTGGGGGCAGGGGTGGAGTGGGATAGGTTTGGAGAATTGGCTCTGAACAATGGCGGTGACCACCAGCAGAGCAAGTCCTTTACCCAAGGATCCTTCTACTTTACCAGAACTAATTGGTCTGTAAGTCTGTGCTGCAGGCCACAATTCTCAGAACTGCGTATATTCTGTTCTTTTGATCTGACACTGCTACTGTTCCACTTCTAGCACAGGGCAGGTGGGTTGGTGCGAGCTCTGGGAGGGTAGGGAAGGGTCAGCTAGGCTCCAAGCCTATGCCTTCCATCTTCTCCTTGGCAGTGCAGGTTTAAACCAATGTTCTCACCCTTCCTCCCTCAGTCTTTGCCCCAAGGTCTCTGTCGTGAGCATTTGGTTCAGCCGTGTTATATGCTGATCCCTCAGGTGGGACTGTGGGCCATAAGGGGAGTGCTAGCATTATGGATTATTCCCTCTCCCATGACTAATATAGCTCTGGAATGCAGGGTGTTTCGAGATCTGAGCTCTGGTCTTAGTCGTGAGCAGACCTGAGCTCTGGTCGTGGTCCACATCTCTTTACCACCCCCTTCCTTCTTCCCCTTCTCACTGAATTTGTTCAATTTTAGATAATCCCAGTTGCACATCTCCTAGTCTTGCCTGTCTGCTGTACAGGGAGTCCTTTGTGGAATATAACTTTTCAATTAGCTATAAATTCCAGGAGAGATTTCAAGAGGCTCACCTCCCGCCTCAATTTCTATGATGTCATCTGAAAGGAAGACATTTTGATGACATTCAGGACATCAAGGGTAATATAAGGATAGCTTTGATGGCCATTCCTGAAAAAAAGTTCCAAAATTGCTTTGAAGGGTGGACTAGGTGCTGGCGTCGGTGCATAGCTTCTGAAGGGGAGTCGTTCAAAGGTGACCATAGTGATATTCAGCAATAAGGCATATAGCACTTTTTCTAGGATGAGTTTGCAAACTTAATTGTAAAACCGGTATACTTAATTTAGTAGAGGGGGTTTAGTTATACAGGGCCACACATACCTTATTGGTCTAGGGGTTTTTGAATGAAGAAATTATATTTCCAAATATAAATCATCAGAAGATTAATCTGGCATCCTGTAGGTTGGATGGCTAGGAAGCAAAAAGACAAGAGGCATGGAGACATGTTAGAAGGTTTCTGTAATAGCCCAGACAAAAGGCAATGAGGGCCTTTATTACAAGAGTGTCAGTTGTCATGGGAAAGTTTGGGGGGGATTCAAAAATACAATCTGTCTCACTTGGTAAATGACTAATTTTTAGTTGGAGAAATCAAAGAGGATGCCAGAGTTGGGGGTAAGGAAGAATTAATCCTATTTTCTACATTAGTTAGATATTAAAGGTTTACAAACAAAGTTTGTTTCAATATCTGTGGGTTCTCTGGAGAGCTTATTATTTCATAAAAGGGTCAGCAATATTAAAAATAAATTAGGAGACTATTTAATTCATATGTCTGTGGGTATGACTATGTTCAGTGAAACAATGCTTATTGAGAATATACTATGTTCTAAGCACCGCTGAAAGCATTGGGAATAAAATGATGAAGAAAAATAGCATGGTCCCTTCTCCTATTTGAAATAGATAATGAAATAGTTATTGATTCAATATATATTTAGTGAGTGTATATTCTAAGTGCTGAAAATAAAATAATGAATACAACAGAAAAAAATATCTACCCTCATGGAGCTTATATTACAGTAGAGGAGACTGTCCCCTCAAAAGTTAAATAATAATAATATAATAATTATTATTATTTCCCATAATGATAATTGGTATTAAAATGGAAATTGTAACAGAATATTCTGGCTGAGGTGATGAGGTGGCCAGGGAAGGGCTCTTTGAGCAGGGAGCAAATCATGCAAAATATCCAGGCGAAAAGCACTCCAAGCAGAGGAAAGAGCAAGCACCAAGGTCCTCAGGAAGAAAATACAATGACAAGATCAAGGTACAGAAACAAAGCCAGTATGTCTTGAGTAGAATGAGCAAAAGGAAGAGAGGTAGGCAGGGGAAGACTCATAAAAACTTCTTTACTTCATGGTATAGAGTTTTATTTAACTCTGAGAGTATATTGAGAGTTTTAGGAAGCAATATGATTTAGTTTACATCTTTAAAAGGATCACTCTGGCTGCTGTACTAAGAATAGACTCTACATGGGGCAGGAGTAGAAGCAGGGGGATTTGTTAGGAACTTATAAATACATATGCATATCTGTATGTCTCTTGTCTTTTTATAGGAAAGCACAGTATTTCCCCCTTACAAAAAAAAAAAAAAAGAGTAAGTATAACACAGACTTTCTTATCACTGATTTTTTTTGTTCCAATGTAGAACTACAAAACAATCATTCAAAGTAAGTAGTGAGGAATTATATCAAATTTTGGCTATTTAGGCAATTTATTCATTCAGTCAATAAATATTTATTGAGTGGCTACTAAGGTAATATACTGTGGTAGACCCTGGAGAAATAAATCTGAGCAAACAGAAATAATACCTTCCCTCACTAAGTTTTTAATCTTGTGTGGAAGATTAATATCTATGAAATAATTATACACATACATATCATAAACCATTATAAGTACTATGAAGTGAAGATAGGCTGCTCTTCAAGGATTGTTTTTGGAATGAGCATGTGGACATCTATATTTCCATTTAAGACTGGGACACATGTGAAGGTGAAAAAAACAACTATTAAAAACCTTAATTCATATTTTCATTCTATCATTAGACATCCTCTGACAAATATTAATTAAATCTGCTCTACCAATGTCAGGAAAAGAATGTAGTGATTACATGTCATTAAAATGGCAGTGTGAGGTGAGCCTCTGTAAAGCTCCCCTGGAATTTACAACTAATCAAACAACATTAACTCCACAAAGGACTCCCTGCACAGCAGACAGGCAAGAAAAAGAGGTCCACTATTGAATTCACCTAAAGGTGGGTGCAGGGGAGGGAGAAGTGGGGATACGGAGCCACGCAGGCACAGGACAGAGGACGCAGACCTAGCTCAGTGCTCCGAGCTCACTACATCCCGGAACTACCTCAGCTGTGTGAGAGGGAAGAACTCGGACTGCTAGGGCTCCCCTTATGGCCCACAGAGCTGAGGGGCAGCATATAACACAGCTGAAACCAACGCTCACGGCAGAGACCTCGGAGTAAAAACTGAGGGAAGAAGGCTAAAAACGGTGGTTGAAGCCCTCACTGCCAAGCAGAGAACGGAAGTCTTAGGCACTGAGACTAGCTGCCCCTCCCTACCCTCCCAGAGCTCAATCCGCCCCCACCTGCCCGGTGCCAGAAGCAGAACAGTAGCAGTGTCAGATCAAAAGAACAGAATATTTGCTGTTCTGAGAACTGTGGACGACAGACACAGATTCACAGCCCAACCAGTCTGACAAAGGGGAGGGAGCTGTGGAAGCAGGACAGGCTGTGGTGGTGGTCGCTGACACTGCTCTGGGCCACCACTCACAACACACCCTGCCCCTGGCCCCAACTATCTGGGCGGATCCCTGCAGGAGTAAACAGAATTGCTGAAACATATGGGCTCTGAATCTGATGAAGGAAGAGCTTTGGAACTTCAAAAGCTCTCCACATACCCACACGGACACTGTGCTCTGTGAAACAAGCAAACTATTAACAGAGGAGAAGCCCATCTCCCAGGGAATCCCCCCATTGTGTGAGAAGCTGGAATAGTGCACAGAAAACATATCACTACCGTGTGAGAAAGAAAACAAAGGCTGCAGTCAGAGAGAAAATAAAACATTCTGCCAACAAGTACTGGAAAACAAAAGAAAGACCTCTTCCTATCAACCTGTTGCAGAAGCCACTCCTGTAGATGTCTAGGAAGAGAAATAATAAATCAGTAATTGTCATGAATAACCAAGGCAACAAGACAGCTCAGAAACAAAGTGAAAAGTCTCTAGAAAAGAAACTTAAAGATATGGAAATATGTGACTTAAACAACAGAGAATTCAAGACATGAGTTCTGAAAACACTCAACGAGATGCAAGAAAACACAGACAGGCGGTTTAATGAACTCAGAAACATAATCAAAGAACAACATGAGCATTTTATGAAAGAGATTGAAATTTTAAAAAAGAACCAAATAGAATTTCTGGAGATTAAGAACTCAATAGAAGAAATCAAGAAAGAAATAGCTCGCTTAGGTAGTAGAGTTGACCAGATGGAGGAAAGAATCAGTGACATAGAAGACAGAAACTTGGAAATGACAGGAATGGAAGAAGAAAGAGACTTGAGACTTAAAAGAAATGAAAGAAATCTTAAAGAACTTTCTGACTCCATCGGAAAGAGCAATATAAGAATAATGGGCATACCAGAAAGAGAAGAAAGAGAGAAGGGAACAGAGAATATATTCAAACAAATTGTTGATGAGAAATTCCCAAACTTGTGCACAGAACTGGATTCTCAAATCCAAGAAGCAAATAGAACACCTAATTACCTTAACCCCAACAGGCCTTCTCCAAGGCACATTGTATTGAAGCTGTCTAAAATCAACGACAAAGAAAGAATCCTCAAGGCAGCCAGGGAAAAGAAGACGGTAACCTACAAAGGAAAGCCCATTAGATTATCATCAGATTTTTCAGCAGAAACTCTACAAGCCAGGAGGGAGTGGAACCAAATATTCAACCTATTCAAAGAGAGAAAATATGAGCCAAGAATAATATATCCAGCAAAGATATCCTTTAGATATGAAGGAGAAATAAAGACCTTTCCAGACCTACAGAAGCTGAGGGAATTTTCTAATACATGAGCTGCACTACAAGAAATACTAAAGGAGGCTATTTGACCACCATCAACAGGGACAATTTGTGGCAACCGAAACATAGAAAGGGGGAGAATAAAGGCCTGAATCGGAATATGGGAATGGAGAAAGTAATCATGTTGAAGAAAATGGGATTCTCTAAATATCAAACTTTCTTTTATGTAAACTTAAGCGTAACTGCTCAAAAAAACTCCAGAACTGAAATATGTACTGTAATAAAAGAAGAAACAGAGGGAAACATCGTAGAATACCACCACACAGAAATAATAGAAAACAACAAAAAAGCAATTAAACAATGGAGGCACATTCATACCAGAAAACTAAAGATAGAATGGTAGGAAATCCTCACATATCAATAATCACCCTAAATGTAAATGGACTGAACTCACCAATAAAAAGGCACAGAGAAGCAGACTGGATCAAAAAACTAAACCCAACCATATGCTGTCTCCAAGAGACACATCTCAGCTACAAAGACAAGTATAGACTCAAAGTGTAAGGGTGGAAATTGACACTCCAAGCAACTGGTACCCAGAGAAAATCAGGTGTAGCCATAATGATATCAGATGAAACAGACTTCAGGGTGAAAAACATAACAAGAGACAAAGATGGACATTTCATAATGGTAAAGGGGACTATACAACAAGAAGACATAACAGTCATCAGTATTTATGCCCCCAATCAGGCAGCACCAAAATATACCAAGCAATTACTTACAGAAACACAGGGAGAAATTGACCAAAACACAATTATACTAGGGGACCTAAATACATCACTGACAGCTATGGATAGATCATCCCAAGAGAAAATAAATAACGAAATAGCAGCCCTAAATGATACATTACATGAAATGGATATAATTGACATATATAGAGCACTTCATCCTAAAACATCAAACTATACATTCTTTTCTAGTGTACATGGAACATTCTCAAGGATAGACCTTATATTTGGACAAAAACCAGCCTCAGCAAATTTAAGAAGAATGAAATCATACGAGGCATATTCTCTGATCACAAGGCTTTGAAATTGGATATGAACTGCAAAATGAAAGCAGGCAAAAACACAACACATGGAGATTAAACAACATACTTTTTTTTTTTTGCATTTCACCTTATTTTTTATTAGTTTCAAGTGCACAAGACAAAGTAATACTTCGACGTTTATCATTTATGTCCCTCACACTGTGGACCCCTCTCCCCCCATCCACTATATCTCTGACATCCCACCGAGCCATCCCATTTCCACTATCTCCGCTCCCAATGCTGTACTCCGCCTCTTGTAAGTGTATATATATATATATATATATATATATATATATATATATATATATATATATATAATGTTATAGTTGGCATTCATTATTGTTCAGCTTCAGGTGTACAGTGCAGTGATCAGGCATCTACATCTTCCCTGAGGTGGTCTCCCAAATGTGACACGTGTCCATCAGATACCCTACAAAACCTTTACAACATTATTGATTACATTCCCCAGATTAATTTTCAAAACCCTGTGGCCATCTTGTGGTTACTGACTGTTTTCTACTCCCCTCACCTTCCCCTTTACTCCCACCCCCATTTTCCTCATCTCCCACCACCCAACCCCCTTACCCTCTGGTAAGCACTAAATTACGTTCCCCAGATTAATTTTCAAACCCCGTGGCCATCTTGTGGTTACTGATTGTTTTCTAATCCCCTCACCTTCCACCTTACCCCCATCCCACCCCCCGCCCATCTAGCAACCCTCAGTTTTTCCTCTTTGTCTCCAAAACTGTTTCTGATTAGTTCATTCACTTATTCTTTTCTTTAGATTCCGCATATAAGTGAGATCGTATGGTACTTATCTTTCCCTGTCTGACTTATTTCACTTAACATAATGTTCTCTAGGTCCATCCATGTTGTTGCAAATGGTAAGATTTCTTTCTTCTTTATCAATGCGTAATACTCCATTGTATAAATGTACCACATTTTCTTTTTTTTTTTTTGAAATCCTCTTTTAGTTTTTTTTTTTTTTTATTAAATTTATTGGGGTGACAATTCTTAGTAAAATTACATAGATTTCAGTTGTGCAATTCTGTATCACATCATCTATAAATTACATTATATGTTCACCATCCAGAGTCAGTTCTCCTTCTATCACCACATATTTGATCCCCTTTTCGCTCATCTCCCACTCCCCAACCCCCTTCCCCTCTGGTAACCACTAAATTAGGTTCCCCAGATTAATTTTCAAACCCCTTGGCAATCTTGTGGTTACTGATTGTTTTCTAATCCCGTCACCTTCCCCCTTACCCCCACCACCCCCGCCCATCTAGCAACCCTCAGTTTTTCCTCTTTGTCTCCAAAACCGTTTCTGATTAGTTCATTCACTTATTTTTTTCTTTAGATTCCGCATATAAGTGAGATCATATGGTACTTATCTTTCTCTGTCTGACTTATTTCATTTAACATAATGTTCTCTAGGTCCATCCATGTTGTTGCAAATGGTAAGATTTCTTTCTTCTTTATGGCTGCGTAATACTCCATTGTATAAATAATTTACCACTGTTTCTTAATCCCGTCATCTACCGATGGGCATTTTGGTTGTTTCCATGTCTTAGCTATTGTGTACAGTGCTGCAATAAACATAGGAGTGCATAAAGATTTTTGAATTGGAGTTTTGGATTTCTCCGGATAGATACCTAGGAGTGGAATTACTGGATCATAGGGTAGTTCCATTTTCAGATTTTTGAGATACCTCCATACTGTTTTCCATAGTGGCTGCACCAATCTGCAATCCCACCAACAGTGCACAAGCGTTCCCTTTTCTCCACATCCGCGCCAGCACTTGTTGTTTGTTGATTTATTGATGACAGCCATTTTGACTGGGGTGAGATGGTATCTCATTGTGGTTTTTATTTGCATTTCTCTGATGTTTATTGAGGTTGAGCATTTCTTCATATGTCTGTTTGCCATCTGTATGTCCTTTTTAGAAAAATGTCTCTTCAAGTCCTCGGCCCATTTTTTAATTGGGTCATTTGGTTTTTTGCAATTGAGTTGAGTGAGTTTTTCATAGATTTGTGATATTAATCCCTTATCAGATATGTCATTGGCAAATATCTTTTCCCATTCAGTAGGATCCCTTTTTGTTTTATTGATGGTTTCCTTTGCTGTGAAAAAACTTTTTAGCTTGATATAGTCCCACATGTTTATTTTTTCTCTTACTTTCCTCGCTCGAGGGGATATATCAGTAAAAATCTTACTCCGGGTAATGTCTGAAATTTCTTCCTATATTTTCTTCTAGGTATTTTATGGTTTCAGATCTTACATTTAAGTCTTTAAGCCATTTTGAATTTATTTTTGTATATGGTGTGAGGAGGTGAACCAGCTTCATTTTTTCGCATGTGTCTGTCCAGGTTTCCCAGCACCATTTATTGAATAGACTGTCTTTACCCCATAGTACATTCTAGCTTCCATTGTCATAGGTTAAATGGCCATATAGGCATGGATTTATTTCTGGACTCTCTATTCTGTTCCATTGGACTATGTGTCTGTTTTTATGCCAGTAACATGCTGTTTTGATTACTGTAGCCTTGTAGTATAATTTGAAGTCAGGTATTGTTATACCTCCCACTTTGTTCTTATTTTTCAAGATCGCTGTGGCTATTCGGGGTCTTTTATGGTCCCATATAAATTTTAGGATTGTATATACTATTTCTGTGAAAAATGTCGTTGGTAGTTTGATAGGAGTTGCATTGAATATGTATATTGCCTTAGGCAGTATGGACATTTTAACTATATTAATTCTTCCTATCCATGAACATGATATGTGTTTCCATCTATTTCTGTATTTTTTCATTTCTTTTTTCAGTGTCTTATAATTTTCTGAGTACAGATCTTTTACTTCTTTGGTTAAATTTATTCCCAGGTATTTTATAGTCTTTGGATCAATTGTAAATGGGATTGTTTTTTTTTTTTTTTTTTAATTTCCCCTTCTGACGTTTTATTATTTGTATATACAAATGTAACTGATTTCTGAATATTAATTTTGTATCGTGCTACTTTACTAAATTCATCTATCAGCTCTAATAGCTTCTTGGTGGAGTTCTTTAGGGGTCTCTATATATAGTATCATATCATCTGCATATAATGATAATTTTACTTCCTCCTTACCAATTTGGATGCCTTTTATTTATTTTTCTTGTCTGATTGCTGTGGCTAGAACTTCCAGCACTATGTGGAATGGAAGTGGAGATAGTGGGCAACCTTGCCTTGTTCCTGATCTTAGGGGAAATGGTTTTAGCTATTCACCATTGAGTATGATGTTAGCTGTGGGTTTGTCATATATGGCTTTTATTGCGTTGAGATAAGATCCGTGTATTCCCACTTTCTTAAGGGTTTTTATCATAAATGGCTGTTGGGTTTTATCAAATGCTTTTTCTGCATCTATTGATATAATCATGTGGTTTTTATTTTTCATTTTGTTAATGTGGTGTATCACATTAATTGATTTGCGGATGTGGGACCACACTTGCATACCAGGGATGAATCCCACTTAATCATGGTGTATGACCTTTTTAAAGTATTGCTGAATTCTGTTCGCTAATATTTTGTTGAGGATTTTTGCATCTATGTTCATTAAAGATATCGGCGTGTAGTTTTCTTTTTTTGTGGTGTCTTTGTCTGATTTTGGGATCAGGGTGATAGTGGCTTCGTAAAAAGTGTTTGGGAGTCTTCCCTCCTTCTGGATTTTTTTGGAAGAGCTTGAGGAGAATAGGTGATAATTCTTTTAGAACGTTTTGGAAAATTCACCTGTAAAGCCATCTGGTCCAGGGCTTTTGTTTTTTGGGAGATTGTTGATTACTGATTCATATTCCGTGGTGGTAATCATTCTATTCAGGTTTTCTGTTTCTTCTAGAGTTAAACTTGGAAGGTTGTACACCTCTAGAAAATTGTCCATTTCTTCCAGATTGTCAAATTTGTTGGCATATAGTTGCTCATAGTAACTTCTTAAAACTTTTTGTATTTCTGCGGTGTCCGTTGTCACTTCTCCTCTTTCATTTCTGATTTTATTAATTTGGGTCCTCTCTCTCTTTTTTTTAATGAGTCTGGCTAAAGGTTTGTCAATTTTGTTTATCGTCTCTAAGAACCAACTCTTGGATTCATTGATCTTTTGTATTGTTTTTCTGGTTTCTATTTCATTTATTTCTGCTCTGATCTGTATTATCTCCTTCCTTGTGCTCCCTTTGGGCTTATTTTGCTGTTCTTTTTCCAGACCCCTTAAGTGTGAAGATTAACTGTTGATTAGTGATGTTCCTTGTTTCTTTAGGTAGGCCTGTAAAGCTATGAATTTCCCTCTTAGGACTGCATTCGTGGCCTCCCATAGATTTTGGGTCGTCCTGTTTGTATTTTCGTTTGTCTCGAGATATCTTTTGATTTCTTCCTTGATCTCCTGCTTGACCCATTCATTATTTAGTAATAAGTTATTCAGCCTCCATGAATTGGTGTGTCTTCCAGTTTTTTTCCTGTAGTGCATTTCTAATTTCATAGCATTGTGGTCAAACAAGACAATTGGTATGATTTCAATTTTCTTAAATTTATCAAGACTTGTTTTGTGGCCTAACATATGGTGTATCTTTGAAAATGTTCCATGTGCGCTTGAGAAAAACGTGTATTTTGCAGCATTGGGGTGAAAGGTTCTGAAAATATTGATTAGATCCAAGTGGTCCAATGTATCATTTAAGGCTGTTGTTTCCATATTGATTTTCTGTCTGGAAGACCTGTCCTTTGTTGTCAGAGTTTGTTGAAGTCCCCTACTATGATAGTGTTACTGTTGATCTCTGTATTTATGTCAGTCAGTACCTGTTTTATATATTTAGGTGCTCCTATGTTGGGTTCATAGATGTTTACTAGGGTTATGTCCTCTTGTCGGATCGATCCCTTTATTATTATATAGTGCCCATATTTATCTTTTAATATGTTCTTCATTTTAAAGTCTATTTTGTCAGATATAAGTATTTCATCTCCATCTTTTTTTTCTCATTTCCATTTGCATGAAGTATCTTACTCCAACCCTTCACTTTCAGCCTGTGTGTGTCTTTTGTTCTGAGGTGAGTCTTTTGTATATAGCATATACAAGCGTCTTGCTTTCTTATCCAGTCAGCCACCCTATGTCTCTTGATTTGAGCATTTAATCCGTTTACATTTAAAGTGATTATTGATAGGTACATAGTTATTGCCATTTTTAAATTTGTAGTTAGGTTGTTTTGATCTTTCTTCTATTTACAGAAGTCCTTTTAGTATTTCTTGCAATGCTGGCTTGGTGGTAATAAATTTCTTTAGCTTATTTTTTTTCTGGAAAACTCTTTATCTCTCCATCAACTTTAAATGATAGCCTTGCTGGATAAAGCAATCTAGGCTGTAGGCCTTTGTTTTCCATCACTTTGGGTATCTCCTGCCATTCCCTCCTGGCCTTCAATGTTTCTGTACAAAAGTCATTTGACAGTCTTATCAGAGTTCCCTTGTATGTAACCCTCTGTCTTTCTCTTGCTGGTCTTAGGATTCTCTCCTTGTCTTCAAGCTTTGCCATTTTACTATAACGTGTCTTAATGTGGACCTGTTTGGATTTATCCTGGCTGGAACTCTCTGCACTTCCTGGGCTTGTATGTTGGTTTCCTTCATCAGGCTGGGGAAGTTTTCGGACATTATTACTTCAAATATTTTCTCAATCCCTTGCTTCCTCTCTTCACCTTCTGGTCTTCCTATGATGCGCATGTTGTTGCGCTTCATATTATCCCAGAGATCTCTTAAACCATCCTCATTGTTTTTTACTCTTTTTTCTTTCTGTTGTTCTGTTTGGTTGATCTCTGCTAACTTGTCTTCTAAGACGCTGATTCGATCCTCTGCTTCATCTAACCTGCTGGTAATTCCTTCAAGTGAGTTCTTAATTTCAGTAATTGTGTTCTTATTTTTAACTGGTTGTTTGTTATGATTTCTACATCTTTCTTTATGTCTTCTCTAAGCTCCTTAAACATTCTTATCACCAGTATTCTGAACTCTGTCTCTGAAAGTTTGGTTACCTCTGCTTTATTTGGTTACAGTTGTGGAGGTTTCTTCTGTTCTTTTATTTGGGACGTGTATCTTTGTTTCCCCATTCTGGCTGACTCTCTGTGTTTGCTTTGATGTATTATGTAGTTCCCCTAGATTTCTTAGTTCTTGCTAGGTTATCTCATGTAGTATGTGTCTTCTATATTTGACTTGTACTACGTCGTTCTTCTCCTCTGTGTGTGCTCCAAAGGTGACTGTTCTGTTGTGTATATTGTCATGTTCAGGAAGATCTTTAATTGCTTTTTGCTTGTGAGTAGGTGGGGTTAACTCCTAGGCTGACTCGTTGTGAGACTTGGCTCTGCCCACCGCAGTGCGTTCTGCTGCATGAGGGTTCACCACTTAAATGTGGTTTGGGCTTTCTGGGCTCTTGTGACTGCAGAGAATTCCCTCTGGGTGTGTGACTTTTAGGTCAAACCTGGTAGTACTCTGGTTTGGTCTGGAGTTCGCCTCTGGATATGTTGAATCTTGTGCCTCTTAAGCTGCGCCCTAGTAGGGCAATTTCAGAACAAAGCAAATCACCAAGCACAACAGCAACAACAACAACAAAGAAAAATTTCAAATACATTCACATGTAAAAACACCCTATAACCCCCACTCGAGACAGGTAAAGATATCAAATATATAAAGACAAAGCAAAACAAAACAAAACAAAGCAATACAAAAAGCAGCACCAGTCTTGGCTTAAGCCCACCAAGTAATGTCCAGGTTGTCCTCTGCTGTACCAAAGAGCCCCCTGCTTATTGTGCAGGCAGAGCCGGTCACCTGGTGCCGAGTGACTTTGTGACTGTAGATTTAAATGTGTGGGCCTGAGGGGTCTGGATGATAGTTTTTACAAAGTCAGTGCAGTTTCTGCCCTTGCCTGCACATATGCACACTGAGAATAGCACCACCAGCCACGTGTCCAGTATTCCTGAGTCTTAGAGCACTTCTTCAGTGTGTGTGTGTGTGGGGGGAGCGTGGGTGGGAGATTTCTGAGCTGCTGAAAGCCCAGAGCTGTGTCAGCCGCTTATTGCTGATCCCTGGGAATGCCTCCCCAGTTCACTTGCCCCACCCTAGGCAGGACAGAAAGTGTGGGGTCTGGGGATGGAGAAGTTTCTTCTCTACTAGCACAGCCATAATCACACTCTTCCCAGCCTCTTTCCTGGGTCAGAGCTGCCTTTCAGTCTTCCCAGAGCCTGAGCACTACGGCTCCTCTGTAATCTGACACTACTCCTTAGTTCAGAGGCCACTTTAAGTCTCTGGAAGGGCGGGTGTAGGATTGGAAGAGCGGGGGGGAGGGGCCCAGGTATGGAGTCTGTGTTCTTTGTCCACTGTAGGGCCCACCAGCTGTCCCTCCAGCGGGAGAGATCAGCTGTGGAACGCAGGGAAACAGCCCACATCCTGGTTTTTGTTTTCTCTGTTCCACCCTGGGATCCCGTGCTTCTTTGGAAGTGCGGGGTGCCACCACGGTTTTCGCCGCTGCCACCACACTGCCACCGCCGTGCCGCTGCTGCCGCCACCGCCCGACAGGATTCTGCGGGGGAACCATGCATTTTCACTCCGCTCCCCTCCTTCCTTCCCCTGCTCGCCCAATTAGTGCACCTTCAAGTAATCCTACCACGAGTCTGTTAGCTCTTCTACGTGATGAGCAAAGAGTTCTTTGATGGGTTATATGCCCCATTTGTAATAGATCCGGAGGAGAACTCAGAAAGTGCGCCCCGCTGCCGACATTCCTATAAAACAACATACTTTTAAAGAACGATTGGGTCAAAGAAGAAATTAGAGGAGAAATCAAAAGATACATAGAAACAAATGACAATGAAAATACATCCTACCAAAATTTTGGGGATGCAGCGAAAGCAGTTTTAAGAGGATAATTTATATCACTGCAGGCCTATCTGAAGAAACAAAAAAAATTCCAAATAAATAACCTCATGTTACACCTTATGGAACTAGAAAAAAAAGAACAAGTGAAATCCAAGGTCAGCAGAAGAAAGGATATAACAAAAATCAGAGCAGAACTAAATGAAATAGAGAACAGAAAGACAATAGAAAAAATTAATGTGAAAAAGAGCTTGTTCTTTGAAAATATTAACAAAATTGACAAACCCTTGGCTAGATTCACTAAGATAAAAAGAGTGAAGATACTAATTAACAAAATCAGAACTGAAAAAGGGAAAGTTATCATGGACACCACAGAAATACAAAGGATTATCCAGGAATACTATGAAGGACTATATGCCACCAAATTCAGTAACCTAGAGGAAATGGTCAAGTTCTTCGAAATATATAGCCTTCCAAGCCTGATCTATGAAGGACTGGAAAATCTAAACAGACTAATCACCAGTAACGAAACTGAATCAGTCATCCAAAACCTTCCCAAAAGCAAAAGTTCGGGACCAGTTGGCTTCACTAGTGAACTCTACGAATCCTTCAAAGAAGATCTAATACCAATCCTGGTCAAACTCTTCCAAAAAACTGAAGAAGAGACAGTACTCCCTAACTCGTTTTATGAGGCCAACATTATCCTGATACGAAAACCTGGCAAGGACAACACAAAAAAAGAAAACTACAGACCATTATCTCTGATGAATACAGATGCAAAAATCCTAAACAAAATTCTAGCAAATCGAATACAGCAATGCATTAAAAAGATCATTCATCACGACCAAGTGGGGTTCATCCCCGGGGCACAAGGATGGTCCAACATCTGCAACTCCATCAATGTGATACATCACATAAACAAAATAAAGGACAAAAATCATATGATTATATCAATTGATGCAGAAAAACCATTTGACAAGATACAACATCCATTTATGATTAAAACACTTAATAAAACAGGAAAAGAAGGAAAATACCTTAACATAATAAAGGCCATATATGACAAGCCCTCAGCTAATCTCATAATTAATGGTGAAAAACTGAAGCCCTTTGCTCTATGTTCAGGAACACGACAGGGCTGTCCCCTATCACCTCAGCTTTTCAACATGGTGTGGGAAGTCCTTGCCAGAGCAATCAGGCAAGAGAAAGAAATAAAAGGTTTCTAAATTGGGAATGAAGAAGTTAAATTATCACTCTTTGCAGATGACATGATGCTATATATAGAAAACCCTAAAGACTCCACCAAAAAGCTATTAGAAACAATCGACGAATACAGGAAAGTTGCTGGCTACAAAATCAATGCACAAAAGTCCATTGCATTCAAATATACTAAAATGAAATCTCAGAAAAATAAATACAAAAAACAACTTCTTTTGCAATTGCAGCAAAAAGAATAAAATACCTAGGAATAAACTTCACCAAGGATGTGAAGGACTTATATGCTGAAAACTATAAGTCATTTTTGAAAAAAATTGAAGTAGACACAAAGAAATGGAAAGACATTCCGTGCTCATGGATTGGAAGAATCAACATAGTTAAAATGGCCATATTACCCAAAGCATTATACAGATTGAATGCAATCCCCATCAAACTCCCAATGGCATTTTTTAAAGAAATAGAACAAAAAATCATCAGATTTGTTTGGAACCACAAAAGACCCCAAATAGCCAAAGCAATCTTAAGGAAAAAGGACAATACTGGAGGTATCACACTCCCTGACTTTAGCTTGTGCTACAGGGCTACAATAATCAAAATAGCATGATACTGGCAGAAAAACAGACACATAGAGCAATGGAATAGAATTGAGAACTCAGAAATAAAGCCACATAAATATGGACAGATAATTTTTGACAAAGAAGCTAAAAACATACAATGGAGAAAAGACAGCCTCTTCAATAAATGGTGTTGTGAGAATTGGAAAGCCACGTGCAAAAGAATGAAACTGGACTGCTATCTGTCACCATGTACTAAAATTAATTCAAAATGGATCAAATAATTTAGCATAAGATCTGACACAGTAAACTGTATAGAAGAAAACATAGGTACTAAAATTATGGACCTTGAGTTCCAATAGCATTTTATGAAATTGACTCCAAAGGCAATGGAAGTAAAAGTAAAATAAATGAATGGGACTATATGAAACTTAAAATCTCTGCACAGCCAAAGAAACCATCGACAAACTAAAGAAGCAACCAACTGAATGGGAGAAGATTTTTGCAAACAGTGCCTCTGATAAGGGTCTAATAGCCAAAATATACAAGGAACTCATGAAACTCAAGAACATAATAAAAACAAACAACCGAATTGAAAAATGGGCAGAGGACCTGAAGAGACATTTCTCCAAAGAGGACACACAAATGGCAAATAGACATATGAAATAATGCTCAACATCACTAATCATCAGAGAAATACAAATAAATACGCAATGAGATATCACCTAACCCCAGTCAGAAAGGCTATCATCAACAAGACAAATAGTAACAAGTGTTGGAGAGGCTGTGGAGTAAAAAGAACCCTCATACACTGTTGGTGGGAATGCAGACTGGTGCAGCCGCTATGGAAGGCAGTGTGGAGGTTCCTCAAAAAATTACGAATAGAATTACCATATGACCCAGCAATCCCTCTCCTGGGTATCTACCCAAAAAATCTGAAAACATTTATACATAAAGACACGGGGGCTCCAATGTTCATTGCAGCTTTGTTTATGGTGGCCAAGACATGGAAACAACCAAAATGTCCTTCGATAGATGAATGGATAAAGAAGTTGTGATATATACACACAATGTAATACTATTCGGCGGTAAGAAAAGATGACATAGGAACATTTGTGACAACATGGATGGATCTTGAGAGTATAATGCTAAGCGAAATAAGTCAGACAGAAAAGTCAGAGAACCATATAATTTTACTGATATGTGGTATTTCAACCAAAGACAACAAAAGATCAAGACAAACAAATGAGAAATAAAAAGCTCATAGACACAGACAATAGTTTAGTGGTTACCAGAGGATAAGGGGCTAGGGGGATAGTAGATGAGAGTAAAGGGGATCAAATAAATGGTGATGGAAGGAGAACTGACTCTGGGTGGTGAACACACAATGGGATTTATAAATGATGTAATACAGAATTGTACACCTGAAATCTAGGTAATTTAACTAATAATTGTCACCCCAATAAATTAAAAAAAAATAGATTGTAGTGTAGCTGACTACCTTAAAACAAGGGAATATCCCTAGATAGGAAATTCAATGCCAGAGAGAGTCTGCTCGGTACATAGCACAGGGTTGGAGTGTTCTGCAGGGGAACATTGATCAATCAAGTATTCTGCCCTAAAGAAGTTAGAATGTCATGCCCTCCAAGAGGCCTTTCTTGATTTTCCCTACCATTCCAAGTCTGGTAAAGACAGTTCTCTAGGGTCCAATATCACCTGCTCTTCACGCTATGGCTCTGTGATTCTAGACACTATGACCATTACTTTTTAACTTGTCTTTCTTCCCTGACTAGGCAATGACTCCCATAAAGCCAATGAAATTGGCCAGTTTGTTCACTGAAGTATCCCCACATTTCTAATAGAAGTGGCACATGATGGACATCCAATAAATGATGAATTAACAATACAAGGTAAGAAGTAATAAAAACACCATGAATAACTTAGTTAAGTTGCTGCAGGAATTTGTTGGATGCAGAGGGCACTTCTAACTGAGATGAATTAGAGAAATGTTGGTAAAAGTTTATGTTTGTGCTGGTCTATGAAGATTAGACAAAATTGGATGCGGGGATAAGGGAAGACACGCCAAATGAAGTGAACAGTGTGAAAAAAGGCATGGAAATGGAACAATGCCAGATGTGCTTGTTAAACTAAAAGGAGCACAGTGTGATTAGACAAAGAGTACATGAGAGGAAGTGGTGGGAGGTGAGATTGGAAAGGTAGGTTAAGGACTGAAGTGTGAAGGGCCTTGATTGTCTCACTCAGGGATTTGATCATCTAGTCCAATCCACTACAACACACAGGATTTGGATTGGATATGGATCCCAGTCTTAGTTCTGCCATTTGTCAGCTGGGTAACTTAAAGAAAATTATTAAACTCTGATGGTCTGAGCCTGTGAACCATTGATAAAATATTCAAAAAATGGGAAATATAGCAAGGGAAAGGAGGAAGATGGTGAGTTAATTTTTATATCTGTCAAATTTGAGGGCCCCACATGACATCCAAGTAAAGATACCCAGTGAACAGTAAAGATATTTTGAGGATTTGAAAGAAGCAGAGGGAGTTTAAAAATACTGATTTAGTACTCATGAACCCAGAACTGATAGTTGAATTCATGCTTTTTAATTAAAGAGAAAAAAGTGAATATCTGGAAAAGGATTTTGTTCACAAAAGTTTTTGATCAATTTAGAGTAAGTTCAAGAAATGTATTTGAAGAGCAAAAAAACCTCAGGGTGTCCTTTCATTATTAGCTTTTTACTGCTGGATACTGTAGCCTTGGAGATACTAGCTTTCCCAACCAATTCCAGACATATTGAAACTTTTTTTAGCCACTTAAACCCTGTATTTCTTCTCATCACAGAAGCCAAATTCTCTAGTGAGACAAGTTACCAGATTATATATACAATTCTTATTTTTCATCATTGTCATCTGAAGCTCATCCATGCTTTTTAAATTCCATTGTAAGTTATTTGAATCTCAAAAATAACTTCTTAATAATACTCTCAGGAAGTAACAATGTTCTCCCATAATGCATTTATATTAGGGTGTTCATCTTATCAGAAGTAACTAAATAAAACTGGGCCTTTCAAATCTCCCACCCCTCACTTTATACTTTACACTTTTTAGGAAGATCCTGGCATATAAGTTTAAGTGTTACCTTCAAGTCATCTAGTCAACCTCTATGCTTCTGGGAGTGTACAGGTGGGTGCTAAATAATCCCTGGCAGACACTATGTGAACCTCGGCCCGATATGACTGAAATCCTGAATCCCTGTTGAACAATTACCGACTTCTTTCTTTTACTTAGGGTATGAATTTTGTCTCTCCACTTTCAGCTACAGCCTAGAGACTTGCTTCAAACCTGAAGGATTTTTCAAACTACAACCCTGTCTCCTGCATGATTCAGTGTCACTAACTCCTATAACTACTGCCAAGTTCCACCAATGAGATCACCCTTGAATATTAATGCTGAATACTGATAGAGCCAAATTCCATCAAACCGGATTACTTTGGACTTTGGGTCCACTCCCACATAGTACAGTACTGCAGGAGTGTCATTCAACATAGGCTTTGGCACTGCCCCATTCCAAAATTCTCCTCTTTCCCCACTGGTCTGTGTTGCTAAAGTACAATGTACACCTACAAATTTATCAACAAATGTGTGGATGACTCAGTGCAAATATATATATTTCCCTCTATTGGACAAACAATGTATATGCTACTTGTATTTTCCACAGTGATAAGGCTAAGCCAAAATGCATCTTAATTGAATAATCATTGATGGATCATTAATACCGACTTTACATAGGAGCCTACAATGAGATACTCCACCCCTCACACACATGCACAAGAATTTGGAAATGAGGGCAATAACACTGCCTTCAGAATTAATAAGAAAACAGATAAGTAAGAAAAATAATAGGCAAAATTATTTTCAAGAAATTGAATTTTTGAAGGCCAGCAGAATTAGACCTTAACTTGATTAACTTTAGTAATATAGCTAGAAGAAGAATATGACTATAAGAAGGGGGAATTGAACGGGAATTGAACAGACAGATATAGAAAAAATAATAGTCAAGGAACAAATATTAACTGTTGACAGTGCCCATTTGAGCACTTGTTCAGGGAATAAAACACCTTAGCCGAAGGATTTTGCATTTTAATTTTATTATTATTGAGAAATCTCTATTATGATAATGAATAAAGGAAGTTTGAGACAATAGAGATCAAGTATGTTATTCCCATTGCTAAGACCTCCCCATACTTGAGATCTGTCAGTCTATCTTAGATTTATGTCATTAAATATTTATTTCATCTAACTTACCTTCAACTGATTCAAAGCTCATCAAGCTTCATGGTGAAGTGATTTGCTAAAAGTTCCACAATTTTGACTTGACTTCCAACATCAATCTGCCTAGACAGAGAGGATAATGTTGGTCATAAAAAATTACACATTCCAGAGATGATGTCATAGAAATGGCAGTGTGAGGTGAGCCTCTTGAAATCTCCCCTGGAATTTACAACAAATTGAAAAACTGTAATTCAAAAAAGGACTCCATGTGCAACAGACAGGCAAGACTAAGAGAAGTGCAACTGAAATAATGTAAAGATGGGCAAATTGGGCTAACAGGGGAGAAGGGAAGGAGAAAGTACAGAGAGGCACACCTAGTAGGCTGCAGGATGCAGACTGGACCTCCCAGCTCCATGCATTCTGGAGCTACAGCAGTTCCAGGAGTGGGAAGAATTCAGACAGCTAGTGCTCTACTTATGGCCCACAGTCCTGCCTGAGCGATCAGCATATAACACAGCTGAACCCAATGTTCCTGGCAGAGACCTTGGAGCAAAGGTTGAGGAAAGAAGGGTGAACATGGTGGTTTAAGCCCTCACTGCCAAGCAGAGGATAGAAGGCATAGGCACAGAGCCTAGCTGACTCCTTCCTACCCTTCCAGAGCTGGCCTCACCGACACCTGCCCAGTACTAGAAGTGGAAAAGTACCAGTGTCTGATCAAAATAACAGAATATTTGTAGTTCTAAGAACTGCTTCCCTCAGCCATGGAATCGCAGCCCAACTAGTTTGGGTGAAGTGGAGGGAGAATAGGGTGCAGGACTGGCTGTACTGGTGATCGCCACCATTTCTGAGAGCCACCTCCCACAACCCACCCCACCCCTGTCCCCACCTATCTGGGTGGATCTCTGCAGGGGTAAACAGAGATGCTGAACACACAAGTCCTGAAAATGGTGCAGGAAGAACTTCAGAACTTCAGAAGCTCTCCACATCCCCAAACAGAGGCGGTGCCCTGAGACCCAAGCAACCTGGTCACAGAGGAGAATTCCACCTTCAACAGAAGCCACCATTGTGTGAGCAGCCAGAACAGTACAGAGAAAATATAACACTACAGCATGAGAGAGAATAAAAGGCTGCAGTTGGACAAAAAATTAAATATTCTACCAACGCCTACTGGAAAGAAAAAGAAAGACTTCTTCCTACCACCCTATTCCAGAACTGACTCCTGTAGATGCCTAGGAAGAGAAATAATAATTCATTAATGTCCATAAATAACCAAGGTAACAAGGCAGCTTAGAAAGAAAATGAAAAGTCTCCAGAAAATGAACTTAATGACATGGAAATATGTGACTTAAATGACAGAGAATTCAAGATAGCAGTTCTTAAAAAACTCAGAGATACAAAAAGACACAGACAGGAAGTTTAATGAACTCAGAAACACAATCAAATAACAAAATTAACATTTTAACAAAGAGACTGAAATTTTTAAAAAGAACCAAAAAGAATTTATGGACATTAAGAACTCAACACAAGAAATAAAGAATGAAAAAGCCAGCTTAGGTAATAGAGTTACCAGATGGAGGAAAGAATCAGTGACATTGAAGATAGAAATCTGGAAATGGCACAGATGAAAAAAGAGAAAGATTTGAGAGTTAAAAGAAATGAGAGAACTCTATAAAAAAAAATCTGACTCCATCAGAAAGAGCAATATAAGAATAATGGGCATACCAGAAGGACAAGAAAGGGAGAAGGGAACAGAGAGTATATTCAAACAAATAGTTCATGAGAACTTCCTAAAATTGTGGAAAGAACTGGATCCTGAAACCCAAGAAGCAAATAGAACATCTAATTACCTCAACCCCAGCAGGCCTTCTCCAAGGAACATTGTATTGAAGCTGTCAAACATTGATGACAAAGAAAGAATCCTCAAGGCAGCCAAGGAAAAGAAGATGGTAACCTACAAAGGAAAGCCCATTAGATTATCATCAGATTTTTCAGCAAAAACTCTACAAGCCAGGAAGGAGTGGAAGCAAATATTTAAACTGTTGAAAGAGAGAAATTATGAGCCAAGAATAATATATCCAACAAAGATAACCTTTAGATATGAAGGAGGAATAAAGACCTTTCCAGACATACTGAAGCTGAGGGAATTTTCTAACACGTGATCTGCAATACAAGAATAGACACAGATAATAGTTTAGTGGTTACCAGAGGGTAAGGGAGGTAGGGAATGGGAGATAAGGGTAAGGGGGATCAAATATATAGTGATGGAAGGAGAACTGACTCTGGGTGGTGAACACACAATGGAATTTATAGATGATGTAATACAGAATTGTACACCTGAAATCTATGTAATTTTACTAACAATTTTCACCTCAGTAAATTAAAAAAAAAAAAGAAAAGAAAAGAAATAGTGAAGGAGGCTATTTGACCTGAAACAAAAAAGCAAAAGAATATAAAACCATGAGTAGTAGGAACAAACTGAAGCAGGAAATGGCAACCACTACACAAAATAAGACACTATACACTTAAACATAACATACAGGGTAAAGAGAAATGAAAAACACTTAAAAAATTGAGAAAACACAACTTGCTACTGCAGCACAGAAATCAATGCACAACATAAATAGGGATAATCTGTGAATACAAAAATATAACAGGCGAGAGAGTAAAGGTCTGAACTGGCACAAGGGAAAGGAGAAAGGAAGCTTGCTGAAGAAAATGAAATACTACAAATATGAAACTTACTTTTCCATAAACTTAATGGTGACCACTCAAAAAATATCTAGAACTGAAATATGTAACAAAAAAAAAGAAGAAATACAGGGAAAAATCGTAGAATACCACCACACTGAAATAATAGACAGCAACAAAAAGTAAAGAAACAATGGAGACACTGTCTTACTAGAAAATGAAAGGTAGAATGATATTAGATCCTTATATATCAATAATCGCCCTAAACGTGAATGGACTGAACTCACCAATAAAAAGAGTAGCAGATTTGATTTAAAAAAAAGCTAAAACCAACTATGTACCGCTTCTGAGAGATACCTCTCAGCTACAAGGACAAATATACACTCGAAGTGAAAGGGTAGAAACTGAAACTGCAAGCAAAAACTACTCAGAGAAAAGCAGGTGTTGCTATAGTGATATCAGATGAAACAGATCCGGGATTAAAAAGGTAACAAGAGACAAAGATGGACATTTCATAATGATAAAGGGGACAATATAACAAGATATCACAGTCATCAATATTTATGCCCCCAATCAGGAAGCACTGAAATATACCAAGAAACTACTAACATAACTAAAGGGAGAAATTGACCAGAGCACAATTATAATACATAGAAGACCTAAATACATCACTGACAGTTATGGATAGATTATCCAAACAGAAAATAAATAAAGAAAATAAGTCCTAAATAACGCATTAGATGAACTGGACATAATTGACATTTATAAAGCACTTCATCCTAGGACATCAGACTACACATTATTTTCTAGTGTACATGGGACATTCTCAAGAATAGACCATATAAAGGGACATAAAACTAGCCTCAGCAAATTTAAGAAGATCAAAATCATACCAAGCATGTTCTCTCATCACAAGGCTATGAAAATGGATATTAATGGCGCACACACACACACACAAAGCAGGAAAAACCACAAATATGTGGAAATTAAACAACATACTTTTTTTTTTTTTTTTTTTTTTTTTTTAGTTTCAGGGATAGAAAACAATGTAATAGACATTTACACACCGCACAATGTGATAACCCCCTCCCCCAATGTACTACCCCTTTGACATCATATATAGCTGTTAAAATTTCATCGACTGTATTCCCTACATTTTACTCCACATCCTGTGACTATATATATATATATATATATATATATATATATATATATATGGTATATAGACATATATATAGATATATTGTCTCTCTCTATATATATATGTATAAGTTATAGTTGACATTCATTGTTATTCAGCTTCAGCTTCAGGTGTACAGTGCAGTGATCAGGCATCTACACCATCCCTGAAGTGGTCTTCCCAATAAGACAACTGTCCATTGGATACCCTACAAAATCTTTACAAAATTTTTATTGATTATATTCCCAAACTCTATCCCTGTGGCAATCTTGTGCTTTCCAATTTGTGGTCACCAATTTGTGCTTTCCAATCCCCTCACCTTCTCCCTCATTCCCACCCCCCTCCCGTCTAGCAACTGTCAGTTCTTCTCTATATCTCTGAGACTATTTCTGATTAGTTTGTTCATTTATTCTATTCTCAATCCACATATAAGTGAGATCATATGGCATTTGTTTTACTCTGTCTGACTTATCTCACTTAATGTTCATAGGTCCATAATGTTCTCTAGGTCCATCCATATCACTGCAAAGGGTAAGATTTCATTCTTCTTTATGGCCAAATAATACTCCACTGTATAAATGTACCACAGTTTCTTAATTCTGTCATTTACTGATGGGCATTTCAGTTGTTTCCATGTTTTGGCTATTGTGAATAGTACCACAATAAAAATAGGGGTACATATATGTTTTCAAGTTAATGTTTTCAGTTTCTCTGCATAGATATCGAAGGGTGGAATTGCTGGTTCATTAGGTAGTTCTATTTCCAGTTTTTTGAGATACCTCCATACTGATTTCCATAGTGGCTACAACAACCTGAAATCCCACCTACAGTTCCCTATTCTCCACATCCTCACCAGCAAGCATTTGTTGATTTATTCATGATAGCCATTCTGACCAGAATACAGTAGTATCTCATTGTGGTTTTTATTTGCATTTCTCTAATGATTAGTTAGATTGAACATTTTATCATACGTCTGTTGGCCATTTGTAGGTCCTCTTTAGAAAAAATGTGTCTTCATGTCCTCTGCCCAGTTTTTAATTGGGTTGCCTGTTTTTTTGGTGTTGAGTTGAATGAGTTTTTTATAAATTTTGGATATTAACCCATTATCAGATGTATCATTGACAAATATCTTCTCACATTCAGTAAGATTCCTTTTTATTTTATTGATAGTTTCCTTTGCTGTGACAAAAATTTTAGTTTGATAAAATCCCATATGTTTATTTTTTCTCTTACTTCCCTTGCCTGAGGGTATATATCAGTAAAAATATTGCTAAGGGTAACATCAGCAAATTTACTTCCTACATTTTCTTTTAGGAGTTTTATGGTTTCAGATTTTACATTTAAATCTTTAATTCATTTGGAATTTCTTCCTGTATATGGCATAATCTGGTGGTCCAGCTTAAGTTTTTTGCATGTGTCTGTCCATATTTCCCAGAACCATTTATTGAATAGACTGTCTTTACCTCAATGTAAATTCTTGCTTCCATTGTCATAGATTAAATGGCCATATAGATATGGATTTATTACTGGGCTCTCTATTCATTCCATTGATCTATCTGTCTGCTTGTATGCCAGTACCATGCTGTTTTGATTACTATAGCCTCAAAGTATGACTTGATATCAGGTATCGTGATACTTCCCAACTTGTTCTTATTTCTCAATATTGCCATGGCTATTTGGGGACATTTACACTTCCATATAAATTTTAGGATTATATTTTCTATTTCTGTGAAAAATGCCCTGGATAGTTTGATAGGAATTGCATTGAATCTATATATTGCCTTAGGCAGTATGGACATTTTAACTATATTAAATCTTCCTATCCATGAACATGTATGTGTTTCCATTTATTTGTATCTTCTTTAGTTTCTCTCTTTTTTGCAATTAAGGTTTATTGGGGTGAAAATTTTAGTAAAGTTACATGCATTTCAGGTGTATAATTCTGTATTACATCACCTATATCCCATTGTGTGTTCATCACCCAGAGTCAGTTCTCCTTCCATCACCATATATTTGATGCCCTTTATCCTCATCTACCACCCCCCTCCACCCTTACCCTCTAGTAACAACTAAACTATTGTCTGTGTCTATGAGGTTTTGTTTCTCATTTGTTTGTCTTGTTCTTTTGTTGCTTTTGGTTTATATACCACATATCAGTGAAATCATATGGTTCTCTGCTTTTTCTGTCTGACTTATTTCGCTTAGCATTATACTCTCAAGATCCATCCATGTTGTCACGAAATGACCTATTTCATTTTTTCTTACCGCCTAATAGTATTCCATTGTGTATACATGCCACAACTTATTTATCCATTCATCAATCAAAGGACAATTTGGTTGTTTCCATGTCTTGGCCACCGCAAATAAAGCTGCAATGAACATTGGAGCACACTTGTCATTATGCATAAAAGTTTTCAAATTTTTTGGGTGGATATCCAGGACTGCTGGGTCATATGGTAATTCTATTCGTAATTTTCTGAGGAACTTCCACACTGCATTCCATAACAGCTGCACCAGTCTACATTCCCACCAACACTGTATGAGGGTTCCTTTTTCTCCACAGCCTCACCAACACTTGTTACTATTTGTCTTGTTGATGATAGCCATTCTGACTGGGGTGAGGTGATATCTAATTGTGGTTTTTATTTGTATTTCTCTGATGATTAGTGACATTGAGCATTTTTTCATATGTCTATTTGCTATTCGTATGTCCTCTTTGAAGAAATGTCTCTTCAGGTCCTCTGTCCATTTTTCAATTGGACTGTTTATTTTTTATTTTGCTGTTGAGTTTCATGAGTTCCTTGTATATTTTGGATATTAGCACCTTATCGGAGGCAGTGTTTGCAAAAATCTTCTCCCACTTGGTTGATTGCCTCTTTATTTTCGATGGTTTCCTTTGCTGTGCAGAAGCCTTTAAGTTTGATATAGTCCATTCATTTCTTTTGCTTTTACTTCCTTTGCCTTTGGAGTCAGATTCATAAAATGCTCTTTGAACCCAAGGTCCATAAGTTTAGTACCTATGTTTTCTTCTATGCAGTTGATTGTTTCACATCTTATGCTTAGACATTTTATCTATTTTAAATTAATTTTGATACATGGTGACAGATAGCAGTCCATTTTCATTCTTTTGAACTTGATTTCCAATTCTGCCAGCACCATTTATTGAAGAGGCTGTCTTTTCTCCATTTTATGTTTTTTTTTTTTTTTTTTTTTTGCTTCTTTGTCAAAAATTACCTGTCCATATTTATGGGGGTTTATTTCTGGGTTCTCAATTCTATTTCATTGGTCTGCGTGTCTGTTTTACTGCCAATACCATGCTGTTTTGATTATTGTTGCCCTGTAGTAGAAGCTAAAGTCCGGGAGTGTGATACCTCCAGCATTATTCTTTTTTCTTAAGATTGTTTTTGCTATTCGGGTTCTTTTGTGGTTCCAAACAAATCGGATTATTTTTTTTTTCCATTTCTTTAAAAAAATGCCATTGGGATTTTGATGGAGATTGCATTAAATCTGTATATTGCTTTGGATAATATGGCCATTTTAACTATGTTCATTCTTCCAATCCAGGAGCATGGGATGTCTTTAAATTTCTTTCTGGCTTCTTCAATTTCCTTCAAAATTGTCATGCTTTACAGCACATAGGTCTTTCTCATTCTTGGTTAAGTTTATTCCTAGGTATTTTCCTCTTTTTGCTACAATTGCAAAAGGAATTGGTTTTTTTTATTTTATTTCTTTTTCTGAGATTTCATTGTTAGTATATAGGAATGCAATGGACTTTTGTACGTTGATTTTGTACCCGGCAACATTACTGTATTCGTTGATTGTTGCTAATAGCTTTTTGATGGATTCTTTAGGGTTTTCTAAATATAGCATCATGTCATCTGCAAAGAGTGACAATTTAACTTCTTCATTCCCAATTTGGATGCCCTTTATTTCTTTCTCTTGACTGACTGCTCTGTCTAGGACTTCCAATACTGTGTTGAAAAACATAGGTGATAGGGGACAGCCCTGTCATGTTCCTGAACGTAGAGCAAAGGGCTTCAGTTTTTCACTGTTAATTATAAGATCAGCTGAGGGTTGGTATTATATGGCCTTTATTATGTTAAGATGTTTTCCTTCTATACCTATTTTATCAAGTGTTTTAATCATAAATGGATGTTTCATCTTGTCAAATGCTTTTTCTGCATCAATTGATATAGTTATATGATATTTGTCCTTTATTTTGTTTATGTGATATATCACATTGATGGATTTTCATATGTTGAAACATCCTTGTGCCCCTGGGATTAAACCCAATTGGTCGTGATGAATAATCTTTTTAATGTATTGTTGCGTTTGATTTGCTAGAATTTTGTTTAGGAATTTTGCATCTGTCTTCATCAGAGATATTGGTCTGTAGTTTACTTTTTTTGTGTTGTCTAAGCAGCTTTTGGTATCAGGATAATGTTGGCCTCATAAAATGAGTTAGGGAGTATGGAATCTTCTTCAGTTTTTAGGAAGAGTTTGAGCAGGATTGGCATTAGATCCCCTTTGAAGGTTTGGTAGAATTCACAAGTGAAGCCATCTGGTCCCGGATTTTGCTTTTGGGAAGGTTTCGGATGACTGATTCAATTTTGTTACTGGTGATCAGGCTGTTTAGATTTTTCAGTTCTTCATGTTTCAGCCAACGAAGGCTATATGTTTCTAAGAACTTGTCCATTTTTTGTAGATTATTGAATTTGGTAGCATATAGTCGTTCATAGTATTCTTGGATGATCCTTTGTATTTCTGTGGCATCTGTGATAACTTCCCCTTTTTCATTTCTGACTTTGTTTATTAGTGTCTTCTCTCTTTTTATCTTAGTGAGTGTATCCAAGGGTTTGTCAATTTTGTTAATCTTTTCAAACAAACAGCTCCTTTTCACATTAATTTTTTCTATTGTCTTCTTGTTCTCTATTTCATTTAGTTCTGCTCTGATATTTATTATTTCCTTTCTTCTGCTGCCCTTGGATTTCATTTGTTCTTCTTTTTCTAGTACTTTAAGGTGTCATGTGAGATTATTTATTTGGGATTTTCTTGTTTTGTGGGATAGGCCTGTAATGATATAAAGTTCCCTCTTAAATCTGCTTTTGCTGCATCCCCAAAATTTTGGTGTGATGTACTTTCATTCTCCTTTGTTTTTATGTATCATCTGATCTCTCCTCTAGTTTCTTCTATGGCCGGATTGTTCTTTAAAATTATGTTGTTTAATCTACATGTATTTTTTTTTTCCTGCTTTCTTTTTGCAGTTGATATCCAATTTCAAAGCCTTGTGAAAAGAGAATATGCTTGGTATGATTTCAGTCTTCTTAAATTTGCTGAGGCTGATTTTATGTCCCAATATATGATCTATCCATGAGAATATTCCATGTACACTACAAAAGAATGTATAGTCTGATGATTTAGGATGAAGTGTTCTATATATGTCAATTATGTCCATTTCATCTAATGTGTCACTTAGGGCTGCTATTCCGTTACTTATTTTCTGTTTGGATGATCTCTCCATAGCTGTCAATGATGTATTTAAGTACCCTAGTGTGATTGTGTTTTGGTCAATTTCTCCCTTTAGTTCTGTTAGTAGTTGCTTGGTATATTTCAGTGCTCCCTGATTGGGGGCATAAATATTGATGTCTGTGTATCTTCTTGTTGTATAGTCCCCTTTATCATTATGAAATGTCCATCTTTGTCTCTTGTTATCTTTTTCACCCTGAAGTCTGTTTCATCTGATATCATTATGGCTACACCTGATTTTCTCTAGGTACCATTTGCTTGGAGTGTCAATTCCCACCCTTTCACTTTCAGTCTATGCTTGTTCTTGTAGTTGAGATATGTCTCTTGGAGACAGTGTATGGTTGGGTTTAGTTTTTTGATCCGATCTGCTACTCTGTGACTTTTTATTGGTGAGTGTAGTCCATTTACATTTAGGGTGATTATTGATATGTGAGGATTTCCTGTCATTCTATCTTTAGTTTTCTGGTAAGACTGTGTCTCCATTTTTTCTTTGCCTTTTTTTTTCTTGTTTATCATTTCTGTGTGGTTGTATTCTATGATGTTTCCCACTGATTCCTATTTTATTACAGTATATATTTCAGTTCTGGATATTTTTTGAGTGGTTACTCTTAAGTTTATGTAAAAGAAGTTTGATATTTAGAGTGTTCCAGTTTCTTCAGCACTCTTGTTTTCTCCATTCCCATATTCCGGTTCAGGCCTTTACTCTCCCCCTTTTTATGTTTTGATTGCCACAAATTGTCCCTGTTGATGGTGGTCGAATAGCCTCCTTTAGTATTTCTTGTAGTGCAGGTCATGTATTAGAAAATTCCCTCAGCTTCTGTATGTCTGGAAAGGTCTTCATTACTCCTTCATATCTAAAGGATATCTTTGCTGGATACATTATTCTTGGCTCATAATTTCTCTCTTTCAATAGTCTGAATATTTGGTTCCACTCTCTCCTGGCTTGTAGAGTTTCTGCTGAAAAATCTGATGATAATCTAATGGGCTTTCCTTTGTAGGTTACCTTCTTCTTTTCCCTGGCTGCCTTGAGGATTCTTTCTGTGTCGTTGATTTTAGACAGCTTCAATACAAGGTGTCTTGGAGAAGGCCTGTTGGGATTGAGGTAGTTAGGTGTTCTATTTGCCTCTTGGATTCTAGGATCCAGTTCTGTCCACAAGTTTGGGAAGTTCTCATCAACAATTTGTTTGAATATATTTTCTGTTCCCTTCTCTCTTTCTTCTTCTGGTATGCCAATTATTCTTCTATTGCTCTTTCTGATGGAGTCAGAAAGTTCTTGTAGAGTTCTTTCATTTCTTTTACGTCTCAAGTCTCTTTCTTTTCCATCTGTGTAATTTCCAGTTTTCTATCTTCGATGTCACTGATTCTTTCCTCCATCTGGTCAACCCTACTACCTAAGCTGGCTATTTCATTTTTAATTTCTTCTTGAGTTCTTAATCTCCAGAAATTCAGTTTGGTTGTTTTTTAAAATTTCAATCTCTTTTGTAAAATGCTCATGTTTTTTGATTGTGTTTCTGAGTTCATTAAACTGCCTTTCTGTGTTTTCTTGCATCTCCTTGAATTTTTTCAGAACTTCAATCTTTAATTCTCTGTCATTTAAGTCACATATTTCCATATCTTTAAGTTCCTTTTCTTGAGACTTTTTACTTTCTTCTGAGCTGCCTTGCTGCCTTGTTTACTCATGGCAATTACTGATTTATTATTTCTCTTCCTAGACATCTACAGGAGTGTCTTCTGCAACAGGTTCATAGGAAGTGGTCTTTCTTTTGTTTCCCAGTACTTGTTGGTGGAATATTTTATTTTCTCTCCGACTGCAGCCTCTGTTTTCTCTCTCACACGGTAGTGCTATGTTTTCTCTGCACTATTCCAGCTTCTCACACAATGAGGGAATTCCCTGAGAGATGGGCTTCTCCTCTGTTAATAGTTCCCCTGGTTCACAGGGTGCACCAGGTTCACAGTGTTCTTGTGGGTATGCAGAGAGCTTTTGAAGTTCCAAAGTTCTTCCTGCACCTGATTCTATGCCCATATGTTTCAGCAGTTCTGTTTACTCCTGCAGGGATCTGCCCAAATAGTTGGGGCCAGGGGCTGTTTGAGTTGAGAGAGGTGGCCCAGAGCGATGGTGGTGACTACCACCACAGCTGGTCTTGCTTCCACAGCTCCCTCCCCTTTGCCAGAACTAGTTGGGCTGCCAATCTGTGTCTGGGGTCCACAGTTCTCAGAATAACAAATATTTTGTTCTTTTGATCTGATCTGACACTGGTATTGTTCCGCTTCTAGCGCTGGGCAGGTGTGGGCAGGATGAACTCTGGGAGGGCTGGAAGGGGGCAGCTAGTCTTAGTGCCTAAGGCTTCCATTCTCTGCTCGGCAGTGAGAGCTTCAACCACCGTTTTCAGCCTTCTTCCCTCAGTCTTTCCTTCGAGGTCTCTTTTGTGAGCCTTGGTTTCAGCCATGTTATATGCTGCCCCCTCAGCCCTGTGGGCCATAAGCGGAGCCCTAGCAGTCTGAGTTCTTCCATCTCCCGCAACTGCGTTAGTTCCGGGATGTCGCCAGCTCGGAGCACTGAGCTAGTTCTGGGTCCTGAGCCCGCGCTACTCCATCTCCGCACTTCTCACATCCCTCATCCCCCTTTCGCGCTATTTGCCCACCTTTAGGTGAATTCAGTAGTGGGCCTCCTCGTCTTGCCTGTCTGTTGTGCAGGGAGTCCTTTGTGGAGTTATTGTTGTTCGATTAGTTGTAAATTCCAGGGAAGTTTTACAGAGCCTCACCTCATACCGCCATTTTGATGACGTCCCAGGTTTCTATCTTTGATGTCACTGATTCTTTCCTCCATCTGGTCAACTCTACTACCTAAGCTGGCTATTTCATTCTTCATTGAGTTCTTAATCTTCAGAAATTCTATTTATTTCTTTTTTTAAAACTTCAATCTCTTTGGTAAAATGTTCACGTTTTTCTTTGATTGTGTTTCTGAGTTCATTAAACTTCCTTTCTGTGTTTTCTTCCATCTCATTGAGTTTTGTCAGAACTGCAATCTTGAATTCTCTGTCATTTAAGTCACATATTTCCATATTTTAATTTCATTTTCTGGAGACTTTTCACCTCCTTTGTGATCTGTCTTATTGCCTTGGTTATTCATGGCAATTAATGATTTATTATTTTTATTCGTAGACATCTAAAGGCGTGGGTTCTCCAACAGGTTGACAGGAAGAGGTCTATCTTTTGTTTTCTAGTACATGTTGGTAATATGTTTTATTTTCTCTCCAACTGCAGCCTTTTTTTTTCTCTCTCACACTGTAGTGTTATGTTTTCTCTGCACTATTCCACCTTCTCACACAATGGGGGGATTCCCTGGAATGCAGGCTCCTCCTCTGTTAGCAGTTCGCTGGGGTCATAGGGTGCTGCATCCTGTGGGGATGTGGAGAGATTTTGAAGTTCCAATGCTCTTCCTGCACCAGATTCAGAGCCTGTTTGTTTCAGCACTTCTGTTTACTCCTGCAGGGATCTGCCCAGATAGTTGGAGACAGAGGTGGAGTGACTCGTGAGAGGTGGCCCAGAGCAATGGTGGCAACCACTGCCACAGCCTGTCCTTCTTCCATAGCTCACTCCCCTTCGCCCGAACTAGTTTGTCTGTGTCTGCAGACCATAGTTCTTAGAACTACAAATATTCTGTTCTTTTGATCTGACCCTGCTACTGTTCCACTTCTAGCACTGGACAGGTGGGTGGGGGGCAAGCTCTGGGAGGATAGGGAGGGGGCAGCTAGTCTCAGTGCTTAAGGCTTCTGTTCTCTGTGGCACTGAGGGCTTAAACCACCGTTTTTAACCTTCTTCCCTCAGTCTTTGCTTCGAGGTCTCTGCTGTAAGCACTGGGTTCAGCCGTGTTGTATGCTGTCCCCTCAGCCTTGTGAGCCATAAGCAGAGCCCTAGCAGTCCGAGTTCTTTCCTCTCCTGCAGCTGCGGTATTTCGGGGATCCAGTGAGTTGTAGCACTGAGCTAGGTCTGAGTCCTGTGCCTGCCACACAGTCCCGTCTCAGCACTTCTCCCTTTTCTCTTCCCCTGCTTGCCCAATTTGCCCACCTTTAGGTGAATTCAATAGTCATCCCCTTTGTCTTGCCTCTCTGCTGTGCAGAGAGTCTTTTTTGACGTTATAGTTGTTCAATTTATTGTAAATTGCAGGGGAGATTTCCCAAGGCTCACCTTGTGCCGCCATTTTGATGACGTCACTCTATCTCAATATTATTTTATATCAGTTTCAGTTGCACAGTGTAATGGTTAGACATTTATATAATATACGAGGTGTGACAATGAAGCTCGTTAACTTGTTACAACGATGTTGCTAACCTCTTTTGATATCGGAAGGATTATTTATTATAAATTTGTACCAACTGGACAAACAGTTCACCATGTTTACTATTTGGAAGTGCTGAAATGGCTGCATGGAAACGTTATTGACCTGAACTTTTCACCAACCATTCTTAGCTCTTGCATCATGACAATGTACCAGCTCACACGACACTCTCTGTGGGGGAGTTCCTAGCCAGTACAAACAAATAACTGTACTGGCACCCCGTCCCTACTCATCTGATCTGGCCCCCGATCACTTCTTTCTTTATCCAAAGGTAAAGGAAATATTGAAAGGAAGACATTTTGATGACATTCAGGACATCAAGGGTAATACGATGACAGCTCTGATGGTCATTCCAGAAAAGGAGTTCCAAAATTGCTTTGAAAGGTGGACTAGGTGTTGTAGACCTTGCATAGCTTCCCAAGTGGAGTACTTAGAAGGTGACCATAGTGATATTCAGCAATGAGGTATGTAGCATTTTTTCTATGATGAGTTTGCGAACGTAATTGTCAGACCTCGTGTGAATTGGTTGACCTCAATAAATCTAGTACCCATCTGGCACTACACATTGTTATTACAATATTATTGACTCTATTTTCTACACTGTACTTTATATCCCTTTGAGTATTTTGTAACATTAAATTTGTACTTTTTAATTCTGCCAATCACCTTTTTCACCCAGTCTCCCAACCCCCTTCCCATCTGGTAGCCATCATTTTATTTTCTATGTATATGAGTTCATTTCTTTATTTGTTGTTATTTATTTTTGTCTGTGTGTGTGTGTGTGTGTGTGTGTGTGTGTGTTTTGGGTTTTTTGGTTGTTGTTTATTTTGTTTTTATATTCCACATATAAGTGAGATCATATGGCATTTGTCTTTTTCTGTCTGACTTATTTCACTTAGCATAATTGGTGCAACTAGTATAAAAAAATTTAGAGATTCCTCAAAAATTAAAAATAGAACTACCTTACTGGGTATTTATCTGAAGATTATATTTTTAAGGACCCAGTGCTTCAAGATAATAGGCCATATGTGTGTGTTCTCAGACTCATTGCCATGTTCCCACAAGTTTCCAATCTCTCCAAGTATCCCTAACTTACCTACCAACAGTAACCATGAGTATGACAGTGGGCAACCTTATTATTCTTTTCTATACCTAAATTTTTTTCTGTCCTATATTCATATTTTGCCATGGCCCATACTTATTCCACCAGAATAAAGAAGCAGGCGTGATAGTTAGATTGATATTAACCCAAAGTGTCATGGTACTATAGATGCAATAGGCTATGTCTTCCTCTGGGCTGAGCAATCAGGCAACCATCCTAGTTGATTGATGAGGTAGCCATTAATTAGCATCTTAAGGCTAATACCCAGGAAAACCATGGCCTGTGAGCAAACCTTATGATTCATAATTCCCTCCTTTTAACTTCATTGCTATTACCTCATAGGAAACCACTGTAGTAAGCTCCTTAAGCACTGAAAAGCAATTTGAGGTGGTTGGTTGGAGAGTTGTTTATGAAGGGAAACCTAAAACTTGCTTGAGAAACAAATTATGATCAGCTGAATGTAAACATGAAGCCAAACACAACACTCATGACACAATTAAATGCAGCTGTGCTCCTTTCCTTCCACCTCAGAGCACCAGCTACAATTGCTCTCCTTCCCTCTTATTTATTGACCAGTAATAAAGTCCTGTTGGATGGGCATAATGGGAATTTGCAGAGTTGAGGAACTGCATAGTATGTGGGAATAGAGTTGGTAATCATCTTATTTTATCTATGACTCTGAAGTTACACTTACCCAAAGCTAACTACCAAAGAGACTATTAGCTTCTCCCTTGCCTTAAAATTTCAATAGCAATTAAGAGCACCTTCTCGGGCTGGCCCAGTGGCTCAGGCGGTTGGAGCTACATGCTCCTAACTCCGAAGGCTGCCGGTTCGATTCCCACATGGGCCAGTGGGCTCTCAACAACAAGGTTGCCGGTTCAACTCCTCGACTCCCGCAAGGGATGGTGGGCTCCGCCCCCTGCAACTAAATTTGAACACTGCACCTTGAGCTGAACTGCCTCCTGGATGGCTCAGTTGGTTGGAGAGCATCCTCTCAACCACAAGGTTGCTGGTTCGACTCCCGCAAGGGATGGTGGGCTGCGTCCCCTGCAACTAGCAACGGCAACTGGACTTGGAGCTGAGCTTCACCCTCCACAACTAAGACTGAAAGGACAACAACTTGACTTGGAAAAAAGTCCTGGAAGTACACACTATTCCCCAATAAATTCCTGTTCCCCTTCCCCAATAAAATCTTTTTTTTTTTTTTAAAAAAAGAGCACTTTCTGAACTTGATCAGTCCTTGAAATGATCCTCTCAAACCATGTTTTATCTAGCCTCATATTTTATCAGGGTTGATATTGTCTGTGAGTTCAATCCTTGAATTGAATGAGCCAAGGTGAGGTTTACACTGTTTCCAATTTGGTTTGTTGAGAGCGACTCAAGCAATTGAATTGACGTTGGGTAGCTTGGGATATTTTGTTAAGCATTATTTATTTTGAATACCAATGTCTACATGCACAAATCAGGCTGACCTAATTCAGAATGCTGACGGGTTGAATTCAACTAACTGAAGGCAGTGAATGAAAATGGGTGGAGGTAATTTTAATAAATACCAAAAATCCAATTTGACTGAATTGTTGAACATATTGAACACTTGTTTCAGATGTCTTATAGGCTAAACTATTGTCAGCATTAATGTCTTTCTTTTCAAGAAAAAATGCACAAAGGAATAAATTGGTGTGATCTTAATATAGCACCCACCACAATAACAGGAAAGCTAGAGGCATTCAATAAATAATTGTTGAACAATTAAATTGCCATAATACCTCTTTAAAACAATAGCTTAACCTCTCACAGTCCCTCAAACAGCCACTCTAGTAGCTTGTTGGAAGGGGAGGCTTAGTCATATTTCTAGGGACACAGCCAAAGTAAAATGGTCTTTTGGGGTTTTTTTGTTTGTTTTTCTAAAAATATTTCATTATCTCTGCCTGGGTTCTGCCCCCTTAGCATTTCACAATGTCTGTACTTTTTTGTTAGCCTGCCTATTAGACTTCATGAAAAAGCAAATAAAAGGATCAAAATTTTCTTTATGGGAAAAAACAAAAAAAACCACAAAACATAATAACAATATTTTACTTCAGCAGTGTCATAATTTACTGGGTCTTTAATAATGTAACTTTTTCAGAATGAAGAAAGGTCAGACTTCTATCCCTAAATCACCTTTACGATAATGGCATTGTTTTTTCTTCCCCACTATTTTAAGATCAATTTTAGCCATCTAGAGGTCAATGTTTTCATTATTTAGCAATGGGGTATGATTTAGATGCCTTTTCCCCTGTATCTAGTGCTTTCTCACAAATATTTCCTCAATCTTTAGCTAACATGATTACAGAAAAAAAGAAACGTGGAGTGCATTTCCCTCAGCTTCTTCCTCATTGCATCTCATACAAAAATAAATTGTTACTGGTATGCTGCCTGTGCTCGTAGGAGCTATAGTGAATGAATCTTAGATCCACTAAAACAGAAGTTTAAAAAACATACCCACCGTAGAAGGTCCAAGATGGCAGATTAAGTAAACCCTGTGCCTGCAGCCTCCCAGGGTCACACCAAAATTACAAATAAGTTATAGAACATTCAATTTCAGGAATCATCTGAAGACTAGCTGAACAGAACCCCTATAACTAAGGATCTAAAGAAGAGGCCACATAAAAACTTGTAGGAGGGACAGAGACATGAAATGGGCTGACCACAAACCCACAGGTAGTGGTTGAACACTGCTCCCAGTGTTCAACAAGACACCTCCTTGGTAGAGATTCCCCCAAAAGAGTAAGGGGTCTGAGTTCCACACCAGGCTTTGCAGCCCAAGGATCCTGTACCAGGAAGAGGAATTCCCACAACATCTGGCAGTGGAAATTAGCGAGAACTCAGTCCATCCCAGTGAGACTGAAGATGACTGGAAACTCAGATGCACTCTTAGAGAGACTGCACACAGACTCACTTGCTTGCAAACACTCACCTAGTCTCCAGTGAAGGGGCAACAACTTAAAAGGTGCCAGAGATATATAGTGAAAGACTGAGTTATATGTCTTTGGGCGAGGGCTGGAGGGACCAACCACTGTCCTCTGGAGCCTACCTCACATGTAGCTCACCCGAGGGTGCTATCTTTTCTGAGTTGAACTCTCCCACCAGGTCAACCAGCCTGGCACATCCACCTAAAGATGCTCTTTCAAAGGCTTAGCCTTATGGGCAGCCAGCAGGCAGCAACATGCATAGAGGGCCCTAGGACATCAGCTAAGCTGCCTCAGGCCCAATACTGGTGGCAGCTGGGCTCAGTTCACAAGAAGGCTATCCCCACATGACTCATTGTCCAGCACAGTGAACAGCCAACCACATATAATTGTGTATATCCTATTGAGAAACCCTGAGCCAATCACAGGCAAGGCTGAAATAGGTCTTTACGGAAGCACCTGCCAAGAGACACAAGAGAAAACACAACCAGCGACCAGGTTCAGACCAACCAGAGCACTACCTGGTTAGCCCCACAAGTGGCACACCCAAAGGCTGGACTAAACAAGCACAAGAGCCTGTGGGAGTGAACCCGACTCAAAGTCATCAGCACCTGCACAACATTTCATACACTGTGGACAAAGCCAATGCTCACAGTCAGTCAGCCTGGGAGTCAATCCCACCCACTGATGCACCAAAAGCAACCTGGTCTTAACTATAACAGGAGAATACATACAATACACACAAGGGACACTCATGGAATACACACACAGGAGATCAGGAAGATTGCATCATTGGGCCACAGAGGACACATACTATACAAGGCCACCCAGCAAAGATTGAAAGACATAGGAAGTCTAACTAATACATAGAAGCAAACACAGGGAGGCACCTAGAATGAGGAAACAAAGAAACATGTTACAAATAAAAGAACAGGAGAAACCTCCAGAGATAGAACTAAATGAAATGGAGGTAACCAACCTACCAGAGAAAGAGTTTAAAACACTGGTTGTAAAAATTCTTAAAGAACTTAGTGAGAATTTCAATGAGGAGATAGTAAGCATAAAGAAGGACATAGAAATGATAAAAAAAGAACCAGTCAGAAATAAATACAACAATAATAGAAATGAAGAATGCACTAGAATAAATCAACAGCAGATTAGATGAAGCAAGGGATCAAATCAGTGATTTAGATGACAAGGTAGCAAAAAACACCGAATCAGAACAGTGAAAACATACATACATACATACATACATACATACATACATACATACATACATATATACATACATACACAAATAAATAAATAAAATAAAATAAAATAAAATAAAATAAAATAAGCAGAAGATTGTTTAAGACACATTTGGGATAACATCAATCCTAATAACATTCGAATAATAGGAGTGCTAGAAGGAGAAGAGAGAGAGCAAAGTATCAAGAACCTAGAAGTACTCTATACAGCAAGGCAAGGCTATCATTTAAAATTGAAGGAGATATAAAGAGCTTCCCAGACAAGAGAAACCTAAAGGAATTCATTACCACCAAGCCAGTATTGCAAGAATTGTTAAAAGGACTCATTTAAGCAGAAGGAGAAAACAAACAAAGATAAAATATATGATAATAAAATGGCAATGACTATGTATTTATCACTAATCAATTTAAATGTAAATGGATTAAATGTTCCAATAAAATAACATATGGTAGCTGAATGGATGAGAAAACAAGACCCATGCATATACTGTCTACATGAGAGCCACTTCAGATTGAGAGGCACATATAGACTGAAAGTAAAGAGATGAAAAAAGATATTCCATGCAAATGGAAAAAGCTGGGGTAACATACTTATATCAGACAAAACAGACTTTAACATGAAGACTATAATAAGAGAAAAAGAAGGACATTACATAATTAATAAAGGGATCAATCCAACAAGAAGATATAGCCATAGTAAACATTTATGCACCCAAGAAAGGAGCACCTAAACATATATAAAAAAATACTGACCAACATAAAGGCAGAGATCAACAGTAACATAATCATAGTAGGGGACTTTAACACTCTACTGATACCAATGGACAGATCTTCCACCCAGAAAAATAAACACTGGAACAGCACCTTAAGTGACACACTACACCAGATGGATTTAATTGATATTTTTACAACATTTCAACCCCAAACAGCAGAATATACATTCTTTTCAAGTGCACATGGGACATTTTCCAAAATAGACTATGTGTTAAGCAACAAAACAAGTCTCAATAAATTTAAGAAGATTGATATAAAACCTAGTGTCTGCTATGAACACAATGGTACAAAACTGAAAAATAATTACAACAAACAAAACTGAAAAACACAAACACATGGAGGCTAAATAACATAATACTACATAATGCATAGGTCAACAATGAGATCAAGGAAGAAATCAAAAATAACTTGAGACAAACAAAAATTTAAAACACAATGACAGAAAATGTATTGGACACAGCAAAAGCAGCCCTTAAGGGTGTAATTCATAGCAATGCAAGCTTGCCTAAAAAAGAAGAAAAATTTTGAACAATGTAAGTTTACACCTAAGGAATCTGGAAAAAGAACAGCAAAAACAAAGCTGAAAGTGAGAATGAGGAAGGAAATAATAAAGATCAAAGTAGAAATAAACAAAACAGAGACTAAAAAACAATAAAAAGATCAATGAAAGCAAGAGCTGGTTTTTTGAAAAGATAAGTAAAATTGACAAAACTTTAACCAGACTAATAAAGAGAGAGAGAGAGAGAGAGAGAGAGAGAGAGAGAGAGAGAGAGAGAGAGAGAGAGAGAGAGAGAAACAAAATAAATAAAATCAGAAAAGAAAAAGGAGAAGTGACAGTGGACCCCACAGAGGGGAAAATTGAAGAAAATATGATGAACAATGATATGCCAACAAATTGGACAATCTGGAAGAAACAGATAAATTCCTAGAAGCATACAATTTTTCCATGCCTGAGTCAAGAAGAAACAGAAAATTTGAACCATAAAAATTACAACTAACAAAATCAAATCAGGTATCTACAACCTCCCAACAAAACAAAGTCCTGGACCAGATGGCATCACAGGTGAATTTCACCAACATTCAAAAAAGAATTTACACCTATTCTTCTCAAACTATTCCAACAAATTCAACAGGAGGAAAGGCTCCTAAGCTCATTTTACAAGGCCACCATTACCCTAAATCCAAACTAAACAAACACATTACAAAAAAAGAAAATAATTGGCCAAAATTCATGATGAACATAAATGCAAAAATCCTCAAAAAAATCATAGCAAACTGAATTTAGCAATACATTATAATGATCATATATATACCATGATTAAGTGAGATTTATTCCTGGTAGGTAAGGTTGGTTCAATATCCACAGATCAATTAAGGTGATATACCCCATAAAAAAATGAAAATAAAAGAAATCATATGGTCGTATCAATTGATGCAGAAAAAGCATTTGACAAATTCCAGCCTCCATTTATAATAAAAACTCTCAGCAAAGTGAAAGCAGAGGTAACATATCTCAACATAATAAAGGCTATATATGACGACCCCATAGCTAAATTGATACTCAATGGGGAAAGGCTAAAATCATTCTCCTCAAGATCAGGAACAAGACAAGGATGCCCATTTTCATCACTTTTATTCAACATAGTTCTGGAAGTCCTAGCCACAGCAATGAGACTAGAGAAAGAAACAAAAGGAATCTAAATGAAAAAGGAAGCAGTAAAACTGTCATTATTTGCAGATGACATGATGCTATAGATAGAGAACACCAAAGATTCCACCAAAAAATATTAGAACTGATAAATGAATTTAGGAAACTAGTAGAATAGAAAATTAATATTCAGAAAGTAGTTGCATTTTTATCCACCAATAATGAGCTGTCAGAAAGGGAAATTAAGAAAACAATCCCATTTACAATTGCATTAAAAAAATGTTTAAGAATAATTTAACCAAGGAAGTAAAAGAACTGTACTCAGAAAATTATGAGACATTTAAGAGAAAAATTAAAGAAAATACAAATAAATGGTAACATATGCCATGTTCATGGATAGGAAGAAATAATATAGTTAAAATGTCCATACTACCCAAAGCAATCTAGAGATTCAATGCAATCCCTATCAAAATACCAATGGCATTTTTTCACAGAACTAGAACAAACAATCCTAAAATTTATATAAATCCATAAAAGACCCTGAATAGTCAGAAATCCTAAGAAAGATTAACAAAGCTGGACTTATCACACTACCTGATATCGAATTATACTACAAGGCCATAGTAACTAAAACAGCATGGTATTGGCACAAAAACAGACACATAGATCAATGGAACACAATAGAGAGCCCAGAAATAAATCCATCCCTATATGGTCATTTAATCTATGACAAAGGAAACAAGAATTTACAATGGGGTAAATGGAGTCTATTCGATAAATGGTGCTGGAAAAACTGGACAGATACATGCAAAAAAATTGAAACTATACCACATTCGTATGCCATATACAAGAATAAACTCAAAATGGATTAAAAATTGAATGTAAGACCTGAAGTCATAAAATTCCTAGAAGAAAATATAGGAAGTAAGTACTAAATCTAATGACTTAGTAATGTTTTGACTGATATATCTCCTTGGCAAGAGAAACAAAAGAAAAAATACACAAATTGGAACTTCAACAAACTAAAAAGTCTTTACATGGCAAAGGAAATCACCAACAAAAGAAAAAGACATCCTACTGAATGGGAGAAGATATTTGCCAATGATACATCTGATAAGGGGCTACTCTCTGAAATTTATTAAAAAAACTCAACACACACACACACACACACACACACACACACACACACACACACACACACACAAAATCCAAAAAAATGGACAGAAGAAACGAACAGACATTTCTCCAAAGAGGACATACAGATGGCCAATAGACATATGAAAAGATGCTGAACATCACTAATCATCAGAGAAACGCAAAGAACAACAATGAGATACCACTTCACTCCTGTCAGAATGGCTATCATCAATTAGCAAGCAACAAGTGTCCCAGAGATTGTAGAGAAAAGTGAACCTTTGTGTACTGCTGATGGGAATACAAATTGATGCAGCCACTGTGGGAAAGTGTATGGAGGTTCCTCAAATAACTAAAAATTCCACTACTGTATATTTAGCAAAGAAATCCAAAATACTAATTTGAAAAAAATACCCTTATGTACACCCTTATGTTTACTGCAGCAATGTTCACAATAGCCAAAATATGGAAACAACCAATATGCCTATCAACAGATAATTGGATGAAGAAATTGTGGTACATTTATACAATGGAGTATTACTCTAGCATAAAATAGAATGAAATCTTATTATTTGCAACAACATGGATGGACCTAAAAGGTACAATTCTAAGTGACTTAATTCAGACTGTGAAAGACAAATACCAAAAGATCTCACTTATGTTGAATCTAAAAAAAACAGAATAAATGAATAAACAATACAGAAATAGACTCATAGATACAGAGAACAAACTGATCATTGCTAAATGGGAGGGGCTGGGGGTATACGGAATACAGTCAATAATGTAAAAACTATGTATTGTGTCAGATGGGTACAGACATATTGGGGGATTACTTCATAAATTGTATAAATGCCTAACCACTGTGCTGTACACCTGAAACTAATATAAAATAATATTAAATATCAACTATAACTATGTATTTATATTTACATATAATATATTGCTATATATAATATTATGTATATATACTCATATACTATATATATGTATATATACTATATGTATATATGTGTGTGTGTGTGTATATATACATATACACACACACACTTATATACATATATTCACTGTATGTAAAGTATACTCACGTGATGTAAAGGGAGTATAGTCAGTGGTGGTATAATAGCTGTGTACAGTATCAGATAGGTAGTAGACTTGTTGGGGTTAACACTTTGTGAGGTGTGTAAATAATCATTACCTTGTGTTGTACACCTAAAAATAATAAAAAGAAAGAAAAAAAATCCCACCATCATCACCTCTGCACTCAGAATATATTTAAGCAAAAGTAAAAATAGAGTTCAGAGGTATGTGAAAAAGATTCAAACACATCAAGAAACAAGAGTCTCGTTGCTAGGGTGAGGCCTGAATGTTGAACATGCTTCCAGCTTGGACAGGTTGCTGATTGAGACATGGGTGCTCACATGCACGCATGCTGCCTTGAATCCCAGCTCTGCACATGGTTAGTGCCGTGGTGCCAGAGTGCTGACTGGTGGTTGGGCTGCTCTGCCTGCCTGCCTGGCTGCTGATTGGGACAGGTAGAGACTGAGAGTTTTCCTGAGAGTGTTGGACTGGGAGCTGCATGGTAGCGCCATCTGGCCAAGGCATTTGTGGCACGTTTGTGTGGGCTGTTGCCGGTGCAGGAGCACACGCTGCTGAGACTTGGTGGGGGCCACTGACTACACCCTGTGGTGCACTGGGGGCCTGCCCTACCCACCTAGAGCTGTGTTACCAGGGCACCCTGGGCCCCTGGTGCTTGACTCCCACCTCCACAGGCCAGAGAGAGCTTTTGCAGCAGCGGACAGCCCACAGCAACCAGTGGGCATTTTTCATGGTGAGCACGCTCCCAGAGCCCATGGCAGCCAACTGCAGGCAGCTCACTGTGAACCTAAGACGAAGGCCAGCACAGGAGGTGCTGGTCCCTTCCCCTAAACACAACTGGTGCAGAGTTGCACTGAGACTCTTTATTGCTGAGCAAGGGACCTACAGATTTAAGTGGATGGAGAGCCTTTTCTTTCTTTCTTTTTTTCTTATTTCTTTTCTTTTTCTGCTTTTTATTTTATTTATTTATTTGTTGTTGTTTTGGGTTATTTTCTTTTCTTTCAGTCCTTTTTTTCTTCCCCCCCTTTTTAAAAATTATTATTACCATTTTCCCCTTTTTTTTTATATACTTTTTCTTTGTTTCTTTTCTTTCTCTTTCATCTTTTCCATTCATTTTTCTTCTTTTTCTTTTATCTGTTTTCTTGTTGTTGTATCCCAGGTTTGTCTTGTTATTGCTTTGGTTGCTGTTTTTCCATCTTGTTCTGCTGTTTTTGTCTTTTATTTCTCCTGTCTGATCATTGTTTACCAAGTGTTTGTGGGGGTGTATTTGTTTTTTCATGTTGTTGGTTTGCCCTGCTTTGTTTTTGTTTTGTGAAGAGGATGAGGGTCTATCACTGGTCCAGGAGCTGAGACTGCACTGAATTTGTAGAAACCACTGACCACAGCCTGTAACACCACCTCGCCCATCTACAGCTGCATTGATGGGGCACTCTGGGTACCTGGGTGACTGATCCCACCCCCACAAACTGTGGAAAGGTTTTTTACCCGTGGAGCCCTGGGGTCATCTTCATGGTGTTCCACACGAAGCCACTCGTGGAGCAGCTCTTGGGAATTTGTGAGATTGAGGGGGAGGCTGGCTGTAGTGCCCTTGGGATGCTGTACAAAAGGGTCACAAGCAAGATATTGGCATAAGATCTAGATCTGCATTAACAACTTAAAAACCACCAGTCATGTCTCGTAACTCACTTGAACTCCATCCTTCCCAGCTAGTGCCACATCATCGAGGGAAACCTCAACACCAGGTCAAATAGCCAGACACATGCTCCTAAAGAGCCTCTTTCAATAGTCGGGCCTTACGGGCAACTGTAAGGTGGCAACAGGCCTAGGGGGCTTTGGGCCTTTTGCTAAACTACTTCAGGACCAATATTGGTGGTAGCCAGCCTCAATTCACAGAGACCACACCCACATGTCTCCAGGTCCAGCATGGGCAGCAGCCAATGGCATATAGCTTTGAGACACCTACCAGGTAGCCATGGCCTGATAAAAGACAGGGCTGAAACAGCTGAGTGGAAGCCTTGCCCAAGAGACACCAGAACCAATACACCCAGAGGTCAGTGACAGACCAAACCAGAGTACTACCATATTTCCCCGAAAATATGACCTAGCCAGACAATCAGCTCTAATACGTCTTTTGGAGCGAAAATTAATATAAGACCTGGTCTTATTTTGCTATAATATCTTTATAATCTAATCTAATTTAATACCAGGTCTTATATTAATTTTTGCTCCAAAAGACGCATTAGAGCTGACTGTCCAGCTAGGTCTTATTTTCGGGGAAACAGGGTACCTCATTGAACCTACAAGTGGCACTCTCTAAGGAAATTTTCCACAGGCACAAGAGCCCACAAAGGCCAAGCCTTCTCTGAGGGGGTCAACCTCTGCACAGCAGCTCATACATTGTGAGCAGAGCTAATTCTTCCAGCTAATAAGCCGGAGGGTCAATCCCACCATCAGACAAGCCAAAACCAATTAAAGATCAACTACAACACTGACACTGCTGGAATACATGGGACAGGAGAATAGGGAGACTGTGCGATCTGAATATAAAGGACATATTACATAAGACCACCCAGCAATGACTGAGAGAGGCTCCACGGACTAACTGCTGCTGTAAAAACCTTTCCACAGTTTGTGGGGGTGGGATCAGTCACCCAGGTACCCAGAGTGCCCCATCAATGCAGCTGTAGATGGGCGAGGTGGTGTTACAGGCTGTGGTCAGTGGTTTCTACAAATTCAGTAGATCTACCTAATACATCAAAGCAATCACAGAGTGACAGCCAGAATGAGGAAACAAAGAAATATGTCCCAAATTAAAGATCAGAAGAAACCTCTAGAAATGGAACTAAATGAAAGAGGGATTCAACCTATCAGAACAGAGTTTAGAACATTGATAATAAGAATGTTTAAGGAACTTAGTGAGGACATAAAGAAGAATAGAGAAATCATAAAAAAAACAACCACTTAGAACTAAAGAATACAATAATTGAAATGAAGAACACACTTGAAGGAATCACCAGTAGATTAGATGAAGCAGAGGATCAGATCAGATTTAGAAGACAAGATAGCAGAAATCACCCAATCAGAACAACAAAAAGGAAAAAGAATAAAAAGCAATGAAAATTGTTTAAGAGACCTGTAGTACATCAAGCACAACAACATTCACATCATAGAAATACCAGAAGGAGAAGGAACAAGGGATCGAGAACATATTTGAAGAAATAATGACCAAAAACTTCCGTAACCTGGTGAAGGAAATTGACATACAAGCCCAGGTAATGCAGAGAGTTCCAAACAAGGTGAATCCAAACAGGCCCACACCAAGACACATTATAGTTAAAATGGCAAAGGTTAAAGACAAACAGGGAATCCTAAAAGCAGCTAGAGAAAGACAGTAGGTTATATACAAGGGAACTCCTATAAGACTATCCGCTGACTTTTCTACAGAAACTGTGCAGGCCAGAAGGAGTGGCAGGAAATATTCAGTGATGAAAAACAAAGGCCTACAAACAAGATTGCTCTACCTAGTAGGCTATCACTTAAAATTGGAGTGATAAAGAGCTTCTCAGGAAAGAATAAGCTAAAGGAATTCATTACCACAAAACCAGCATTGCAGGACATGTTAAAAGGTCTTCTCTAAACAGAAGAAAGGAGAAAACAAACTAACAAAGGAAGACCAGAAATATGAATAACAAAATGGCAAAAAATATGTACATATCAATAATCGCTTCAAATGTGAATGGGCTAAATCAAAAGACATAGAGTGGCTTAGTGGGTAAGAAAACAGGATCCATGCTTATGTTGTTTACAAGAGATTCATCTCAGATCAAAAGACACACACAGACTGAAGGTAAAGGCATGGGATAAGATATTTCATACAAATGAAAATGAGAAAAAGCTGGAGTAGCAATACTTATTTCAGACAAAATAGGCTTTATGATGACAACTACAATAAAAGACAAAAAAGGGCCCTACCTAATTATAAAGGGATCAATCCAACAAAAGGACATAACCCTAGTAAACATCTATGCACCCAATGTAGAAGCTCCTAAGTATATAAAACAATTTATGACTGACATAAAGTCAGAGATCAACATTAGCACTATTGTAGTAAGGGAGTTCAACACCCCATTGTCACCAATGGACAGATCCTCCAGACAGAAAATCAACTTGGAAACAGTGGCCTTAATTGGCACTTTAGACCAGTTGGATTTAACCAATATTTTTAGAGCATTTCTCCTCAAATAAGCAGAATATACATTCTTCTCAAGTGTACATGGTACGTTTTCAAAGATAGACCACATGCTAAGCCACAAAACAAGTCTCACTAAATTTAAGAAGACTGAAATCAGATTAAGCATCTTCTCTGACCACAATGCTATGAAACTAGAAATCAATTATAGGAAGGAATCTAGAAAACATACAAATACATGCAGGCTGAATAACATGTTACTAAATAGCAAGTAGGTCAGTAATGAGATCAAGGAAGAAATCAAAAGGTACCTCGAGACAAACAAAAATCAAAACTCAACTACCCACAATCTATGGGATGCAGCAAAAGCAGTGCTAAGAGGGAAATTCATAGCAATACAGACCTATATCAAGAAACAAGAAAAATCTCAAATCAACAGGCTATCTTTACACCTAAGGGAAATGGAAAAAGAACAGAAAAACAAGCCCGAAGGGAGTACAAGGAAGGAAATAATAAATATCAGAGCATAAATAAATGAAATAGAGACCTAAAAAAACTACAAAAGATAAATGAAACCAAGAGCTGGTTTTTTGAAAAGATAAACAATGTCAACAAACCGTTAGCCAGACTCACCAAGAAAAAGAGAGAGAGGACCCAAACTAATAAATTCAAAAATGAAAGAGGAGAAGTGAGAACAGATACCACAGAAATAAAGAAAATGTTAAGAAAATTCTGTGAGTAACTATGTGCCGACAAATTAGACAATCTGGAGGAAATGGATACATTTCTAGAAGCATACAATCTTCCAAGGCTGAATCAAGAAGAAACAGAAACTCCGAATGACTGATTACTACCAAACAAATTGAATCAGTAAGCAACAAGCTCCCAACAAGCAAAAGTCCTGGACCAGATGGCTTCACAGGTTAATTTTATAAAAAATTCAAAAAAGATTTAACAACTATTCTCAAACTATTCCCAAAACTCCAGAAAGAGGGAAGGGTCCCACGCACATTTTACATGGCCACTCTTACTCTGATCCCAAAACCAGACAAAGACATTACAAAAGAAACAAACATATATATTACAGGCTGATATCCCTGATGAACATAGACACAAAATCCTCAACAAAATACTAGCAAATCATATTCAGCAACACATTAAAAACATCATATACCACAATCAAGTGGGATTCATTCCTGGTATGCAAGGTTGGTTCAATATCTGCAAATCAATTAATGTGACACACCACATTAATAAAATGAAAAATAAAAATCATATGATCATATAAACAGATGCAGAAAAATCATTTGACAAAATCCAGCAGCAATTTATGATAAAAACTTGTAGCAATGTGGGAATAGAAGGATCATATCTCAACATAATGAAGGGCACATAAAATAAACCCACAGCTAACATCTTACTCAATGGAGAAAGTCTAAAACCTTTCCCCTTAAGATCAGGAACAAGATAAGGCTGCCCACTTTCACCACTTTTATTCAACATAGGTCTGGAAGTCCTACCCACAGAAATCACAGAAGAAAAATAAATAAAAGGCATCCAAATTGGAAAGGACGAAATAAATTTGTTTTTATATGCAGATGACATGATACTCTATACAGAGAACCCCAAAGACTCCACCAAAAGTCTATTAGAACTGATAAATGAATTTAGTAAAGTAGCAGGATACAAAATTAATATTCAGAAATCAGTTGCATTTGTATACACCAAGAATAAACTATCAGAAGGAGAAATCAAGAAATCAATCCCATTTACAATTGCTTTGAAAACAATAAAATGCATAGGGATAAATTTAACCAAAGAAGTAAAAGACCTGTACTCAAGAAATTATATGACACTGAAGAGAGAAATCAAAGAAGATACAAATAAATGGAAACACATACCATGTTCATTAACAGGAAGAATTAATATAGTTAAAATGTCATTACTATGTAAGGCAGTATATAGATTCAACACAATTCCTATCAAACTACAAAGGACATTTTTCACAGAACTAGAACATACAATCCTAAAATTTATATGGAAACATAGAAGATTCAGAATAGCCATGGCAACCTTGAGAAATAAGAACAAAGAGGGAGGTATCATGATACCTGACAACAAATCATCTACAAGCTATAGTAATCAAAACAGCATGGTACTGGCATAAAAACAGACACATAGATCAATGGAACAGAATAGAGAGCCAAGAAATAAATCCACACCTATACGGTCATTATCTATGATAATGGAAGCAATAATTTACACTGGGGTAAAGAGAGTGTATTCAATAAATGATGCGGGGAAAACAGGAGTGACACATGCAAAAAAATGAAACTGGACCACCTCCTTTCACCATATATAAGAAGAAATTCAAAATGGATTAAAGACTGAAATGTAAGACTGAAAAACCATAAAACTCCTAGAAGAAAATACAGGGAATAAATTTGCAGACATTACTTTGAGTAATATTTTCACTGATATATTCCCTCAGGCAAGGGAAGTAAAAGAAGAGAAAAACTAACATGTGGGATTACATCAAACTTAAAAGTTTTTTTCACAGCAAAGGAAGCCATCAATAAAACAAAAAGGCAGCCTACTGAGTGGGAGAAAATACTTGTCAATGATACATCTGATAAGGGGTTAATATCGAAAATTTATTGACACTCATTCAGCTCAACACCAAAAAAGCAGGCAATCCAATTAAAAAATGTGCAGAGGATAGGAAGAGACATTTCTCTAAAGAGGACATTCAGATGGCCAACAGATATATGAAAAAAATGCTCTCACTAATAATTAGAGAAATGCAAATAAAAACCACAGTGAGATACTACTTCACTCCAGTCAGAATGGCTATCATCAATAAATCAACAAACAACAACTGCTGGTGAGGTTGTGGAGAAAAGGGAACCCTGGTGCACTGTTGGTGGAATTGCAGATCGTTGCAGCCACTATTGAATTCAGTATGGAGGTATGTCAATAAAATGGAAATAGAATTACCATAGGACACAGCAATTCCACTCTTGGGTATCTATCCAGAGAAATCCAAGATGCTAATTCGAAAAAATATATGCACATCTATGTTTATTGCAGTGCTATTTACAATAGCCAAAACTTGGAAACAGAAATGCCCATCGGTAGACGACTGGATTAAGAAACTGTGGTACATTTATACAATGGAGTATTACTCAATATAAAAAAGAATTAAATCTTACCATTTGCAATGATATGGATGGACCTAGAGATTATGCTAAGTGAAATATGTCAGTTGGAGAAAGACAAATACCATATGATTACACTTATGTGTGTAATCTAAAGAACTGAATAAATCAGCAAATAAACAGAAATAGTCTCAGAGATACAGAGAAAAAACTGATGGTTGCTAGAAGGGAGGGGGTGGGGATGAGGAAGAAGGGGAAGGGATTAGACAACATAAATTGGTAACTACAATATTGCCACGGGGACATGAAATACAGTTTGGGGAATATAATCAATAATGTTGTAAAGATTTTATAGTGTCAGATGGGCACAGGTCTTATTAAGGAGACCACTTCATGGACAGTGTAGATGCTTGACCACTGCACTGCACACCTGAAGCTGAAATTGACTAATAGAGTATCTGAACTATAATTTAATATAAATAGTCATGAAATATAGAGTACAGCATAGGGAAGAGTCAGTGGAATTGTAATAGATATATACAATGTCAGAGGGGCAATAGATTGGGGGAGGGGGTTATCACTTTGTGAGGGGTGAAATGTCTAACTATTGCATTGTTTTGTACACCTGAAACTTATTTAAAAAAATAAATAAAAGGAACAAGAGTCATCCAATAACCATCAAACTACATTCACTTTAAGTTAAATAACTGTATTTTGGATGTCATATATGTATACACTCCAGGGAAGGAATCTAATTTGATCATGTTTGTGACATCTCAAGACTAGCCTAAATGAAGCTGAATGGATGACTTCACATATCAGTCAGTAGTTCTCAAGCTTGTGATAAATATCACCTGGTAGGTACACTAAAATGTCTTATGTCTTGCCCTAAAGTATTCTGAATAGCTAATTTGAGAGAGAGCCAGTAATTCCACATTTTTTATTTTAAAATAATTTTTAATAAATTTCATATTTTACATTTATCTTTATACTTTTTTTCTTTCTAAATAAATTTATTGAGATGACAATGGTTAGTAAAATTACATAGGTTTCAAGTGCACAATTCTGTAATACATCATCTATATATCACATTGTGTGTTTACCACCTAGAGTCAGTTCTCCTTCCATCACCATATACTTGACCCAATTTACCCTCTTCTGCTATCCCCCCTCCCCTCTTTCCCTCTGGTAACCACTAAACTGTTGTCTGTGTCTATGAGTTTTTGTTTCTTTATTTGTTTGTCTTCTTCTTTTGTTGCTTTCTGTTTTATATCTTACATATGAGTGAAGTCATATGATTCTCGACTTTTTTGTCTGACTTATTTTGCTTAGTTAGCATAAGAATCTCAAGATCCATTCATGTTGTTGCAAATGGCAATATTTCATCTTTTCTTATGGCAGAGTAGTAGTCTATTGTGTATATATACCACATCTTCTTTATCCAGTCATCTATTGAAAGACACTTTTGTTGTTTCCATGTCTTGGCCACCGTAGTTCAATGGTCACTACGCCACCCTTTGAGAAACAACAGCAAACAGTGTTTGTAATTACAGTAGTCTAAAAAGGTCACTGACTTATCACTGATGGTAGGAATTTTTTCATTTGAAAGTTAAAATATAAGATCAGATCACCTTGGAGTACCACAGCAGACCTTATGCCAATGTGTATAAGATTCTTTCCACTTGACAGCAGATTTGTTTGGGAAATGCCCAGCGGATGCCTGGAAGGCAAACTCTATCAATCTCCTAATTTGTTGCTTGGATCCTGTCCTATTCTTTCCAAAGAACGACATGGTTCCTGAAGGCATAATCACATCTATTTTTCTTCAAAAGTAATACTTCATAGTGTGTTCACTAGACAGACAATGATAACATGTGAGAATTACAGAGGTACTGAGTGATCATGGAGTGCAATCTAACTCTTTGATCTCTACTGCTGCTCTCCACTTGGCTGCTCCATGGGTGACTTCACCCACTGTCTAAGAATTTGGTCACTTTTGTCTCACTTTCATAATCACATTTCTTGATTAGTACCTTTGATAACTTCCTTGGCCCTAGTCACTTTCCAGCCCTGCCTTGTAGTAGCATAATTTAACTGCTGTTCAAGAACTTGCTTGGTCACTGACCCCTCTGATTTACCAGCCACTGATCTTCCACCACTTTTCCTAATACTCTAGCTGCTCTACTATGAAGTTCTGCCATGATTTTTTCTTTAATTAATACCTGTAGAAACTTCAAGGGTTTGACTACCCTCTTTGGATAAATGAGAGAACGTAAAAACCCTCAATTTCCACAGAGAATAGAGTGCCAGGACTTCAGTGGGCCATTCCTCTATCCCTGTTTTCTTGATCCTGTCTATGGCTCCTGATAAAAGGTTTCACAGCATCCCATTAATCAAACACTTGGGCCTCTGCCCCCAATACTCTGGGCCATGGCTATAAATTTACTGCTGTCTAGGACTCCTACTTCCTCTATGAAGACAATGAAATTTCAAAGCTCAGCATTTTCCTTGGAGGCTATTTGAATGCTTCTAGCATTTTAAATTGTCGATCACTGCTTTCTCCTTGAAACACTTTATTTCTTTGCCTTCTAGCACAAAATTCCCATGCTTTTCTGATAAAAATTGAGCTTTTCAGATTGAAGCAGAGGTAGGAGTTGGGCAACCTGAATCATGACCCTTGATCATCCCACTTGCATCCCCTTACCCATAATGGCCTTCTATTAACTCAGTATAATCCCAAGACCTCTAGAAGTTTGAAAAGTAAAAACTATGAGAAAATGTGTCCTAAGAACATTTCTAGATGCTACATATATTATTCACATTTTAGATCACTCAGGGTTAAATTCAATTTTGTCACAATAATCAGAAAATCATCACTGATCAAAGACTTAGATGTGTTTTACACACACATACACACACACACACACACACACACACACACACACACACACACACCAATCTGTGCAGCAAGTTGGGAAGCATATATTTCCATTATGATAAATGAATAGTAATGACAATAATTAGCAACTAACATTTCTAACATTTATAGGGCAAAGACTATGTGTCAGGTACCATATTAATTCTTTTACCTTCTATGCATCATTTATTGTTCACAACAGCCACACAGGATAACTATAACTACTCCTATTTTACAGATAATGAAACTAGGGTTGATGAGATTAAACAGTTTGCCTAAGTGACAGATTTTCACACAAGCCTCACTGATCCTAAAGCCTTTTTTCTTTTTAACATACCTTGGAACACTGAAATACTGGCTAAATAGACTCTAAAAACCATTTCCTTGAAATTCTCTATTTATCACCAGCAGAGACAATACAAGCAGTAAAGCAAAAAAATTTGGGGAAAAAAAAAAAAAAAAAAGCTGAGCCAAGTAGTATTGGGAAAAGAACTCATAATAAGTTGGGTGTTTCAAAGCAAAGAATTCCAATGTGCCACAAATATTTTCAATATTGAACCACTCAAATGCTCTCTCTAATCAGCCTCAGTGCAGACATTTTGGATTTCACTTTTTATATGAATGTGAACAGTCTGGGTCTAGTATTTCAAAACACAGTTGTTCCAAGACCCCTAGGGAAAGGCAATGAGAAAGAAGGCAGTGTGAGCATACTGGAGATTTTTCCAGATGGTTTGTTTCCACATTAGACTCTCCTCAGCATATTTTGTTTACTTAACCCTATCCTGTCTGATTCCCAACACACACACACACACACACACACACACACACACTCACACACACACACACACACAGTTTTCCTCCAAAACCAAGTTTTCCCCAGATCCTTGACATTTTAATAGGCACCATCATGTAGTCTAATTTCATAAATAATAGGTCAGCTTTTTTATACTCACAGTCATTTAAGTGCTTTCACAGGAGGATTTGTTTTTCTTTAGTCAATCCCTTATTTATTTTTTCTTTTTATTATTCTTTTTTAAAATTTCCTTTATTATTTTTCCATTACAGTAGATGTACTATATTATACTAATTTAAGGTGTACAACATAGTGATTAGACATGTATATAACATGACTACCCCAATAAATCCAGTACCCATGTGGCACCACACATAATTATTACAATATTGACTATATTCCTTATGCTATATCTTACATTCCCATGACTATTTTGTAAGTACCAATTTTTACTTCCTAATCTCCCGACGACTTTCACCTACCTCCAAAAACCTCCTCAATCTGGCAACTATCAAAATGCTCTCTGTATCTATGAGCTTATTTCTGTTTTGATTGTTCATTTATCCTGTTCTCTAGATTCCACATATAAGTAAAATCATATATTTGTTTTTCTCTGTCTGACTTACTCCACTCAGCAAAATATCCTCTAGGTTCATCCATGCTATTGCAGATGGCAAGATTTCAATCTTTTTGACTGAGTAATATTCCATTGTATATATATATTCCATTGTGTGTGTGTATATATATATATATATATATATATATATACGACCTCTGCTTTATCCACTTATCCATTGATATACATCCAGGTTGCCTCAGTATCTTGGCTATTGTAAATAATGATGCAATGAATATATTGATACACATGTCACTTCAAAGTAGTGTTTCGGATTTCTTTGGATAAATATCCAGAAGTGGGATTACTGGATCCTTCTTTGTCTCTTGCTATAGTCATTGTTTTAAAGTCTATTTATCCGATATAAGTATTGCTACCTTAGATTTTTTTCCATTTGCATAAAATATCTTTTTCCATCCCTTTACTTTCAGTCTTTGTGTATCTTTCAATCTGGAGTAGGTCTCCTGTGGACAGATTGTATTGGTCTTGTTTTATTACCTATCCAGCTACCTTATGTCTTTGGATTGGAACATTTAATCCATTTACATTTCAAGTAATTATTGACAGATACAAAGTTATTGTCATTTTATTATTCTCTCCCCCTTCTTCTTTTTTAAAGCAGTCCCTTTAACATTTGTAATACTGGTTTGGTGGTGATGAACTCTTTTAGCTTTTTCATACTTGAGACGCTCTTTATCTCTCCTGGACTTTTAAATGATACCTTTGCTTTGTTGTAGGTTGTAGGTCCTTGCTTTTCAAAACTTTGAATATTTTGTGACAATATCTTGTGGCCTGCAAAGTATCTGTTGAGAAATCAGCTGATAGTCTTATGGAGCCTTCCTTGTAGGTAACTAACTGCCTTTCTCTTGCTGCTTTTAAGATTTGTCTTTGTCTTTAACCTTTGGCTTTTTAATTATGATGTGCTTTTGTGTGGGCCTATTTGGATTCATCTAGTTTGGGAATCTGTGTGCTTCCTGGTCTTGTATGTTTATTTCCTTTGCCAGGTTAGGGAAATTTTTCATCATTATTTCTTCAAATAAGCTTTCAATTTCTTGTTCTTCCTTTTCATCTTCTGGTACCCCTATGAGGCAAATGTTACAATTGATATTGTCACTGAGGTCCCTGATACTATCCTCTTTTTTCAAATTCTTTTTTCTTTTTACTGTTCCAAGTGGGTGTTGTCTGCTACCTTCCAAATCACTGATTCAATTTTCTGCTTCATCTAATCTTCAGTTGATTCCTTTTAGTGTATTCTTCATTTCAGTTATTGTATTCTTCATTTCTGACTTTTTAAAAATGGTTTCTATGTCATTCTTTGTACTTACTGTCTCTTTGTTAAAGTTTTCACTAAGTTCCTTGAGCATCCTTATAACCAATATTTTGAACTCTGTCTCTGGTAATTTGCTTGCATCCGTTTCATTTAGTTCTTCTGTAGTTTTCTGTTATTCTATGATTTGGCCATTCCCCCCCCTCATTTTGCCTGCCTCTCTGTCTTTGTTTCAATGTACAAGGTATGATTAAAACATACAGTGAATGTTTAAATTTAAAAAAAAGCTGTTATAGTAAAAGACACATTGCCATTACTCCTCCTTAGAATACTCTCTACCTCACTTCGAACACACTTATCCCACTGTTCTTGCCACTTTCTGAAGCAGTTCTGGAAGTCCTCTTTCACGAGTGTCTTTAGTTGTGCTGTCATGCCTGCCTCAGTGTACTGAATCAATTCAAAATGTTTAACTTTCATGATCATTTTGACTTTGGGGAAGAGCCAGAATTTGCATGGTGCCAGATCCGGTGAATAAGATGGATGAGGACACACCATAATGTTTTTATTTGACAGGAATTGCCATACCAGAAGCGATGTGCAACATGGAGCATTGCCATGATGTCCATTTCTTAGGTCATTTGCTACACATATTTCTTAAATGCTCTAATAAGTCCTTATAACATTCAGAGTTCACTGTAGTGTTTCTGGGTGCAAATTCATCTCACACAATTCCACCGAGGTCAAAAAACACAACTACTACGTTTCCCTGAAAATAAGACCTAGCCAGACAATCAGCTGTAATGCGTGTTTTGGAGAAAAAATTAATATAAGACCTGGTCTTATATAACATAATATAATATAAGACTGGATCTTATATTAATTCTTGCTCCAAAAGACACATTAGAGCTGATTGTCCAGCTAGGTCTTATTTTCAGGGAAATACTGTAACATCACCTTGATATTACTCATAGATCTTGATTGATGCACCTTTTTTGCTCAAGGAGAACTGGATGATTTCCATTGAGAACTCTGAACCTTGGTCTCAAGATTACAACCATAGACCCAAGTTTCATCTCCTATGATAACATGTCTTAAAAGCTGGAATGTGAAGCAGCATGATCGTGCAACTCCAATGAAATTGATAAATGCTGCTGCTTTTGTTCGACAGTCAACACACATGGAACAAATTTCATATTCACTTACCTCATGTTCAAATCTGTCATTAAAATGCTTTGAATGAAACCATAAGAGATGTTCAGATCTTCAGAAATTTCCCTAATAATCAATCGCCTGTTTGATTGAATCATTTAGCTTACTCTTTCAACAATCTCTTCGGTTTTTGATGTTGAAAGATGTCCCAATCTCTCCTCATCTTCCATCAATTCAGAACCATTATGAAATCACTCAAACCACTTTTAAACCATCTTCATGGTCACTACAACATCACCATAAACTAATTTTAACATTTTGTGTGTTTCTTTAGCTATTTTTTGCAGTTTGAAACACAATGTCATGTTAATGCGTTGTTCGTGATCCATGATTTATGGCACAATTTACAACTCACGATATCTCGACCATAGCTCACACCTGACTGACTGCACTGCACCAAACATATTGAAACTTGTCACACACTGTTACCAAGGTTTGATGCTACACTTCCTACATTGAAGATCACTGCCTTTCCATTGGATGGCACTTAGCAGTATTAACCATATATATATATATAATATATTATATATCATATATATTATGTATTATATATATATAGTATATATGATATATATATATAATCATATATATAATATATTATATATCATATATATAATAAAACTATATATATATATATATATATATATATATAGTTAATACTGCTGCCAAGTGCCATCCAACAGAAAGGACGGCACTAATTATATATATAATTATCACACTTCATATTAAGTAGATCTCCTAGGTCTCTCAGTTTTTGCCAGGTGATCTTATGTAGTAAGTGTACCATATTGCCCAGTGATGCAGCCTTCCTGATCACCTGTGCCATGTGCTCCAGGAATGTCCCTTGTATTGGTTGCGTGTGCCATCTTATTGTAGTTGGGCCTTGTTTGTTCTTGGCACATTATTGCATGGGATTGACACTCAGGCTGAGCGACTATGAGGATTGGCCACACCCACAGACTATGAGCTGCTGTGTGGGGGCTGAGTCCAGAGAATGGGATTTATCCCAGCATGCTCATTTTCATATTGAGATCACTCTTTGTGTGTGCTGCTTGTGGAGCTAATCAGGTAGTTCTCTGCTGTGGTCTGAAGCCGGCCTCCATGTTTGTTGATTCTGGGTCTTCTCAGGAAAAGCTCCCATACAGGCCAAGTCCAGCTGTTGCCTGTGACAAGCCTGAGGCTACCTGGTAGGAACTATAAAGCAGTCTGCAGTTGGTTGCTGCCTGTGCTGGATGGACCTGGAGGCATGTGGGAGAGGCCACACTGAGAACCACGGCTGGCTGCCACCAGATAGGGCCTAGAGCAACTCTGCACAAGGCCCAGGTCACCCCAAAGCCTGGCACTACCTATTCACTGCCTATAAGGCTCAGCCAGAGAAAGTCTAGGGTAGTATGCAAGCTGAGTGAGGCAGGGTCTCAGGTAGTCACCAGGGTGGGATGAGTGGTATTCACCTGTTTAATGTTGATTCGTATTTTGTGCTAGTGCTGAGCCTATGGTCACTCCACAAAATATCCAGACCTCACCAAGGCCAGCACCTGCTCTCCTCAGGCCCATAGAACTGAGAGTTTTCCAAGAAAGACTGCAGCACAGGTTGGAGCTGGTTGCCTTTCACTAAAAGTGCCACAGGCAGTAGTGCTCATGCCACGGTGGGTTGTTTGCTTCTGCAAGAGCCTCCTGCAGTGTGCAGGTCAGAGCTGCTTGCCTGGGCAAAGAAAGTGCCTCTGGTGTTGCATGAATTTGCATGGCTTGATCCCAGGGAGTTACTGGGGTGAAGCGAGTGGAGCTCACCAGGCCAGTGCAGATTCAGATTTGGCCATGTGGGGAAGAGCTCAATATTTGAAAGATGGGACCTGCCTGCAGGCTACACAGGAGGAGGGCTCAACAGAGGGACAAATGGTGGCTGTTCCTCTAGCCCTCGCTCTGAAGCCACATAAATCAGTCTTTCCCTATATATCTCTGGTGCCTCCCAAGGCACCGTCCCTCCACCAGAGGTTAGGGTGAGTGCCTGTGCACCACCAGTGATTCTGTACACAGGCTCTTACAGAGGACATCTGTGTTTCCAGCATCCTCCCATCTCATCTGGAGGGGTGGAGTACTCACTGATTTTCACAGCCAGATATTGTGGGGACTCCTCTTCCCAGCAGTGGAACACTGGGCAGCAGATCTTGGTGTGGGGCTGAGGCTTCTTGCTCTTCAGGGGAAAAATATGCCACTGAGATATCCTTCCCAGTGCTCAACCACCACACATGGGTTTGGCCACAGTCCATTTTGTGTCTGCCCTTCCTATTAATCTTGATGCTGTCTCTTTTTTATATTTTTAGTTATAGGAGTTCTATTCACTAGTCTTCAGATGGTTCTCCAGGTTGATTGTTTTATAATTTATTTGTAATATTAATGTAGTCATGGTAGGAGGCAAGCAAAATGTTTACCTACTTCACCACCTTGCCAAAATCTGATGGCTGGAATTTCTTTAGGCTTTTTAAAGAGGATAGAGGAGAAACCTGAGAAATGTGGGGTATATGAGAAAAAAACAGCTACCACTTGCAAGGAGTTCAGGGTAATTTATATCGTCAAGGAAAACCAAATTTCAGTTAGGACAGGAATGAGAAGGGTGTTCATAGATGTAACTGCAAATATTAGGGATATTATTGATAACAGACCAAGAGTTGCAGATAATGTAGTAGAGTGGTTGAGTGAATCAGGGACAAGTAGGATCTAGAGTCAGATTAAGGGAATCTAGGAAATGAGGTATTAGGAGGGCGTGGGATATCTGGGAGTGATTGAGGGAAACAAATAACACAAGGCATGAAATGATTGGTCCTAGAACTGGGTCTTATTTTAGTCTTTTAGAGCTGCTATAACAGAATATTTTAGACTGGGTGGTTTAAACAACATTCATTTCTAACAGTTCTGGAGGCTGGGAAACCTAAAATTAAGGCACAAGCAAATTTGGTATCTGGTGAGGACCTGATACTAAATGGTTCCTGGTTTATAAATGGCTGTCTTCTTGCTCTGTCCTCACATGGCAGAAGTGGGGAGGGAGCTCTTTGGGAACTATTTTATAATGGCACTAATTCCTTTCACGGGGTTTCCAACCTATGTCATAGTCACCTCCCAAAGGCCCCACCTCCACATACCATTACATTGGGGATTAAGTTTCAACATATGAATTTGGAGGGATGCAAACATTCAGTCTATAGCATGTCTCTTAAGGGGAGATAGGTAATTAGATCTAATAATAGCTTTTTCCTAGGGTATGGTCTTTTAGGATATTTGTAGTGGTGAGGCTGACAATGTTGAGGGGAGTTATTACATTAATATACATCACCCTTAATCCTGCAGTGGGTAATTTTGCCAATTTGGGAGGGGTGGGCTTTTCTGAAGTACCTGAAAACTGGAGCATTTTTAAAATCCAGTGCTGGAAGGGAGGAGGGGTCTTATTGAAAGAATTTGGAGCTATGAAAGCCTACTTTAAACCTAGAAGCCCTCGAGGCTATTTTAAATAAATTTTATGAACTATATTATGTATTACAGAATTGAACACCTGAAACCTATGCAACTTTACTAACAATTGTCACCCCAATAAACTTTAATTAATTGAAAAAAGAAAAAATATATAAACTTCATAAAGGCCTCCTTTACAGACTGCAGTGACAATTTTTCCTTACCAGGATTTCTTTAGTCCTCTCTTAAATCCTTTTAGGTGTTTCTAGATATTACATTGGAAAAAAAAATAAAAAAAACAGAGAAATTATATGGCCAAATAAGTTTGGAAACTGCTAGGTTCAACAAAGATAAAGAGGTTTCTTTTCTGCAGAACACAACAAAATCCTTAATATGGTAATGTGTAATGTGAGTTGTCTAAAAAGGAGATAGTATATTCAGATAAACAGGGATTGGTCCTCCAGAATCACCAACCACACCCAAATTTAGAGAAGAGGAAGGGAAAGACTTGGACTCTAATCTTGTGTGCAGGAGATGAGATGGGGGTCTCTGTATACACTTGTAATGTGCTACCAAAAGTGCATAAATAAATGGGACTTTGTTAATTCAGTCCTGCTTTCCATTGGACTGCACAATCATTTAGAGAACTTTCTTGTTTCTGAAGGACTTTCAAAGGATGGGGGTCCCATCGCTTTAGATTTTACTGTAACTTCCAACAGTGAGTCACTAAACAAACACCTAAATGCATTTGGAAAGATAAGGACTTAAATTGATTTTTTTGTAGTTGAATCACTTTGTAAAGTGAATAAATTAGTATTTAATTTGTAAAGTAAATAACTCTTCTTCATTTGTGTGGTATATATGTAAAACCACAAATCAGAATTTATAGGAATAACAATCTGGTACAAAATTACAGAGAGGAAAAAATACTGACTGCTTATCACTGTCAACTTTGCACATTTACACATCTTGCCAATATGACCTATTTTCAGACTGAAGTCATCAAGAAAGGTTGATATTCTATAGTTATACAATATGTTGTGATGAGGCCTTTATAACAAAAATAGTTAAAATCACCACCATGGCCAATAGGTCAGTGTCTTCGAGCTTCATTTTATATAGTACAAACAAAGAATCATATTTGGAGAATAAATCACATGTCAGTTTAAGGTACTATTTTCTTTCTATAGGTTGCATATTTTAATGTATGTTCTCTAAAGAGAGACAGAGCTCTGCCTCTTTAAAGTGGCCTTTAATTAATGTCTTATAATTGATAGGTGTAAATAAAACAAAAATTTTAAATACATAATGCTATTTCCTGGTTATGCCCCTTTCTCCATTCCATCAGACTTAAGCAAACTTATAATTCTTGTTGTTTAATGAAAGAGTTTAATACAATGGAGAACACAGAGCTGGTTATTTTAAGCAAAGAATAAATAAAATAAAATAAAGTAAAATGAAATAAGAGCTTGGAGTTTAACAATTACCTTAAGTATAATAGTAATAACAACTGTTTTAGACAAAATTCTGAAAAAGCATGGGGAATCTTGATAATAATAATAAAAAAAATATTAGGTTTTTAGAAAGTAATAACCAAAGGCTACTTTTGGATTCTGCATCATTGTTGAACATCTTTTTAAAACATGCTACCCACTTTCCTGCCTGAATAACAACTTGGAACATATTGGTCATGACTAGTAGTTACTTTGTAGGGATTCAGTACTATCGATCTTCCAAAGCCTGAGACAAAGACTAAGAGAGTGAAATGGATTTCAGGGTTTTTTATAGGCACTTTACATACTTTGTCTCATTGGATTCTCACAACAACCCTATAAATAAAGAAAAATTAAGTGATTTAGAGGTGGAGCCAAGATGCAATTCCAAGTCTATTCCACATTGGTTTAATGTACACTCATTCTATGACATTCTTCTAGAAGTTGTTACTCTTTTTACAAAATCCTAAAAATAAGTTTATCTTGCAACCATTTATCTCCTTTTTCTGAAAAGCAAAATGTAGCAGAAGAAAAGAAATAAAGGCCTTTATTACCTGAATTCTATTTAAACAAGCTTTTACTGAAATGAAAATTTAAGGTTTAAATGAAGAATAAACTCCAAATGAGATAACAAAATGAGTACATTTGAAGAATGCAATATACAGGATTTTGTCTTTAATGTTAAACATTTATTTAGAATCTACTCTGTGCTGGAAACAGTGCTAAGCACTCTACATGTAGTACCTAACAGGGTCCAAGTAGAAAACAGCACACTCAAATGGGACAACTAAGAGAGTAATGAAGACACTATTCACAAAAGAGTGAGCAGGGTTAAAGGATGATGCAGTATTCCAGGAATAGCAATGGCCATAAACACTTTACCACCTTAGCTGAAGGGACAAGAGGGAGAAGGTATTTATTGGGATCCAGAAAATATCTTGTTTCCCCAAAAATAAGACGTAGCCAGACAATCAGCTCTAATGCATCTTTTGGAGCAGAAATTAATATAAGACCCGGTATTACATTACATTATATTATATTATATTATATTATATTATATTATATTATATTAAGAACTGGTCTTATAGTAAAATAAGACTGTGTCTTGTATTAATTTTTGCTCCAAAAGACGCATTAGAGATGACTGTCTGGCTAGGTCTTATTTTGGGGGAAACATGGTATTTTAGCTTTAGCTGTAGCTTTAGGAGAGAGCCATCTCAAAGGAACTGGGACCTTATGTAGAACAACAAACCACTGTCAACTCACGACAAACCATCAGAGAAAGAACTAGGGGAATAAATACCCACACTTTCCTCCTGACCTCTGACTCCCTGCTGGCTGAACTGAATTAGAAGCTGCAAGGCAAGGGAGCACCTTGATGCAAGCACTACAAGCCAAAGCCCCATGACACAAGGCAAAGAAGAGCAGGGAATTGGAAAGGAAATGGAAGACTATTAAGCACACATGTGTTTTGAATCCCTACAACATTGGCACAAGTTAGGTCTACTATAATTCTCAGTTCACATATGAGTAAACTGAGGTTTAGAGAGATTAATTTGCCCAAGATCACAATGACAATAACTGAAGCCAAGATTCACACCACAGTTTATCTGAATTCAGAGCTGGTGCTCTTAATCACCACCCTAACTGCACAACAGAATCAACCATGGAGCACTATAGAAGTGTATCACACAGGACCACACCAAAAAGCTACTGAACCAAAATCTCCTGGGGAACTCAGGAATGCGTATTATTTTAAAGTTCCACAGATGACTCTGATGTACACCAGAGTTGAGAAATAATGGCTTTTTGTCATGCAGGGTGTCATGAGGGATCTCAGCTCCTGCTCCCCACATAAGAACACAGGATATGGTGAGGCCAAAAAGGAACACCCACAGAGCCAAAGATAGGGGAACGCCACTATATTCTCACTGGCGGTTGGGTTGGAGACACAGGAAGCAGGATCCACAGGATCCACACGATCTGCCATCTGCGGTCTGCTTCTCTGCCAACCAACCACCAATCCCACCTGCTAGCTGCAATCCACCATGCTAACTGCAATCCGCGCTTGCTAGCTCAGCCATCATCTTCTTGCTAGCCCCCCATTTGCTGCTAGCGTAGGCACAGCGGTTATATTAGTGGCCAATGGCTCACTGGTTTACAGCTGATGGCCAACTAGCCACAGCTGATGGCCATCCAATCACAGTTGATGGCCATTTACTACCTGAACCAGCACCTTTCCACGTGAGGCCAAGAGCCTGGAAACTGCACTCCTGGCTCTGTCCCCACACTTTTGTTATACAATTCCTCAATAGTGACTTTCGGTAAGTCACTTGACCTCTTTGAGCATCAGTTATACTATCTGTAAACTGTGGGTAAACTACTAGCATGATTTCCTATTGTTCAAATTAAATAGGGTAACATTATATATATATACATATATATATATATATATATATGTATATATATATATATATATGAGTATATATGAGTGTATATATATATATATATATAAAATGCAATTTCTGATACACGAAAGGTACTCAATAAACTGTCTGTTCTGTTTTGTTTTCCAATATTTTCCCCTTCCCTGAAGAATTCTTTCAGAGTAGCTACCCAATCACTCAAAGATACTATAGTTTTACATCTTTAGTGTTAAATCTCTCAAAATCCTGATCCCCGACCCCAAGAAAGTATAGTATAACTCTCATCCAGCACAAAGCAGTCATAATTAAATACAGAATAATGAAAAATGCACAAAACACCTACAAATATAAAAAATAAAAGAGAAACAAATATAAATGTGAAAATTATAGTTGCCTCATAAATCATGTGTGATTATACAAAATATTATTATTGTTTTTGTCCCATGGAATAAGTCTTCAGCAATAAAACATCCCTTCAATCCCTCTTCTCTCCCTGAATATCATCTGATGTACATGTATGGTTTTAACTACCACTTTTATGCTGATGGCTCACGCATCTATAAATTCAGTCATGAACAAATTAATCTCTCTAAACCTCAGTTTACTTCTAAGTTCCAGACTAAAATAAATATGCAAATGCCTAAGAGACATATCTACTCAGATGTTCCACAAACCCCTCCTAGGCATGGCCAAAACTGAACTTACAAGCACATCTCTTCTGCTCCCTTTCTTAGCTAATGATAACAACACACACCCAAACTAGGAAACTGGAATTGAAATCTTTCATTCAAGTAGTTACCAAATCCTACCAATTTTTTGACTACACAATAATTTAATTATCTGTTTTCCATATAATGAATATTTAGGTTTCCCAATTTTTTTTTCATTTTTCCCCATAACTTTTTTTTCTTTTTTTCTTTTTTTCATTTATTTATTTATTTATTTATTTATTTATTTATTTATTTATTTAAAAATTTATTGGGGTGACAATTGTTAGTAAAATTACATAGATTTCAGGTGTACAATTCTGTATTACATCATCTATAAATCCCACTGTGTGTTCACCACCCAGAGTCAGTTCTCCTTCCATCACCATATATTTGATCTCCCTTACCCTCATATCCCACCCCACACCCGACTTACCCTCTGGTAGCCACTAAACTATTGTCTGTGTCTATGAGTTCTTGTTTCTCATTTGTTTGTCTTGTTCTTTTGCTGTTTTTGGTTTATATACCACATATCAGTAAAATCACATGGCTCTCTGCTTTTTCTGTCTGACTTATTTCGCTTAGCATTATACCCTCATGATCCATCCATGTTGTCACAAATGTTCCTATATCATCTTTTCTTACCTTCGAATAGTATTCCATTGTGTATATATACCACAACTTCTTTATCCATTCATCTATCGAAGGACATTTTGGTTGTTTCCATGTCTTGGTCACTGTAAACAAAGCTGCAATGAACATTGGAGAACATGTGTCTTTATATATAAATGTTTTCAGATTTTTTGGGTAGATACCCAGGAGAGGGATTGCTGGGTCATATGGCAATTCTATTCGTAATTTTTTGAGGAACCTCCACACTGCCTTCCATAGCGGCTGCACCAGTCTGCATTCCCACCAACAGTGTATGAGGGTTCCTTTTACTCCACAGCCTCTCCAACACTTGTTACTATTTGTCTTGTTGATGATAGCCATTCTGACTGTGGTGAGGTGATATCTCATTATGGTTTTTATTTGCATTTCTCTGGTGATTAGTGATGTTGAGCATTTTTCCATATGTCTATTTGCCATTTGTATGTCCTCTTTGGAGAAATGTCTCTTCAAGTCCTCTGCCCATTTTTCAATTGAATTGTTTGTTTTTTTTGTTTTTGAGTTGTATAAGTGCCTTATATATTTTGGATATTAGCCCCTTATCAGTAGCGTTGTTTGCAAAACTCTTCCATTCGGTTGGTTGCCTCTATTTTGTCAATGGTTTCTTTTGCTGTGCAGAAGCTTTTAAGTTTAATATAGTCCCATTCACTTATTTTAAGTTTTACTACCCTTGCTTTTGAAGTCTAATTAATAAAATCCTCTTTGAACCCAAGGACCATAAGTTTAGTATCTATGTTTTCTCCTATGCAGTGCGTTGTTTCAGGCCTTATGTTTGGGTCGTTGATCCACTTTGAGTCAATTTTTGGTACACAGTGACATATAGCAGTTTTGTTTCACTCTTTTGCATGTGCCTTTCCAGTTCTCTCAGCACATTTATTGAAGAGGCTGTCTTTTCTCCATTGTATGTTTTTGGCTCCTTTGTTGACAATTACCTGTCCATATTTATGGGCGTTTATTTCTGGGATCTCAACTCTATTCCATTGGTCTGTGTGTCTGTTTTTTGCCAATACCATACTGTTTTGATGATTGTTTCCCTGTAGTGCAAGCTGAAATCAGGGAGTGTGATACCTCCAGCATTGTTCTTTTTCTTAGGATTGCTTTGGCTATTCAGGTTCTTTTGTGGTTCCACACAAATCTGATGATTTTTTGTTATATTTCTTTTTTTTTTTTAAAGGCCATTTTGATTTTTATGGGGGATTGCATTAAATCTGTGTATTGCTTTGGGTAATATGGCTATTTTAACTATGTTGATTCTTCCACTCCAAGAACATGTAATGTCTTTCCATTTTTTTGTGTGTCTTCTTTTATTTCTTTAAAAAATGTTGTAGTTTTTATTGTATAGGTCTTTCACACCCTTGTTTAAGTTTATTCCTAGGTATTTGATTCTTTTTGCTGCAAGTGCAAAGGAATTTTTTTTTCATTTCTTTTTCTGAGATTTCATTGTTAGTATATAGGAATTCAATGGACTTTTGTACGTTGATTTTGTAGCCAGGAACTTGACTGTATTCGTTGATTATTTCTAATAGCTTTTTGGTGGAGTCTTTAGGGTTTTCTATGTATAGCCTCTTGTCATCTGCAAAGAGTGTCAATGTAACTTCTTCATTCCCAATTTGAATGCCTTTTATTTCTTTATCTTGCCTGATTGCTCTGGCGAGGACTTCCAACACTATGTTGAAAAGCAGAGGTGATACGGGACAGCCGGGTCATGTTCCTGAACGTAGAGCAAAGGGCTTGTTTTTCACTGTTAATGACATTAGCCGAGGATTTGTGATACATGGCCTTTATTATGTTAAGATATTTTCCTTCTATACCCATTTTATTAAATGTTGTAATCATGAATGTATGTTGTATCTTGTCAAATGACTTTTATCCATCTGTTGGTATAATCATATGATTTTTAAGTTTTATTTTTTTATGTGGTGTGTCACATTGATTGATTTGCATATGTTGAACCATCCTTGTGCTGATGGGATGAACCCCACTTAATTGTGATCTTTTTAATGTATTATTGCATTCTATTTGCTAGAATTTGTTTAGGATTTTTGCATCTGTATTTATCTGAGATATTGGTCTATGATTTTCTTTTTTTGTGGATGCATGTTATCATTACTGGGTTTTGGTATCAGAATAATGATGGCCTCATAAAATGTATTAGAAATTATTGCCTATTGTTCAATTTTTGGAACTCTGTGAGGACAGGTGTTAGATTCTCTTTAAAAGTTTGGTAGATTTCACGAGTGAAGCCATCTCATCCTGGACTTTTGCTTTTGGGAAGGTTTTGGATGACTGATTCAATTTCCTTACTGTTGATTGGTCTACTGAGATTTGACAGTTCTTCGTGAGTCAGCCAAAGAAGATTATGTGTTTCTAAGAACTTCTCTATTTCTTCTAGGTTATTGAATTTGGTAGCATATAGTACTTCAGAGTAGTCTCTGTATGATGCTTAGTATTTTTGTGGTACCTGTGGTAACTTCTCCTCTTTCATTTGTGATTTTGTTTATTTGTGTTTTTTTTTCTTTTTATCTTACGGAGTCTAGGCAATGAATTGTCAATTTTATTAAACTTTTCAAAGAACCAAGTGCTGGCTCAGTTTTTTTCTTTTATCTTTTTGTTGTCTATTTCGTTTATTTTTGCTATGATTTTCATTATTCCCTTTTGTCTCCTGACTTTGGGTTTCATTTGTTCTTCTTTTTCTAGTTCTTTTATGTGTAATGTTAGTTCATTTATCTGAGATTTTTCTTGTTTGTTGAGATAGGCCTGTAATCATATACACTTCCCTCTCATTACTGCTTTTGCTGCATTCCAAAAATTTTGATAGGATATATTTTCATTCTCATTTGTTTTATGTATCTTTTGATCTCTCCTCTTATTTCTTCCTTGACCTAGTCATTCTTTAAAAACATGTTGTTTAATCTCCATGTATATGTGTAGGTTTTCCTGGTTTCTTTTTGCAGTTGATATCCAATTTCAAAACTTGAGATCAGAGAATATGCTTGGTATGATTCCAATCTTCTTAAATTAGCTGAAGTTAGTTTTATGTCTCATTATATGATCTATCCTTGAGAATGTTCCTTGTACACTACAGAAAAATGTATAGTCTGATGTTCTAGGATGAAGTGCTCATAAATGTCAATTATGTCCATTTCATCTAATGTGTCACTTAGGGCTAACTAACATTTCCTTATTTATTTTCTGTTTGAATGATCTATCTATAGCCATCAATGACGTATTTAGGTCCCCCTCCTATTACTGTGTTTCAGTCAATATCTCCTTGCTGTTCTGTTAGTAGTTGCTTTGTATATGTTGGTGGTCCCTGATTGGGGACATATATATTGATAAGTGTTATGTTTTCTATTGTATTGTCCCCTTTATCATTATGAAGTATCCGTCTTTCTCTCTTGTTACCTTTTTTATCCTGAAGTCTGTTTCGTCTAAGTAGAGCTACACCCACTTTTCTCTGGATATCCTTAGTTTGAAGTATCGATTTCCACCCTTTTACTTTGTATTTTTTATCTATCCTTGTAGCTGAGTTTAATCTTTTGAAGGTTGCATGAAGTTAGGTGTTGTTTTTGATCCAATCTGCTACTCTAACCTTTTATTGTTGAGTTCAGTCCATTTACATTTAGGGGGATTATTAATATATGAGGATTTCCATTTCCCATCAAAATCCCAATGGCATTTTTTAAGGAAATACAACAAAAACTCATCAGATTTGTATAGAACCACGAGAGACCTTGAATAGTCAAAGCAATCCTAAGGAAAAATATAATGCTGGAAGTATCACACTCTCTGACTTCATTTTGTACTACAGAGCAATAAGTATTGAAACAGCATGGTTTTGGCAGAAAAAACACACATACAGACCAACGAAATAGAATTGAAAACCCAGAAATAAACCCACATAAATATGGACAGAGGATTTCTTATATCCATTTAGTCTTTTGTTTTGTGTAGTGATGGTGCCTTTTTGTTGCTTTCTGTTATTTCAGTGTGGTGGTATTCTATGATTTTCCCCTTTGTTTCTTTTTTTAATGTTATATATCTCAGTATTGGATTTTTGTGAGTGGTTATTATTCTTTATGTAAAAGAAAGTTTCTTATTACAGTAGTCATTTTTCTTCAGCATGTTTCTTATGTCCATTCCCCTGTGTAGGTACATACCTTTACTCTCTCCCCTTTTATGTTTTTCTTGTCACAAGTTATGCCTACTTATTCTTTGAGTTGATTTTTGACTTGCATTAGCCAGTTTACTTTTCTTCTTTTTCCCTTTTTATTTTTTTTCTTCTTTACCCTCTATGTTATGTAATGAAATGCTACTCTGCCATAAGAAAAAATGAAATACTGGCATTTGTGACATGTTTGAATGTTGAGATTATTATGCTAAGTGAAATAAGTCAGACGGAAAATGTCCAGAAGCGTGACTTCACTCATATGTGGATATAAAACTGAAAGCAACAAAAGAACAAGACAAATAAACAAACAAACAAATAATCATGGGCTCAGACAGCAGTTTAGTGGTTATCAGAGGGTAAGGGGGAGGAGGAATGGTAGAAGAAGGTAAACAGTGTCAAATATATTGTAATGGAAGGAGAACTGACTCTGGGTGGTGAGCACACAATGTGATATATAGATGATGTATTATAGAAATACACACTTGAAACCTATGTAATTTTACTAACCATTGTCCTCCCAAGAAATTTAATTAAATAATGAAAAAACAAACTTAGTCTTTAGAAATTAAAAATAAGAAGAATGTGTAAAGAACTTACTGGGAATTTAAACAAAGAAATAGTAAGCATAAAGGAATTTGAAACCATAATAAGAAACCTATGTAATTTTACTAACCATTGTCACCCCAATAAATTTTGATTAAAAAAAGAGAACCAGTCAGAAATTAAAAATGCAATAAATGAAATGAAGGATACACTAGAAGGAATCAACAGCACATTAGATGAAGCAGAGGATCCAATCAGAAATTTAGAAGAGGAGGTAGCAAGAAACAAACAATTGAAAGAAAAATATAATTTAAAATATAGGATATTTTAAGGGACCTCTGGGACAATATCCAGCATAACAAAATTTCCATCATAGGAGTACCAGAAGGAGAAGAGTGGTATCAAGGGATTGAGAACCTATTTGAAGAAATAATGACTGAAAACTTCCCTGAACTGGCAAAAGAAATAGATATACAAGCCCAGGAAGTGCAGAGCGCCCCAAACAAGATGAACATGAACAGGCCCACAACAAGACACATAATAATTAAAATGGCAAATGTTAAAGACAAAGTAAGAATTCTAAAAGCACCAAAATAAAGACAACTAGTTACTTAAAAAGGGAGCTCCTGTAAGACTATCACTGGATTTCTCAACAGAAACTTTGCAGGATAGAAGGGAGTGGCAGAAATTATTCAAAGTAATGAAAACCAAGGGCCTAGAAACAAGATTACTGTACCCCACAAGGCTATCATTTAAAATTGAAGGAGTGATAAAGAGTTTCACAGACAAGAAAAAGCTAGAAATATTAATTACCACCATTACAAGAAAGGTTGAAAGGACTTTTTTAAGCCAAAGAAAGGAGAAAATAAACAATTGAAGATCAAAAATATCAATAATCAAATGACAATAGCTATGTACCAATCAATCATCAATTTAAGTGTAAATGGATTAAATGCTCCAATCAAAAGACATAGGGTAGCTGAATGGATAAGAAAATAAAACCCATGCATATACTATCTACTACAGGCCCACTTCAGATCGAGAGACACACACAGACTGAAAGTAAAGGGATGGCAAAAGATGTTTCATGCAAATGGACATGAGAAAAACGCTGACGTAGCAACACTTATAACAGACAAAATAAACTTTAAGATGAAGAGTATAATAGAAAAATAAGGACATTACATAATAATAAAGGGATGAATCCAACAAGAGGACATCATCCTAGTAAACATTTATACACCCAATATAGCAGCACCTACAAATATAAAGCAAATATTGACCAACATAAAGGCAGAGATGAACAGAAATGCTATCATGGTAGGGCACTGTAATACCCCACTGACACCAATGGACAGATATTCTAAACAGAAAATCAACACAGAAATAGTGGCCATAAATGAAATACTAGACCAGTGGATTTAATTGATATTTTAACAGCATTTCACATCAAAGCCACAGAATATATATTTTTTTTAAGTGCAAATGAAACATTTTCCAAGATAGACCACATATTAGGTCACAAAACAGTCTCAATAAATTTAAGACATTTGAAAACATATCAAGTGTCCTCTCTGACCACAATGATCTGAAACTAGCAATCAGTTACAGGAGAAAAAACTGAAAAACACAAACGCATGGAGGATAAATAACAAGCTACTTAATAATGAAAGGGTCAATAATGAAATCAAGGAAAAAAATCAAAAGATACCTTCAGTCAAATGAAAATGAAAACACAGTGAGCCAAAATCTATGGGACACAGCAAAAGCAGTGTTAAGAGGGAAACTCATAGCAATTCAGGCTTACCTAAAGAAACAAGGAAAATCTCAAATAAACAGTCCAACTTTATACCTAAAGAAACTGGAGAAAGAAGAGCAAGCAAAGATTTCAGACAACATGGTGGAGTACATAAAAGTTGTGTTTACCTTCTCTCATGAGCACATCAAAATTACAACTAAAGTACAGAACAACCATCATTGAGAATCACCTGAAGTCTTGCTGAACTGAAGCCATACAACTAAAGATATATAGAAGAAGCCACATTGAAACTGGTAGGAATGCTAGAGATGTGGAATGGGATGGTCCCACACCTGCCTGTGACCATTAAAATCTGGAGGGATATCCCAGCTGTGGAGATCCTTCCAGATGGAACAAGGGGTCACAGCGCTACACCAGGCTCCCCAGCCAAGGGTTCCAGGGTTAGGGATAGAAGTCCCCATAATTTCTGGTTGTGAAAACCACTGGAGATTTTGGCTGAAAGTGACAGAGGGTGACTGGAGGCCTAGGTACTCCTCTTAAAGGGACCGTGCGCAGACTTATTTGTTGATGGAGTCTTTCCCTCTGAGCAACAGCACTGGGGCAACAACTCAAAAGGCAACAAGGACATATAGGGAGGTGGTTGAGTTGTCTGGCTTCAGAGTGGAGGTTGGCAGGGCAGCTATCTCCTGGAAAGAGGAGATTGTAGAAGCCATTGTTTCTTTGTTGAGCCCTCCCACTTCCCAGCATGCAGAAACAGTCAATCACCATATATGAGTTACCATCAACCTGGCTAACATCATTGTCTCTACCCTAGTGATTCTGAGACCTTGCCCCACCCATATTTTGGCACTGGAAAACCACTGCAAGTGGCATTTTTTTTTTTTTTACAAACCACATGTATTGGCTCATGATGCAGACTTTCCTAAATTCTCTCAAAGGTTCACAAAACCCAAGCAAGCATCATGTGGCTTGAGCAAGCCCTGTACTTCTGGCTGAGCAGCCCTCAGTCTGGCACTAGCAGCAGCTACCACTGGTTCATGGCCCAACTTCTCAAGGCAATTCCAAGCATAGTCCACATGGGGGTCCATCTCTGGATTGTCTTGTGGTCATGCCAGCTGGCTCTAGGCAGGACATAAGCTGCAGCTGAAATTGGCATGCAACAGGACCCCTCGCAGGTGGTCCTGGGGCTGGCATGCCCAGTAGCCAGCTTCAAATTGAGCTGAAACATCACCGGCCACTTCCAAGGACAACGCACTCAAACACACTGGGCAGCAATAGAGGCCTGCTGAGGTGAATCCTGACCTTAGGGACAGCCCTCTACAACAGCTCCTTCACTGTAGTCATGGGCACTCCTCTCAAACATTGAGCCTGAAGATGAATACCTCACAATGATATTCCAAAAACAACTAAGACTCAATTATAACGGGAGGACACACACAACACACACAAGTGACACACCTGGAGCTCCCAGCTCTAGTGACAATGATACTGCACAACTGGGCTCCACAAGACACCTACTACTGAAGGTCAATGCACTAAGACTGGGAGACATTGCAGCCTTACCTAATATACAGAAACAAAGGGCAGCAGACAAAGTGAGGAGAGAAAGAAACATGTCCCTAATAAAAGTGCATATCAAATTTTCAGAAAAAGAATTAAACAAAATGGAAAGAAGCAAACTATCAGGTGTGAGTCCAAAATACTGGTTATAAAAATGCTCAGTTATCTCAGGGAGAACTTAACAAAGTGATAGGAAACATAAAAAATGGAGACAGAAAACATAAAAAAGAAACAGTCAGAAATAAAGAATACAATAACTGAAATAAAAAACACATTACAGGGAATCAACAGTAGATTAGATGAAACACAGAATTGAATCAACCATTTAGAAGATAAGGTAGCAGGAAAGACCCAAACACAACAGCGAAAATAAAAAAGAATGCAATAAAATGAGGAAAGTTTAAAGGGCCTCTTTACAACCTCAAGCATACCAACATTCACATGATAGGGGTACCAGAAGGAGAAGAGAGAGAGAGCAAAGAATTTAAAACCTATTTGAGGAAATAGTAATGGAAAACTTCCTTAACCTGGTGAAGGAAATGGATATTCAAGCCCAAGAAGTGCAGAGAGTCCCAAATAAGATGAACTCAAAGATGCCCACAGCAAGCCATATCATAATTAAAATGCCAAAGGTTAGATACCAAATAAAAAAATCTTTAAAAAATGCCAAAGAAAGAATCTTAAAGCAGCAAGAGAAAAGCAATTAGTTACCTACAAGGGAGTTCACATAAGGCTGTCAGCTGATATCTCAACAGAAACTTTGCAGGCCAGAAGGGATTGCAGGAAATGTTCAAAGTGATGAAAAACAAGGATGTACAACTAAGATTATTCCATCCAGCAAAGTTATCATTTAGAATTCAAAGACAGATAAATAGCTTCCCAGACAAGAAAAAGCTACAGGAATTCACATCACCAAACTAGTATTACAAGGAATCTTAAAGGGACTTCTTTAAGACTATATATCTATATCTATATCTATGTCTAAACTTATGGATCTTGGATTCAAAGAGGATTTTATGAATTTGACTCCAAAAGTAAGGGAATAAAACTAAAACGAATGGGATTATAGCAAACTTAAAAGCTTCTGCACAGCAAAAGAAACCATCGAGAAAACAAAGAGGCAACCTACTGAATGGGAGAAGATTTTTGCAAACAGCGCCTCCGATAAGGGGCTAATATCGGAAGTATACAAGGAACACATAAAACTCAATAACAAGAAAAAAACAACCCTGTTGAAAACTGGGCAGAAGACCTGAAGAGACATTTCTCCATAGAGGACACACAAATGGCAAAAAGACATATGAAAAAATACTCAACATCACTACTCATCAGAGAAATGCAAATAAAAACCACAATGAGATATCACCTCACCCCAGTCAGAATGACTATCATTACCAAGACAAATAGTAACAAGTGTTGGAGAGGCTGTGGAGAAAAAGGAACCCTCATACACTGTTGATGGGAATGCAGACTGGTGCAGCCGTTATGGAAGGCAGTGTGGAGGTTCCTCAAAAAATTACGAATAGAATTACCAAATGACCCAGCAATCCCTCTCCTGGGTATCTACCCAAAACATCTGAAAACATCTACACATAAAGACACGTGTGCTCCAATATTCATTACAGCTTTGTTTACGGTGGCCAAGACGTGGAAACAACCAAAATGCCCTTCGATAGATGAATGGATAAAGAAGTTGTGGTATATATACACAATGGAATATTATTAGGCGGTAAGAAAAGATGATATAGGAACATTTGTGACAACATGGGTGGATCTTGAGAGTATAATGCTAAGCGAAACAAGTCAGACAGAAAAAGCAGAGAACCATATGATTTCATCGATATGTGGTGTATAAACCAAAAACAACAAAAGAACAAGACAAACAAATGAGAAACAAGAACTCATAGACACAGACAATAGTTTAGTGGCTACCAGAGGGTAAGGGGGGTGAGGGGTGGGAGATGAGTGTAAGGGGGATCAAATATATGGTGATGGAAGGTGAACTGTCTCCAGGTGGTGAACACACAATGGGATTTATAGATGATGTAATGCAGAGTTGTACACCTGAAATCTATATAATTTTACTAACAATTGTCACCCCAATAAATTTAAAAAAAAGATAAAAAGTGATCAGATATTACAAAATAAAAAGAAATTAGTATTTTACAAGGGCAAGATTTTGAATCAAATGTTTATGAATGAGGTAGCTAATACATTTTGATCCATCTATCTCTAAAAATAATATTACTCTGTCATTAAAAATAGACATTATTGTGGCAAATGTTGTCTGACCTATTGCTTCAACAAACCAGAAGACAAGTAACTGTATATGGGTTAATAAAAGACATGAACTAACATTAAAAAAAAAAGAAAAATAGTGCTTATAAAAATAAATGTGGAGAACTCATCAAATAATTTTAGTGAAAATATAATTGACAAATAATTGAGAGAATTGTGGTTTCTTGGTTGATTCATAAAGAATGTTGGCAAATACATGTGTGTAGATCCCAATTTTATCATAAACAGAAAAACTAATAGAAGGAAATAGATATAAACAATAATTAGTTTACTTATAAATGTTAGGAACACGAGTAACTTTAATTTCAATCATTTATAATTTTTTTATTTTTTTCATGTTTCCAAAAAGCATGTATTATTTTACAATCATAACAAAGTTAATTTTAAGTATAAATAGTACACTCTTAGGAAGAAGTACTTTGCAATAGTCAAATGAAAAACAAAAAATCTTCTCTGGCCATCATGGAGTATTTTATAGTAGACTAATCCTCTATCCCAGAACAACTAGAAAAGTTGCTTTTCTTCTGCATTTGGCACTCCAGACACTTGCTCCTTTTTCATCTGTTCATTCTCTTGGGTCTACTCTTACTTCTATTAGTGCTCCTTCTCTGCCTCCTTGGATGTTTCCTTTTCCCAAGGTTTGGCCCATCCCACTCTGTATACTTTCTCCGTTGAAGTTTTCCCACCCCCATTGTATTACTATCACTTTTATGTAGATACATATCATCTTTATTTCTAAGTCCAACCATTCTCCCAAGCTCTAAATTTACAAATCTGCCTATCTGATGAATATCACCATCTGGATTTTATAGAAATCTTAAACAAATTAAACTCTGTTTCTTCTGTCAACCTAGTGATTTCTTATTTCTGTTGAGAGTACCATACATCACCTTGAGACTTCAATGATTGTGGATTTTTTATTATTTCTCTCTCCCAATACCCAGTCAGTTACCTCATCCTGTAAGTTGGCTATTTATAATCTTTCTTTTTGCATTCACTTCATTGGCATTCTCAATGTCATCTCTGTAGTTAAGGTCCCAATTTTCTCATGGCCAGATGACTGTTTCAAACTCCTACCATCTTTCCCCGAAAATAAGACCTAACCAGAAAGTAAGCCTTAGCATGATTTTTCAGGAGGACATCCCCTGTACATAAGCCCTAATATCTTTTGGAGCAAAAATTAATATAAGACCAGGACTTATTTTCGGGGAAACATGGTAGTTGACCTGCCTGCTTCTAGAACCTCCTCCCTAAATCATCCAGCAAATGTCTGTTTACTCTTACTAATCACACCATTCAAAAACTTCTATACCTCTGCCAAATACAAAGTAAGACATTATGTACTTCACAGTTAAGTTCCTACAGGGTAGACTTGACCTTCTTTCCACTCTTGTTTTCCATTAATCCCTAGTGTTACTCATAAGCCCCAATCAAAATATCCTACTCACTATTTACCCAAATGCCTAGTGCCTTTCTGTTTCTATGATTTTGATTATAACATTCTCTCTTTCTAGGCTCTTTTCTTTTGCTAACTAAACTATGAGGTCTAGCTCAAATAAGGTAGCTTACCTGATCACTCCCTTCCTGAAGTAGTCAGGCTCTCTTCCCTGACACATCATTTATATAGCTCATATGGCTTTTATCTTATACTGCATTGCTTTGTATTTATGTAAGCACATATGTCATATACTCACTCTAAGCTGTAAACTCTTTGAGATTCTGATGACCTAGCAAAGTGCCTGGGACAGGGTAGGACTTTAAGACATGTATATTGAATGAAGTAATAATTTACTAGTAGCCTTTAATGTGGTTTTGATATATAAAATTCCCTTCAACAAAATTTACATTTATGGGGAAATTTATGTGGCCAAGTAAGCCACCTGTTCAACCCTTATCTAGGAATTAATATAATGTCATATGATCATGATCTCCTAAGACTTTCAAAGAATTTGGCAAGAATTACATCTGATAATTTATAGAGATTTGGGAGAGGTCTCAGTTTATATATATATATGTGTGTGTGTGTATATATATATATATATATATATATATATATATATATATATATATATATATATATATAATGTAAGTCTTATTTAGAGTATTTCCCAGAAACAAAGAGCTACGATAATACAAGTTCTGAAAATTACATTCCCGAACTCATCCTAGAAAAAGTGTTACATACCTCATTGCTGAATATCACTATGGTCAACTTTGAAGCACTCCCCTTGGAAAGTTATGCACCAATGCCAGAGCTCAGTCCACCCTTCAAAGAAATTTTGGAACTCTTTTTCTGGAATGGCCATCAGAGCTGTCATTGTATTACACTTGATGTTCTGAATGTCATGAAAATGTCTTCCTTTCAATATTTCCTTTATCTTTGGGTAAAGAAAGAAGTCATTGGGGGCTACATCAGGTGAGTAGGGAGGGAGTTCCAATACAGTTATTTGTTTATTGGCTAAAAACTCCCTCACAGACAGTGCCATGTGAGCTGGTGCATTGTCGTGATGCAAGAGCCATGAATTGTTAGAGAAAAGTTCAGGTCATGTTCATTTAACTTTTTCATGCAGCCTTTTCAGCACTTCTAAATAGTAAACTTGGTTAACTGTTTGCCCAGTTGGTACAAATTCATAATGAATATACCCTCTGATATCAAAAAAGTTTAGCAACATAATTTTGACCCTTCATTTGGACTGAAGGTAATTGTTTGGTCGTGGAAAACTGGCACTTTTTCACTTTGTTTTAGAGTTGTATTGGTACATCTATGTTTTATCACCAATGATAACATGGCCCAAACATTGTCTTGGCAAACTTCAGCTCTCCTTTGCTTTTATTCATCAGTGAGCTCCTTTGGGGCCATTTTTGCACATACCTTTCTCATGTCAAGATTTTCAGTTAAGATATTCCTAACTGTTTCTCTATCGATGTTTACTTGGTCTGCTCTATGCTTCTCACAGTCAGCTGATGATTTTGACACACAATTTGATGAATTTTTGTAATCTTTTCATCAGTTCTGCTCGTTACTCACCTCCCTGACCTCTCTTCATCAGTGACACATTCTCTCCCCTCAGAAAAATGTTTAATCCATTTGTACACTGCCGTTTTCTTTAAGGCATTATCCCCATAAACTTGGACTAGTATATTCCTGATTTCACTTCCACTCTTGCTAAGTTTAAAAAGAAATTTAATGTTTGTTCATTGCTCTAATTCAAGCTCAGATATTCTTGCAATGGTACACAAAAACATGCAACAATAATGAACACCACTCAGTAAGACACTGCCATGTGTCGATATGAACACAGCTGTGAGAGAGTGATATACCAAGGTTATGAAACCTTACCGAGCTGTTTGTACAGTGCTGCCAATGTAAGCACATGATTGCAAGTTTGTGAACTTAATTGTCAGACCTCGTATTTTTATTTATTTATTTTTAAGATTTTTATTAAAATATAGCTAACATACAATATTATATTAGTTTCAGGTGTACATCATAGTCATTCAACAGTACCCATCTGGCACTATCCATTCATCCATTCATTGACACCCAGGTTGCCTTCATATCTTGGCTATTGGAAATAATGCTGCAATAAACACATGGATGAGAAGTTACCCTCAAAGTAGCATTTTGGGTTTCTTCAGATAAACATCCAGAAATGGTATTATCAGGTCCTTCTTTGTCGCTTGCTACAGTCTTTGTTTTAAAGTCTGTTTTGTCTGGTATAAGAATTGCTACTCCAGCTTTTTGTTGTGCTGTGGTTGTTATTGTTGTTTGTTTCCATTTTTGTGGAATGTCTTTTCCATCCCTTTACATTCATTCTGTGTGTGTCTTCATATGAAGTGAATCTCTTGTAGGCAGCATATGTAATGGTGTTGTTTTCTTTATCCATTCAGCCTCCCTATGTCTTTTGATTTGAGCATTCAATCATTGAAAGTAATTGTTGATAGATATGTAGTTATTGCCATTTTATTATTCATATTTTGGACTTTTTGTGTGTGTGTGTGTGTTAAAGAAGTCTCTCCTAGATTCCTTTTAATACCAGTTTGGTGGTAATTAATTTATTTAGCCTTTTGTTGTCTGGGAAGCAATTTATCTGACCTTCAATTCTAAATGATAGCTTTGCTGGGTTGAGTAATCTTGGTTGTAGGTCCTTGCTTTTCATCACTTTGAATATTTCCTGTGATCCCTTCTGGCCTGCAAAGTCTCTGTTGAGAAATCAGCTGATAGATATCTGTATGGGACTTCCTTTGTAGGTACCTAACTGCTTTTTAGATTATCTGCTTTTTAAGATTATCTCTGCTTTTAAGATTATCTCTTTGTCTTTAAACTTTGATATTTTAATTTTGATATGTCTTGGTGTTGGCCTTTTTGGGTTCACCTTGTTTGGGACTCTGCATTTGCTGGGGTTGAATATCTATTTCCTTTACCAGGTTAAAGAAGTTTTCTGTCATTATTTCTTCAAACAGATTTTCAATTATTTGTTCTCTCTCTTCTCCTTCTGCTACCCCTATAATGTGAAAGTCGGTATGCTTGATGTTCTCCCAGAGTCCCCTGAAAGTCTCATTTTTTTTTCCATTCGTTTATCTTTTTGTTGTTCTGATTGGGTGCTTTCTGCTATCTTATACTCTACATTGCTGATTTGATCCTCTGCTTCATCTAATCTACTGTTGATTCCCTGTAATGCATTTTCCATTTGTGTTATTGTATTCTTTCTGACAATTTCTTTTATATGTTTTCTTTCTCCATTTCTATGTTTTAAATCTGTTTGTTGAGTTCTACCTGAGATCATTGAGCATCCTTATATGTAGTGTTTGGAATTCTGCATTTGGTAGATTATTTGTTTCCATTTTGTTTAGTTCCTTTTCTGGAGCTTTGTTCTGTTCTTAATTTGGGATATGTTTCTTTGTCTTTCCATTTTGGCTGCCTCCTTGTGTTTGTTTCTATGTATTAGGTATGGATGCTATGTCTCCTGGTCTTAGTAGAGTGGCCTTATGTAGTAGGTGTGCTGTGGGGCTCAGTGGTGCAGTATTTCTGGTCACATGAGTGATGAACTCCAGGTGTGTCACTTGTGTAGGTATGTGCCCTCCTCTTGTAGTTGAGCCTTGGTTTCTGTTTGCAGGTCAGTGGGAGGAATTAACCCTTGGGCTCATTTGTTGTGAGGACTATCTGTGACTACAGTGGAGGAGTTATAGTGCAACGGCTGACTGTACAGTGCAGGATCTACCTCAGCAGGGCTCTGTTGCCCATCCAATCTACCCCTTAAGTGTATTGTCCTTTAAGGCAGCTGGGTGATGGTCCAGCTCATTTCAAAGCTGGCCTCTGTGGTCGCTTTCCCCAGGGCCTTCTGGAAGGGAACTCACTGCAGTTCAAGTTCAGCTGCAGCCCACCCCAGGCCCCACCCCAGGCCACCCTGCAGGAGCCACAAAGTAATCCAAAGATGGCCACCACCCGTGCCACACTTGGAAGTGCCTGGATAGGCCAATCATGAACCAAGGCTGGCTGCCACTAGTGCCAGTCTTACAGCTGCTGAGCCATAGGTACAGGACATGCTCAAGCCAGATGCTGCTTGTCTGGGTTCTACAAATCTTTAAGAGACTCTAGGAAAATCTGCAGCATGAGCAAAGGCAGGTGGTTTGTATGAAAAAGCTACTGGAAGCTGCTTTTATGTGCCTAAAAATTGGGTGGGGTGGGGTCTAGGAATCACTAGGATGTGCTGAATGAACGGCATTAGCCAGTTTGATGGAGACACAGATATGGAGGCCACTTGTAACTGCATACTGGGAAGGGGAAGGGCTCAACAAAGATACAATGGCCTCCATCAGCTCCCCCGTCTGGGAGAAAACTGCCCATCCAGCTCCCATCCCAAAGCCAGACAACTCATTACCCCACCATACGTCCCTCCCACCTCTCCAGGTGCTGCTCCAGCACTGGTGCTCAGAGCCAGTGATTCCATTGGTGAGTAAGGCCTTGCATAGTCCATTTAAGAGGAGCACCTGGGACTACAGCGGCTCTCTGTCTTACTAAGTCGCAACCTCCACTGGTTATCACAATAAAAAATTATGGGGACTTCTCTCTCCAGCACTGGAACCCTGGGCTAGGGAAGGGCTGGGACCCCTTGCTCCTCTGCAGGGGGCCTCTGCAGACATATCCCAATTTTTAATCGTCAAATATGGGTGTGGGACAAACTGTTCCATGTCTCTGCCCCTCCTACCAGTGTCTAAGTGGCTTCTTCTTCACATCCTTAGTTGTAGGGCTTTGGTTCAGCAAGATTTTAGGTGATTCTCATTATGGTTGTTTTGTAGTTTAGTTGTAATTTTGATGTGGTCATGAGAGGAGGTTAACAAAGTGTTTACCTACTGCACCATCTTGACCAGAGCTCCTCTACAAGAATATTTTTAAATGCTTACATGCCTATGACTTCTGTGGATTTTCAATTTTCTCACAATTGGCATGGGAGCTGGAAACATGGGGCCTTGTTCAAGCATGTCTTGTTTTTAAGAACAATAAGATTAGATTGATTTTCATCAAAAAAGTCTCCTGTAGATTGGAGTGCATATACTAATCTTCACAAACTCTGAAAGTCCTTCTTAAGAGCTTTTCTCCTAGGCAGAACTGGACATTTCCAATGCAAGTATATGAGTGGGTTATTGTTAGAAGTAACATTCCCATGGATTTCTGGGAACCAATACTAATTAATATTTTTAAATGTTATAACCTCATTGAAACATACAAACTACAAAAGCAAATGAGGCGAAAGTAACCTAGATGAATCTCAAATCACGAACTAGGGGTAATATTTGTGGCAGGAATTAGCAACACTTTAGTATATCTGGTGTTTAGATGTCAACTCTTTAGCCCAACACTGTCTTTCACTTTCTCCCAAGGTGAAGGACAAGGGGTTTCCTCTACCCAAGAAGAAAACAAGATGGATGACTATTTCACAAAATACTAGCCCAAGATCAGGAAAGTCTGGAATTGAGATTACTATTAAAATTAGAGTACTACCAAATTAAAATTTGAATAGTGGGGAAAAAAAATCACCTCACTGCACTTAGGACCACAATTTATTAAGTGTTTAGTTTATTTGTTTGGAAACTTCATAAGGAATTGATGCTAGAATCTAATATTAACTATTATTGCTGATGAATTTTTCAGATAAAGCTTGGAACAACCCAATTGAAAAAGTTTTAGTTTAAAAGCTCATGGAGAGGGATAATTTCCTAAACATAGTTGATTAATCACCTATATGTCTCCTCTCCTCCAAAAAAACAACTATTAGTAAACAAATTTTCAAAGTAGATAAACTCACATGGACAGAGAAAAAAGAAACAATGGACTAGATGTCTTAATGAAATTTTTGAAGACTGAAAGTAGATGGAAGTGAGGTAATTAATTTAGCAGAGTGGAGAATGTTACAGTCTAAAAATCTACATAGAGAGGTGATATTTTTTAGAAAAAAATCAGTTTTCCCTGCAAAACCAAGGAAATGTCATGTCTTAGAGGCATCAAGCATGCAGGGATGATGCACACACAGTACAGAAAACAGTGAGATTGACTCAGTCTTTCTACTGAGAAATTGGACCTCCCAGTCCCAAACCTCTACCTTGAGCAGACAAGTCACTACCCTCCCTCCCAAATGAGATAAGAGGTTTACTACTTAAAGATATTGAACGTAAGAGGCTTTGAATGTGGTAACACCAGACATCATGGAAGACTGAGGTGAGGTATAAGGCTAAAAACAGGGAGATTAAGTCTACCTGTCTACTAAATAGTGAAATCATAGTACAGAAAGTGGAAGCTAACATTGAGCCCCCAAAAGCACTAGCTGAGTAAATCTCTGAGGAAGAAAACAAGCAAGAAAGACCTTTATTATACCCAGCAGCACTATCTCCTAATCACCTTCTGAATCATAGGTTAATCGACCACTGCCTCCCCAACTAGGCACATGGTAACCCTTACCATTACATGTTGATTTACAGTCTTACTCTCCTTTTCATTCTATAAATGATAAATGTAGTAATTGACAAAGGAAAAAGTTCATGGGCTCTGGATTCAGCTTAACGTAGATTCTATTTCTGACTACCTTTCTCTCGCTGTATGACAGAGAGAAACATAACCTTCCTAAGCCTCACTTCCCACCTGTAAAATAAGAATGGTAATAATAGTCTCACATTCATAACATTGTAGTAAAGATTAAATAAGATAAAATATTTACCACAGCGTCTATCATGTAGTCAAGACTCACTAATATAAGCTGTGAATATTATGATCAGCACATTTGAAAGAATTTATTAGCATTTTATTTCAAGATGGTGTACTGATCCACAAATCATATTTGCTGTGTATTTTGCTACCTTTTAGGCTTGCACATTAACTAAAGATATAAATTACAGTGGTCCATGGCTACAGCCCCCTTCTGCAGAAACCTGCTCCCTCTTACCACCTCAGACCATGTGATATTGTTCTTCTTTCACCACTACCACCACCTTAACAAGATAGGCACTTGACCCAGAGCAAAAAAATTCAATACATTTTCATAGACTAATCAGAGCTTCTCCTATGTGAAGAATTGGAACCAAGAGACACAAAGACTATAGTTTTTGCTGTGCATTGGACCTGTAAGGTTAGGCAGACAAATATCTGGTAGTAATACTGGGCAATGTTCAGGCTGGGGACTGAGTGGCAGGAAGGGAAGGAGAAACAAATGAAAGACAATTTATCCCTTGTTTCTATCATCTGTTGGTCACAACATTGCTATATAATAAACAACCAGAAAACATTAGTAGCATACAACAGTATACTCTTAATTTTGCTCTTGAGTCTCTGTGTTGGCTAGGCAGTTCTTTTGATCTGACCTAGTCTCCAGGTGATCATGCATCTGTGGCCAACTATATTTTGGCTAGGTAGCTTTGCTAATATTAGCTGGAAATTCTCACATATGTAGAGCTTCAGCTGAGATAACTGAACTGACTTGGCTCTACTCCATGTGTATATTTGTCGACTGACTAACTTAGGCATGATCTTATAGCAAAGTCAGAGGAGTGAGATAGGAAATGTGTGCATACTTTTCAAGTCTCTGCTTACATCATGCATGCTAAAATCCCATTGACCAAAGTAATTCAAATATCTAAGCCCAGATTCAGAGTGAGAGGGTACTTCAAAGTTACAGGGCACAGGATGAGGATATAGGAAGGCCATTAATTAAAACCATAATGCAACCAATCTTCCAAAGTTCCTGAGAAAAAGAGATTGGCTTTGGCTTAGAACCTTCCCAACTCCACTTCTCAAGAGATGTGACTGTACTCTGGTTCCTAAGTCTGTGATATTGGCTACAGTTTTCTTATAACAAATCGTCCTTATCTGAAATTTCCTGAGTGGATTTATTTTCTTTGTAATCAAGAGCACCTGAAACTAATAAAAAATATATTAAAAAAAGAGATTCTTTATTTAAAGAGTTCTATTTACTGGAAATAATTTAGGGACAACAAAATATATGGTATGGTACAAAATGGCAAGGAGTTGAACTGAAACAGAAACCTCTACTGTGTTGCTTAACTAAATTAAGTACTTGCATTATTAAGCACTGATGAACATTTGTTTAAAGATGCCTCTTTTTCTTTTTAATTTTGCTTTGCTTTGCTTTCTACCTAACCTGATGGATTTCAGAAGAACTCACTAGTTTTATAGTAAATCACCAAGACATGGCACATTTGAAAATTCCTGTGTGACATTTTAAAATTTATGCTGCCCTCCACAGACATACCCAATACTGCCAGTTATCTATTTTCAAGCTGCCTGTTTCAGCTTCAAGAGATATCTGGGAATATTTCACTCACTTCACTCACTTCAAAACTTCCATAAATAATCAATGAGACTGAGTGACTAGAATAGATCTGCACATTTATTCTCTTTTCAGAACATGTAAAGAGTTGGGTGACATTGTTGCTGATTTCCAGCTTTGATTCAGAAAGAATCTTGGCTCTCAGAGCTCTGAGCATCTGTAGTTCCCCACCCACCTGAGCTAATCTTGAATCAGCTGTTAAGACATGCCCAAGGCTTTGAAAGCTCACATAGATTCACTAGAAGCTCTTCACATGGACTCTCTCACTATCAGCTCTTACTAATGTATCATTTAATAGAGACTGCTATATGGGTTCTAAACACGCTCCACTGCTGTGAGTTATATAAATGTGATGAAATAAACATTGTAAGGGGTCTAATTCCTGGGAAATTTTACATTATTACCATTAATGAGGCAATCTCAAGTAATTGATTTTGGTCATGCCCCTTCCTGAACCTAAGTCTCAAAGGGTATCAAAAGCCAACATGAGATTAGCCTGACTGTGACACAGTATTTTCCATCAAGCCTAGGGCTCTCATAAAAAATTCCACATTTACTGATGGCTTTAGCTCTAATATCTGAAACTCAGCTTTATAGAATGCTGTAGATTCTTGTTTTCTGCTTGGAAGGCATCCCACCGATTTGCTTGGTTACCTAGAGGCTCAGCATCATATTTCTATGGTGAATAGGAAGCACAAACTACACAGTACAAGGCAGAGTGATTGTTTTCATAAATGATTTATTGGCAAATATTTCAAGCCAATATAAAAATACAGCCATTTCCTTTAATTCACAGATTATCTATTTTGGTAGCTTTGATCAGGGAGACAATAAATAAAATCTCTCCAGTTAAAGTCACAAGTCTTTGAAAGAAGTTTCAAAAGTATTAATCAAATCTTTTTATAGCATATAAAGTCTTCCCTTATCAAGATTAAAGAATACAAAAGAGAAGAGGTACAAAGATGGAGGGGACATAAGAATCTTTTTGTTATTATTATTTTATTTTTTATCATGGAGAAAGAAGATGAGGAGATTCCAAGCAACCACTTTGGAAAAGCTTAGGACCCCAAAGGCCCAAGAGTTCTATATAAACTTTTGTGAGCAGTGTTTTATTATTGTAATAATAGTGGAAGTGACGCCCAAATGCTTGGATGTTCTACCTGGCTTGCAGCCAACATCTTTGTCAGATGCAGTGACTGAAACTAACCTTTCTGTTTAACAAGCAATAGATTGAAGACAAACTGTGGGCAATGCTAGCCAGACTAAAAGGTTGTATTGGCTGAAGCAAGTTTTATTTTGAAATGTGCATTACCATTACATCAGCAAATGGCACTACCGATGCATCATAACTCCTCCACTTAAAAGAAATCTTCAGTGGCTCCCAACACACTTTAGGATGTGGTCTTTATTACAACACATAAGGTCCTTCACAATCTTTCTTCCTCTTATTTTACAGCCTCATCTCCTGTCATTCTCCCAAACCTCCCCCAAAATACTTTACTCCTGAAACCCTGAAATACTTTCCAACCCTCAAATACGCCAGGCACTTTCAGGTCTCCTCACCCTCACACATGTTCTTTCTTCCATTTTCCCCCTTTTCCCCACTCATAATTTAAGACTTAGCCTTGGGAAGCTATCCCAGCATCACAAAGTATAGTCACTCTTTGGCCTCATTTACCAACCTCCATAGCAATTCCAACATATTCTAACACTGTGGTTATATGTCACGTACACTAGCAACCACAACTATAAGTCCACCCATGTGCATACATATGCACATACAGTTACATATACACACCTCCTTGGAAATGGAACCTATTTCATTTGTATTTCATACTCCCAAGTGTTCAGCCAAATGACTGGCAGAGTAAAAATCCAGAAAAAAATTGTGGAATTTATGATTATCGTGTGTGAGCATGGGTTTGCACTCAATACATAGAATCTCTCGACTGGACCTCTTTGTGAGTGACTGATAACATCTTTGCCAGTTTGTGTGTCTATATTAGGTGTAGGCTACAGACAAATAATAATAATAATAATAATAATAATAATAATAATAATAATATGGTATAGCTGACTGGTCCCATTGGGAAAGAAATCTTTGGCCATGACTTCAGTTTTGTACAATAATCACATTAGCGATTCCAAGGACAAACTTTTTTCAATATGAGAACTTACTCAGATGTAAGCAAATTGTCACAATTCCTCCATCCCCAGGTTTCCTTGTTCTTGGGACACAAACCATGATTTTCATTAGTTTCCTTTTTAGGTCTTTTTTTTCTGAACTCCTTAATCCATCCCCCATTTATAGAGTTATTTATGATGATTTGGCAGATACAAATCTCTTTGCCATGACTCAATTGACATTTTAAATTATTTTAATTTCAATAGACGCAGCAGTAACACAACCATTTTAAATCACTAACTACATAGAAACTTCCTTAGTTAGGCAAATCTGTTCTTGGAAATAGAATGGATTTCATGATGAACTGAATCACCAACCACATGTCAAACCAAAGAGACATTAATTTGCACCACATAGCATTATTGTTTCGAAAAGTAACTGGGTGGCTTTGGAAGCTGTATTACTGTTAAAGGGGAAAAGAAACTGAAATCAGTATTCAGCCAAAGGATGGTAATACACACACACACACACACACACACACACACACACACACACACACACTATGATGGACCTGTAGTTGTGATGACTGCCTCTCTGTCAAAATAGAATTCTAGAACCACTGAACAGACTCTGAAGAGCAAAAGGCAACCCGAGGCTTCCTTGGGTCCTGTTTAAAAGATTCAGCCCCAGAAAAGTAAAAATATAGCAGGTACTAACATAAAACCCACTGGACTATAAGATGACTGTTTACAGTGATTGAAACTGAAATAAAAACAACCTCTCATTCTTATTCCCACCCCATGAAGACTTAACTTCATCAATTGATACAGGTTTGGAAAATGTATATAAAATCATCTTTTAAAAATTTTACTGGGCACACATTCATCCAAAATGTACAAGTGCATACAGGTACGTGCACGTGCATGTGTGTGCACACACACGTGTGTACACACACACACACACGCCTCGTAAAACAAAAAGGATTTCTCATTCCAAAAGCCTAAGTACAGAAACCAAAAGCAAAATTCCAAGACCTGTTTGTTGAATTGGAAAGGATTGACCTCCTCCTTTTCCTGTATGTAAAAACTCACTTAAAAACATAGTTGAAAATATAAACATTCATTAACAATATTTATTTTACAGAGAGGAGTGGGACTGGGGTTGAAATTAGACATTTATCTTTTACTGTATATTCTTCTGTACTCTTTGATTACTTTTTATAATAAGCATGTACTCATCTATTATTTGTGCTATAAAGAAAGAAAATAAATAAAAGGGAGAAAAATAGTAGCCTAAGATACTGATATTTGAGTCACACCTATCAAAGATAGATTGTGCCAAAACTTCCCCTTTGTTCAAAATGTTGTCTACCTGTAACTGTTGGGACTCATTATTTGATGCAAGAAATTCCCTTTATTCAGCCCATCAGCCATCAACTACCATGGGTGAATATGCAGCCACTCTCCTCAAATACATTCTAACATACAAGCATATGTGCCTGCATGTGCACACATCCACAAACACCAGCCATCTCACCATCACCTTCAAGCTACTATGAAAAATTATCAGTGAGTGAAGAAATCCAGAACCTCATGAAAAACCAAGGTAATCACTAAAACCAATCAAACATCTGAGTTAGAATACAGTAAATTAGCCAGTTAGAATGATGGAATCTATATTTCAAAACCCAACTCTCACTGTTTTTTGTGCTTGTGTGTGTGTGTTTTTCAAACTAGATTTTCCTGCATTTTTATACCTATATTCTCCTTCTGTAAAGCCTATTATAAATACAGATGGATAAGGATGATAGGTAGATAGATAATAGATAGATAGATAGATGATAGATAGAGAGATAGATAGATAGATAATAGAGAGAGACAGACATACACACAAAGATGTTAGAAAAAGAGAGATCTAAGATATCTTTTAAGCCTGAGATCCTAGAATTCATAAAATGTCTAAAGCACAATTTCCATGCACAAAGATTGGATATATATATATATATATATATATATATATATATATATATATATATACATTCTAGAAGTATTAAGAAAGAAGCATTTGATATTACTCACACTTACCATCTTCAGCAACAGAGCAGCAGGTTTCATATTTAAATCTGGCAGATTCTTATTTGTAAAAACTCAGAGGGAAAACGCTCCTGGGTTATAACAACATAGTTCCCTGCAAAGTACTGTTTCTTTTCCTAAATTACATTAAAAAGAAACTCCCAATACAAAGGGCATTTCACAGTGTAATTTGGAATGGTGAGTAATGATGATTGCAGTATTACTGGGAACTGTGTAAAATGAAATAGGGTCTTGGGAGGAACATATGGTCTCATGTATTTCAATAAGAAGGCTTGAGAACTCTTCAAGATTGAATTTTGGTCACCTCACCTCTAAAAATACACACACATGCTCATACAAATATGTTGGCATACTTACTACATACTATGTTATTTCACCTAGAGATGACAAAGGACAGTAAATTATAATTGAATAGCCAGAAAAAAAAAACAGAATAAGTAATGCGATGAGGGAATCGAGTCAACAAGCCTTTACTGTAGGCTTCTGGAGGGATTGCCAGTGGAGGAGGAAGTACAAAAGAATTTGAAGACGAGCCCTATTGTCAAGGAACTTCCATCTAGATCCAGAGAAAAGTGTAATCTACGTGAAACATGTAGAACAGTTATTTGTGAGAAATAGTTTGTGATCTTAAAATTCAGATTCCTGGACCCACCACTTTCATATTGACTCAAAATCACAGGGGATGGAGTTCAGAAATCAGTATTTATTAACAAGCTCTTCCAATAATTCTGATAATCAGTCCATTTTAGGAACTACTAAAGGAAAGATAACATGAAAGGGTACATAAAGAATTGCTAGACAGTCATAAAAATGGCAGTATGAGGTGAGCCTCTTGAAATCTCCCTTGGAATTTACAACAAATTGAACAACTATAATTCCACAAAGGACTCCCTGAGCAACAGACAGGCAAGACTAAGAGTCACACTACAGAAATAACCTAGAGGTGGGCAAATTAAGTGAGGGGGGGAAGGGAAAGGAGAAGTGCAGAGATGGGGCTTTGTGGGAGCAGGACGCAGACCTAGCTCAGTGCTCCGACCTCTCTACTTACAGGAGAGGGAACTACCGCAGCTACAGGAGAGGGAAGGACTCGGACTGCTAGGGCACCACTTATGGCCCACAGGGCTGAAGGGACAGCATATAACATGGCTGAACACAACGCCAATGGCAACGACCTCAGGACAAAGACTGAGGGAAGAAGGCTGAAAATGGTGGCTTAAGTCCTCACTGCCAAGCAGAGAACTGAAGCCTTAGGCAATGGGACTACCTACTCCCTCCCTACTTTAGCAGAGAATGCCCCGGCTCCAACTGCCCAGTGCTAGAAGCACAACAGTAGCAGTGTCAGATAAAAAAGCAGTTCTGAGAACTGTGGTCCGCAGACAAAGATTCAAGGCCAACTATTTCTTGCAAAGAGGAGTGATCTATGGAAGCAGGACTAGCTGTGGTTTGTGGTAGCCGCCATTGCTCTGGGCCATCTCACACAACCCACTCTGTCCCTGTCCCCACCTATCTGGGCAGTTACCAAAAGGAGTAAACAGAACATCTGAAACACATGGGCTCTGAATCTGGTGCAGGAAGAGCTTTGGAACTTCAAAAGCTCTCTGCTCCCCACACGGACGCGGTTCCTTATGACCCAGGCAAACTGTTAACACAGGGGAAACCCGCCTTCCAGGGCATCCCCCACTGTGTGAGAAGCTGGAATAGTGCAGAGAAAATATAACACTCCAGTGTGAAAGAGAAAAAAAAGGCTGCAGTTGGAGAGAAAATAAAACATTCTACCAACAAGTATTGGAAAACAAAAGAAAGACATCTTCCTGTCAAACTATTGCAGAACCCACTCCTGTAGACGTCTGGGAAGAGAAATAAAAAATCATTAATTACTATGAATAACCAAGGCAACAAGACAGCTCAGAAAGAAAGTGAAAAGTCTCCAGAAAAGGAACTTTAAAATATGGAAACATGTGAATTAAATGACAGAGAATTCAAGATTGCAGTTCTAAAAAAACTCAACGAGATGCAAGAAAACACAGAAAAGCAGTTTAATGAACTCAGAAACACAATCAAGTAACAACATGAAAATTTTACCAAAGAGATTGAAATTTTAAAAAACAACCAAACAGAATTTCTGTAGATTAAGAACTCAATAGAAGAAATAAAGAATAAAATAGCCAGCTTAGGTAGTAGAGTTGAACAGATGGAGAAAAGAATCAGTGACATCTAAGATAGAAACCTGGAAATGACACTGATGGAAGAAGAAAGACACTTGAGACTTAAAAGAAATGAAAGAACGCTACAAGAACTTTCTGACTCCATCAGAAAGAACAACATAAAAATAATGGACATACCAGGAGAAGAAAGAAAGAAGGGAATAGAGAGTATATTCAAATAAATAGTTGAAAAGAACTTCCCAAACTTGTGCAAAGAATTGGATCTTCGAATCCAAGAAGCAAATAGAACATCTAACTACCTCAACCCCAACAAGCCTTGTCCAAGGCACATTGTATTGAAGCTGTCAAAAATCAACGATAAAGAAAGAATCATCCAGGCAGCCAGGGAAAAGAAGATGGAAACCTACAAAGGAAAGCCCATTAGATTATCATCAGATTTTTCAGCAGAATCTCTACAAGCCAGGAGGGATGGGAACAAAATATAGAAATTATTGAAACAGACAAGTTATGAGCCAAGAATAATATACCCAGCAAATATATCCTTTAGATATGAAGAAGGAATAAGACTTTTCCAGACATACCGAAGCTGAGGGAATTCTCTAACACACGACCTGCACTACAAGAAATACTAAAGGAGTCTATTAAACCACCTTCAACAGGAACAATTTGTGGCAACCAAAATATAAAAAAGGGGAGACAAAGGCATGAACCGGAATATGGGAATGGAGAAAGTAATCATGTTGAAGAAAATGGAATACTCTAAATATCAAACTTTCTTTTACATAAACTTAAGGGTAACCACTCAAAAAAATCCAGAGCTGAAATATATACTGTAATAAAAGAAGAAACAGAGGGAAACATCATAGAAATAATAGGCAACAACAAAAAGGCAAAGAAACAATGGAGAAACAGTCTTACCAGAAAATTAAAGATAGAATGATAGGAAATCCTCACATATCAATAATCACCCTAAATGTAAATGGACTGAACTCAGCAACAAAAAGTCACAGAATAGCAGACTGGATCAAAAAACTAAACCCAACCATATGCTGTCTCCAAGAGACACATCTCAGCTTCAAGGACAAGCATAGACTCAAAGTGAAAGGGTGGAAATTGACACTCCAAGCAAATGGTACCCAGAGAAAATCAGGTGTAATCATACTGATATCAGATGAAGCAGACTTCAGGGTAAAAAAGGTAAGAAGAGACAAAGATGGGCATTTCATAATGCTAAAGGGGACTATACAACAAGAAGACACAACAGTCATCAATATTTATGCCCATAATCGGGGAGCACCGAAATATAGCAAGCAACTACAAAGAGAACTAAAGGGAGAAATTGACCAAAACACAATTATACTAGGCGACCTAATGCATCATTGGGAGCTATGGATAGATCATCCAAATAGAAAATAAATAAAGAAAGAGCAGCCCTAAATGACACGTTTGATGAAATGGACATAAGTGACATTTATAGTGCACTTCATCCTTAAACATCAGACTATACATTTTTTTCCAGTGTACATGGAACATTCTCAAGGATAGACCATATATTGAGGCGTAAAACTAACATCAACAAATTTAAGAAGATGGAAATCATACCAAGTATATTCTCTGATAGCAAGGCTTTGAAATTGGATATCAACTGCTAAAAGAAAGCAGGAGATACCACAAATACATGGAGATTATACATTTCAGAAATGACCGGGCCAATCAAGAAATTACAGGAGAGATCAAAAGATACGTAGAAACAACGACAATGAATATACATCCTACCAAAATCTTTGGATTGCAGCAAAAACAGTTTTAATAGGGAAATTTACACCATTACAGGCCAATCTCAAGAAACAAGAAAAATTCCAAATAAATAAATTCACATTGCACCTCAAAGAACTAGAAAAAGAACAAATGAAACCCAAGGTCAGCAGAAGAAAATAAATAACACAATGGGATTTATAGATGACGTAATACAGAATTGTACACCTGAAATCTATGTAATTTTACTAACAATTGTCACCCCAATCAATTAAAAAAAAATCTAAAAAGCCAATGCCCGCCCCCCAAAAAAAAATCAGAGCAGAATTAAATGAAATAGAGAACAAAAAGACAATAGAAAAAAATTAATGTGACAAAGACCTGGTTCTTTGAAAAGATTAACAAAATTGACAAACCCTTGGCTAGACTCACTAAGATAGAAAGAGAGAAGACACTAATAAACAAAATCAGAAATGTAAAAGGGGAAGTTATAACGGATGACACAGAAATACAAAGGATGATCAAAGAATACTATGAAGGACTATATGCCACCAAATTCAATAACCTAGAAGAAATGGACAAGTTTTTAGAAACATATAGCCTTCCTAGGCAGAACCATGAAGAACTGGAAAATCTAAACAGACCGATCTCCAGTAATGAAATTGAATAAGTCATCCAAAACCTTCCCAAAAGCAAAAGTCCAGGACCAGATGGCTTCACTAGTGAATTCTACCAAACCTTCAAGAGGATCTAATAGCAATCCTGCTGAAACTCTTGCAAAAAATTGAAGGAGAGACAGTACTCCCTAACTCATTTTATGAGGCAAACATTTCCCTGATAACAAAACCTGGTAGGGACAACATGAAAAAAGAAAACTAAAGACCAATATCTCTGATGAATACAGATGCAAAATCCTAAACAAAATTCTAGAAAATCGAATGCAACAATGCATTAAAAAGATCATTCATCACGACCAAGTGGGGTTCATCCCTGGGGCACAAGGATGGTTCAACATCCGCAAATCCATCAATGTGATACATCACATAAACAAAATAAAGGACAAAAATCATATGATTATATCAATTGATGCAGAAAAAGCATTTGACAAGATACAACATCCATTTATGAGTAAAACACTTAATAACTTAGGTATAGAAGGAAACTACCTTAACATAATAAAGGTAATATTTGACAAAACTTCAGCTAATCTCATAAATAATGGTGAAAAACTGAAGCCCTTTGCACTACCTTCAGCAACACGACAGGGCTGTCCCCTATCACCTCTGCTTTTCAATGTAGTGTTGGAAGTCCTTGCCAAAGCAATTAGGAAAGAGAACTTAATAAAAGGCATCCAAATTAGGAATGAAGAAATTAAATTATCACTCTTTGCAGATGTCATGATGCTATACATAGAAAACCCTAAAGACTCCACTAAAAAGCTCTTAGAAACAATCAACGAATATCGTAAAGTTGCCGGCTACAAAATCAATGTACAAAAGTCCATTACATTACTATATACTGAAAATGAAATCTCAGTAAAAGAAATTTTTTAAAAAAATCATTTTGAAATTGCAGCAAAAGAATAAGATACCTAGGAATAAAGTTAACCTAGGATGTGAAAGACCTATATGCTGAAAACTATAAGACATTTTTAAAAGAAATTGAAGAAGACACAAAGAAATGGAAAGACATTCCGTGCTCATGGATTGGAACAATCAACATAGTTAAAATGGTCATGTTACCCAAAGCAATATACAGATTTAATGCAATCCCCATCAAAATCCCAATGACATTTTTTAAATCCATAGAACAAAAAAATCATCAGAATTGTTTGGAACCAAAAATACCCCGAAAAGCCAAAGCAATCTTAAGAAAAAAAGAACAATGCTTGAGGTATCACACTTCCTAACTTTAAATTGTACTACAGGGCATCGATATTCAAAACAGTATGGTATTGGCAGAAAAAGAGACACATAGACCAATGGAATAGAATTGAGAACCCAGAAATAAAACCACATAAATGTGAACAGATAATTTTTGACAAATAAGCAAAAAACAAACAATGGAGAAAAGACAGCCTCTTCAATAAATGGCGCTGGCAGAATTGAAAAGCCATGTGCAAAAAAATGAAACTGGACTACTATCTGTAACCATTTACCAAAATTAATTAAAAGTGGATCAAAGACTTATGCATAACACCTGAAATAATAAACTGCGTAGAAGAAAACATAGGTACTAAACTTATGGATCTTGGGTTCAAAGAGGATTTTATGAATTTGACTCCAAAAGTAAGGGAATAAAACTAAAACGAATGGGATTATAGCAAACTTAAAAGCTTCTGCACAGCAAAAGAAACCATCGAGAAAACAAAGAGGCAACCTACTGAATGGGAGAAGATTTTTGCAAACAGCGCCTCCGATAAGGGGCTAATATCGGAAGTATACAAGGAACACATAAAACTCAATAACAAGAAAAAAACAACCCTGTTGAAAACTGGGCAGAGGACCTGAAGAGACATTTCTCCAAAGAAGACAAATGGCAAACAGACATATGAAAAAATGCTCAACATCACTAACCATCAGTGAAATGCAAATAAATTTCACAATGAGATATCACCTCACCTCAGTTAGAATGGCTATCATCAACAAGACAAATAGTAACAAGTGTGGGGGAGGCTGTGGAGAAAAAGGAACCCTCATACACTGTTGGTGGGAATGCAGACTGGTGCAGCCGCTATGGAAGGCAGTGTGGAGGTTCCTCAAAAAATTACGAATAGAATTACCATATGACCCAGCTATCCCTTTCCTGGGTATCTACCCAAAAAATCTGATAACATTGATCCATAAAGACAAGTGTGCTCCAATGTTCATTGCAGCTTTGTTTACAGTGGCCAAGACATGGAAACAACCAAAATGTCCTTCGATAGATGAATGGATAAAGAAGTTGTGGTATATATACACAATGGAATACTATTTGGCGGTAAGAAAAGATGAAATAGGACCATTTGTGACAACATGGATGGATCTTGAGATTATCATGCTAAGCAAAATAAGTCAGACTAAAAAAGCAGAGAACCATGTGATTTCACTGATAGGTGGTATATAAACCCAAATAAGAAAAAAAAAAAACACAAGACAAACAAATGAGAAACAAAAACTCATAGACACAGACAATAGTTTAGTGGTTATCAGAGGGTATGGGGGGAGCCGAGTGGTAGATGAGGATAAAGGAAATCAAATAAATATATGATGATGGAAGAAGTACTGACTCCAGTTGGTGAACACACAATAAGATTTATAGATGATGTAATACTGAATTGTACTCTGGAATTCTATGTAACTTTACTGACAATTGTCACCCCAATAAACTTATTTAAAAAAGAATTGCTAGAGAAATTTTTTTGGGGACGGGGTGAAGGAGAATCAGAATGTTCTAGAAAATGAGAAAACAATAAGATCAACAAGGCAGGAGTAATCAGGAAATATTTCCTAAATAAGGTGCGAGTAGAGCTATAAAATGAAGAATGAGTAAGATCTGGATTGGTAAAGACGATAAAGGATGGCACGTGAACACAAATAGTGTGACATGATCAAAAGAATAGATGTGAGAATTGACAACTTCACAGTACAACTTCAGACCAGCAGTTGCAGAACCAATGATGCCTAGAGCAAAAATAGTTCCTCTGGGCACCATAATTGTGATCGTTTTTGCAACCAAACATTCCTTTGATTGTAGGAATGACAATGAGATATGGTATAGGCAAAAAATATGGGAATAAATGGTAAATGCAGTATCTTCTTTGGAGGCACAAATTTGCCCCAGACTCCACAATAACTCTCCAAAAGCGTCAAGCGGTAGTTCCAAACAAAATGTTTCAAACTCTTTAATGGTTTCCCATTTCCCTCACAGTGAAGTCAAAGCAAGGTTTACAAGTTACTTTATGATATTCCCCTGCTTACCTCTTTCATTGTGTCTGTTATCAGTCCCCTCTTTATACTCTATGCCCCAGTCTTACTGAACTACTTTCTGAACCCATCCAGGCAATTCACTTCTCTTCCTCCTTTTCCTCTGCCTATCTATTTCCTATTCTACCAACTTGCTTAGCTAATTTTTACTTACCTTCAAATTTCCTCTTAAAATTGATCTACTCCAGGAAGCATTCCCTGAACCTTACAATCTGTATTCTGTGTCCCTTTTATTTCCCAGAGCTCTCTGTACCTCCCCCACCATAATAGTTACCACACTGTACTATATTACCATCTCTTTGTATGTCTCTTCTGTCATACAGTGTTCTGACATCAATTAAGTCACATCATATCCTGTTCACTATTGTAGCTGTAGTGCCTATAAGAGTGGACAGCACATATTAGGTGTCCAATAAACAGCTACTGAGTGAATTAGTGTATTTGGAGAATTAATTCCTCAGATGAATGAGTAAATAAATTGATTAATAGATGAACGCAAGTATCACAGGGACAAATCAAACAATTCATACATGGCCCTCAAGCTGGATCAGACTGACAAAATCAAACTTTCAGAAATTTCACAATTAGCAAAAGAAATCCAAGCAAGAATTCTGTGCATTTGTTAATTACCCCAACATCAAAAGTGTGATTCAGAAATTTCATTTACCCCTTACTATATCAGTGGTTAATAAACAGATGGATCAAAATAGAAACATTCTTGCTGAACACTGAGGCAATAAATGAAACCCAGTGCATGATTACCTGCTTGCTAACACTTAGCCCAACACACAAATAATTTTCTCCCTCAAATATTATTAACTGGTCAGTTGCTGTTGTCACACCTTCTTCACAGAAGTCTACAATAAAAGAGAAGCTGCAAGATGGTCCAAGAAGGCAGGATAGGTAAACACTATGCCTGCCACCCCCAAGGATCACATTAAAATTACAACTAAATTTTATAACAATCAACTTCAAGAATCTTCTGAAGACTAGCTGAACAGAACCCCTATAACTAAGGATATGAAGAAGAGGTCACATTGAGTTGGAAGGAAGGGCAGAGATGCAAAACAGGCTGACCCCAAATCCATGGGTAGTGTTTGAGCACCAGGAGGGACATCTATGTGATGGAGGTCTCTCCTGAAGAGTGAGGGGTCCCAAACCCACACTGATCTGGGAAGAAGAGTTTCCACAATATCTGTCAGTGAAAATCAGTGAGGACTCTGTCAGACCATCCCAGTGAAATAGAAGGTGGCTGGAAACCAAGATTTTATGGTCTTCACACAGAGTCACTTGCTTCCAAGCATTCACCCTGGGCTCTGGCAGAAGGGCAGCAAATCGAGAGGCATCAGAAACATACAAGGAAAGACTGAACTGTGTGGCTGCAGGGAGAGAATGAGAGAGACAGTTGCCATTATCTTTATGTAGAGTCTGCTTCATGAGGAGCCTATAGGAGGGCATCATCTTTCTTGTATTGAACACTCCCCCAAAAGGCTAAATCTGAGACACCATTGGTCTGCTAAAATCTGCATGCACACCACATTTTTGACTCACTGGGACCTTGCCCGGCCCGGTTAGAGTGGCATCACCAGGGGCACTCTCAACTCCTGAGCAGCCAGCCCTGCCTGCAAGCTGTTGAAGGCTTTTATAGCTGTGGACAGCCTGTGGTGGTCTGGAAAACACTCAGTGGTAAGTGGTGAGCCCAGGCTTGAGCTGTAGCCTTTCTTGCACAGCTCTCAGGGATCTACGGAACTGAAGTAAGAGACAGCTGATGGCGGTGTTCTCAGGGAGTTTTGTGGGGTGGCCACAGGCTCAGCACTGGCACAAAAACTGAACCTCCATTAACTTTGTAAAAACCATCAACTACTCCCTGGAGCTACACCTGGCCCAACTAGGGTGGCATCGCTGGGGAAAGTATCAACACCAGGGCAATGAGCCCAGCCTGCACATGTACCATAAAGAGGCTTTTTCAGCAGCTGAGCCTTACAGGCAGTCGTCAGGTGCCAACAGGCCGTAAGGGGGCCCTGGGCCTTTTGCTAAGCTGTCCCAGGCCCAGTATAGGTGGCATCCAGCCAACGGTTCACAGTGAAGCCACACACATGCCTCCAGGTCCACCACAGGCAGCAGCCAACCACATATAGCTTTGTAGCTCCTAACAGGTAGTCCCAGGCCAATGAAAGGCAAAGCTGAAATAGGCCTGCATAAGAGCCCCTCCAACGAGACACCAGAAATAACACACCCAGAGGCTGACCTGGACCACACCAGAGCACAACCTAATTAGCCCCACAAGAGGCACACCCAAAGGGTAGTCTCAATAACAAGCACAAGAGTGCACCGGGGTGAATCCTCCTCTGAAGTTTCAGTCCCCACACAGCAGCTCATACACTGTAGGTGTAGTCAATCGGCATAGCCAGTCAGCCTGAGAATTAATCCCAGATACTGATGTGCCAAAAGCAAACAAGGCTCAAATATGACAGGAGAATACACACAACACACACATGGGACACTCCTGGAACACACACACAGGTAATCAGGGACACTGTGACACTAGACCACACAGGACAGCTACTACATAAAGCCACCCAGCAAACACTGACACATAGGAGATCTACCTAATACATAGAAGCAAACACAGAGAGGCAGCCAAAATGAGGAAACAAAGAAATATATCTCAAACAAAAGAACAGGAAAAAAAAAAAAAACTCTGGAAAAAGAACTGAATGAAATGGAGGCAACAGACATGCCAGAGACAGAGTTTAAAACACTAATTATAAGAATGCTTAAGGAATTTAGTGAGAACTTCAACAAAGAGTTAATAAGCATAAAAAAGGACATAGAAACCATAAAATAAACAACAAAAAAAAGGAACCTCTGGGAAAACATCAAGCATAACATTTATATCATAGGGGTATCAGAAGGAGAAAAGAGCGAGCAAGGAGTCAGGAACCTATTTGAAGAAATAATAACTGAAAACTTCTCTACCCTGGCAAAGGAAATAGACATACAAGCCCAGGAACCGCAGAGAATCCCAAACAAGATAAACCTAAACAGGCCAAAACAAAGACACATTATAATTAAATTGGCAAAGATTAAAGACAAAAGAAGAATTCAAAAAGCAGACTGAGAACAACAACTAGGTACCTAACGGGAGTTCACATAATACTATCAGCATTTCTCAACAAAAACATTGCAGGGCAGAAGGCAATATTCAAAGTGATGAAAACTAAAGGCCTACAACCAGGGCTGCTCTACCCAGCAAAGCTATCATTTAAAATTGAAGGAGAAATGAAGAACTTCTCAAACACGAAAAAGTAAAGGAATTCATTATCACCAAACCAGTATTATAAGAAATGTTAAAGTGACTTCTTTAAGAAGAAGGGGGGAAAAACAAACAAAAAATAAAAAAATATGAATAACAAAATGGCAATGACTATGTACCTATCAAAATCACTTTAAACATAAATGAATTAAACACTCCAATTAGAAGACATAAGGTAGCTGAATGGATAAGAAAACAAGATACATGCATATGCTCTCTATAAGAGACCCACTTCAGACAGAAGACACATATAGACTAAAAGTAAAGAGATGGAAAAATATATTTCATGCAAATAAAAATGAAATAAAACTGGCATAGCAATACTTATATCAAACAAAGTAGACACTAAAATGAAGACTACAAGAAGAGATGAGAACATTACATAATGATAAAGAGATCAATCCAACAAAAGGACATAAACCTAGTAAACATCTATGCACTCAACATAGGAGCACCTAAATATATAAAACAAATATTGACGAACATAAAGGCAGAGATCAACAGTAACACAATCACAGGGGGGACTTTAATACCCCATTAACATCAATGAACAGATATTCCAGAGAGAAATTTAATAGGAAACAGCAGCCTTAAATGACACACCAGACCAGATAGGTTTAATTGATATTTTAAGAGCATTTCACACCAAAGCAGCAGAATATACATTCTTCTCAAGTGCAAATGGAACATTTTCTAAGATAGCCACATGTTAAGCCACAAAGCAAGTCTCAATAAATTTAAGAAGTTTGAAATCATATCAAGTGTCTTCTCTGACTACAATGGCATAAAACAAAAAATCAATTACAAGAAAAAAAAACTGAAAAACACACAAACACTTGGAGGCTAAATAACATGTTGGTAAATAATGAATGGGTCAACAACGAGATCAAGAAAGAAATCGAAAAAGATATCTTGAGACGAATAAAAATTTAAAAAGACCCAAAATCTGTGAGAGACAGTGAAAGCAGTCCTAAGAGGGAAATTCACAGTAATGTAGGCCTATATTAAGAAACAAGAACAATTTCAAATAAGCAGTTTAACTATACACTGACAGAAACTCAAAAGAACAGCAAAAGAAGACTAAAGTCAGTACAAGAAAGAAAATAATAAAGATCAGAGTGGAAATAAATGAAATTGAGGCTGAAAAAAACCCAAAAAACAATACAAAATATCAATGAAACTAAGAGCTGATTCTATGAAAAGAGAAACAGAATTGATGAACTTTCAACCAGACTCATCAAGAAAAAAAAAGAGAGAGAAAAACAAAATATAAAATAAAATAAAATCAGAAATGAAAGAAAATAAGTAACTATAGACACCACAGAAATACAAAAAATTTAAGAAAGTACTATGAGCAATTATATGCCAACAAATTGGGCAATCTGCATGAAATGGATAAACTTCTAGAAGCATACAACCTTCCAAGGCTAAATCAAGAAGAAACAGAAAATCTGAACCAACAAATTACTATTAATGAAATTGAATCAGTAATCAAGAGAAGTCCTGGGCGAGATGGATTCACAGGGGAATTTTGTCAAACATTCAAAAAAGAATTAACACCTATTCTTCTCAATCTATTACAAGAAATTCAAGAGGAGGGAAGTCTCCCAAGCTCATTTTATGAGGTCACCATTACCCTAATAGCAAAACCAAACCACGACATTACAAATCAAAATCAACTACAGGCTGATGTCCCTGATGATCATTGATGCAAAAGTCCTCAACAAAATATTAACAAACTGAATTCAGCAATACATTAAGAAGATCATACCCCATGATCAAGTGGGATTTATTCCTGAGATGCAGCATGGTTTAATATCCACAAATCAATTAATGTGATACACCACATAAACAAAATTAAAACTAAAAATCATATGGTCCTACCAATAGATGCAGAAAAAAACATTTGACAAAATCCAGCATTCATTTCTGATAAACACTCTCAGCAAAGTGAGAATAGAGGGAACATACTTCAACCTAATAAAGGCTATATATGACAAACTCACAAGGTCATTCTCAACACGGAAAAGCGAAAAGTGTTTTCCTTAAGATTAGGAACAGGACAAGGATGTCCACTTTCATCACTTTTATTCAACATATATTGGAAGTCTAAGCAACAGGAATAAGACAATAAGAAGTAATGAAGATATCCAAAGGTGATAGAAAATGTGTGATTGTCATTATTTGCAGATGACATGATACGATATATAGAGAAGCCCATAAATTCCACCAAAAAACTATTACAACTGATAGATGAAGTCAATAAAACAGCAAAATTAGGTGAGAAATCAACTGCATTTTTATACACCAATAACAAACTATCAGAAAGAGGAATTAAGAAAAAAAAATCTATTTATAATTGCATCAGAAAAAAAAAATACCTAGGAGTACATTTAACCAAAGACCTGTACTCAAAAAATTATGAGACATTGAAGAGAGAAATTAAAGAAGATAGAAATAAGTGGAAGCATACCAGGTGTGATCAAACACTATAGTGAATGTTTCAAAATAAATAAAGTAAAAGACCCATTGCCATTAATACACCTCAAAATACTCCCCCTCACTTTGAACACACTTATCCCATCGTTCTTGCCATTTTCTGAAGCAGTTCTGGAAGTTCTCTTTTGTGAGTGCCTTCAGATGTGCTGTTGTGGCTGCCTTGATGTCCTGAATCATTTTGATTTTGGGTAAGAGCCAGAAGTCACACAGTGCCAGATCCAGTAAATAAGGAGGACAAGGACACACTGTAATATTTTTATTTAACAGAAATTGCCTTATACTGGAAGTGATGTGTGACACCGTGCATTTTCATGTTGAAAGATGATTTACAGCACTCTTTAAAACACATCTCTGAACTATAGCTCACACCCAATTGACTGCACCGAACAAGTTGAAACTTGTCACACATGGCTACTAAGGGTTGATGCACCACTCACCATGTTGTAGACCCCTGCCCTTTCGTTGGATGGCACTTGGCAGCAACATTCACAGTATTTTTTGATTACAACAAAAGGCTCTGTGTCACACGTTGCTTCTGGTTTGGCAATTTCTATCCAATAAAAATATTATAGCGTGTCCTCATCTACCTTATTCATTGGATCTGGAACCATGCGACTTCTGGCTCTTCCCCAAAGTCAAAATAATTCAGGACATCGAGGCAGCCACGCCAGCGCAACTAAAGACATTCACAAAAGAGGACTTCCAGAACTTCCTCAGAAAATGGCAAGAACAATGGGATGTCTTTGAAGTAAGTAAGGGGGGTATTTTGAGGGGGATTGATGGCATTGTGTCTTTTACTGTAATTTTTTTTTTATTTAAACATTCACATTTTCTTAATCACACCTCATACACAATGCTCATGGATAGGAAGAATTAATATAGTTAAAATGTCCATACTATCCAAAGCAATCTAAAGATTTGATGTAAGTCCTATCAAAATACCAATGACATTTTCACAACTAGAACAAAAATCATCCTAAAATTTATCCAGAACCATAAAAAATTCCAAAAAACCACTGAAATCTTGAGTAAGAAGCACAAAGTTGGAGGTATCATGCTACCTGATATCAAACAATACTATAAGGCTATACTAATCAAAACAGCACCGTACTGGCATAAAAAACAGATACATAGATCAATGGAATACAATAGAGAGTCCAGAAATAAACCCATTCCTATATGGTCATTTAATCTATGACAATGGAAGGAAGAATATACACTGTGGTAAAGACAATTCATTCAATAAATGGTGCTGGGAAAACTGGGCAGCTACGTGCAAAAAATTAAACTGGACCAAATTCTTACTCCATATACAAGAATAAACTCAAAATGGATTACATACTTAAATGTAAGACCCAAAACCATAAAACAAATAGAAGATAACAGAGGCAGTAAACTCTCAGACATCACCCTTAGTGATATTTTTACTGATATATATCCTTCAAGGAAAACAAAAGAAAAATAAACAAATGGGACTTCAACAAACTAAAAAAGTTTTTGCACAGCAAAGGAAACCATCAATAAAACAAAAAGATATCCTACTGAATGAGAGAAGATATTGTCTAATGATATATGTGAAAAAAGGGTTAATATCTAAAATCCTTGACATCATCAAAATGGCGACATGAGGTGAGCCACTGTAAAGCTCCCCTGGAATTTGAAACTAACCAAACAACAGTAACTCCACAAAGGACTCCCTGCACAGCAGACAGGCAAAACGAAGAGGCCCACTACTGAATTCACTAAAGGTGGGCGAATCACAGGAGCAGGGGATCAGGGAAGGGAGAAGTGCGGAGAGGGAGACGCGCGGGCGCAGGACGCAGACCTAGCTCAGTGATCCTAGCTCCCTGCATCCCGGAACTACCGCAGCTGCGGGAGAAGGAAGAACTCGGACTGCTAGGGCTACGCTTAAGGCCCACAGGGATGAGGGGGCAGCATATAACACGGCTGAACACAACGCTCACGGCAGAGACCTCGGTGAAAAGACTGAGGGAAGAAGGCTGAAAACGGTAGTTTAAACCCTCATTGCCGAGCAGAGAATGGAAACCTCAGATACTGAGACTAGCCGCCCACTCCCTACACTCCAAGAGCTAGTCCCGCCCCCACCTGCCCAGTACTAGAAGCGGAACAGTAGCAGTACCAGATCAGAAGAACAGAATATTTGCTGTTCTGAGAACTGTGGACCACAGACACAGATTCGTAGCTCAACTAGTTCTGGCAAAGGGGAGGGAACTGTGGAAGCAGAACTGGCTGTGGTGGTGGTCTCCGGCGACATTGCTGTGGGCCACCTCTCACAACTCACCCCGCCCCTGACCCCACCTATCTGGACGGATCTCTGCAGGACTAAAAAGAACTGCTGAAACTTCTGGGCTCTGAATCTGGTACAGGAAGAGCTTTGGAACTTCAAAAGCTCTCCACATACCCACGGACACTGCGCCCTGTGACCCAAGCAAACTATTAACAGAGGAGAAGCTCATAGCCCAGGGAATCCCCCCATTGTGTGAGAAGCTGGAGTAGTGCAGAGAAAACATAGTACTACTGTGTGAGAGTGAAACAAAGGCTACAGTCAGAGAGAAAAATAAAACATTCTAGCAACAAGTACTTGGAAACAAAAGAAACACCTCTTCATATCAACCTGTTGCAGAGGCCACTCCTGTAGATGTCTAGGAAGATAAATAATAAACCAGTAATTGCCATGCATAACCAAGGCAACAAGACAGCTCGGAAAGAAAGTGAAAAGTCTCCAGAAAAGGAACCTAAAGATATGGAAATATGTGACTTAAATGGCAGAGAATTCAAGACTGCAGTTCTGAAAAAACTCAACGAGATGCAAGAAAACACAGAAAGGAAGTTTAATGAACTCAGAAACACAATCAAAGAAAAACATGAGCATTTTATGAAACAGATTGAAAGTTTAAAAAAGAACCAAATAGAATTTCTGGAGATCAAGAACTCAATAGAAGCAATTAAGAATGAAATAACCAGCTTAGGTAGTAGAGTTGACCAGAAGGAGGAAAGAATCAGTGACATCGAAGAGAGAAATCTGGAAATTACACAGATGGAAGAAGAAAGAGACTTGAGACTTAGAAGAAATGAAAGAACTCTACAAGAACTTTCTGACTCCATCAGGAAGAGCAATATAAGAATAATGGGCATACCAGAAGGAGAAGAAAGAGAGAAGGAAACTGAGAATATATTCAAACAAATTGTTGATGAGAACTTCCCAAACTTGTGGACAGAACTGGATCCTCAAACCAAAGAAGCAAATAGAACACTTAATTACCTCAATCCCAACAGGTCTTCTCCAAGGCACATTACATTGAAGCTGTCTAAAATCAACAACAAAGAAAGAATCCTCAAGGCAGCCAGGGAAAAGAAGACGGTAACCTACAAAGGAAAGCCCATCAGATTATCATCAGATTTTTCAGTAGAAACTCTACAAGCCAGGAGGGAGTGGAACCCAATATTCAACCTATTGAAAGAGAGAAATTATGAGCTAAAGATAATGTATCCATTAAAGATATCCTTTAGATATGAACTAGGAATAAAGACCTTTCCAGACATACAGAACCTGAGGGAATTTTCTAATACACGACCTGTACTACAAGAAATACTAAAGGAGGCTATTCGACCGCCATCAACAGGGACAATTTGTGCCAACCAAAACATAAAAAGGGGGGGCGTAAAGGCCTAAACCTGAACACAGGAATGGAGAAAGTAAGCGTACTGAAGAAAATGGTCATCACGACCAAGTGGGGTACATCCCCAGAGCACAAGGATGGTACGACATCCGCAAATCCATCAATGTGATACATCACATAAACAAAATAAAGGACAAAAATCATATGATTATATCAATTAATGCAGAAAAGCATTTGACAAGATACAACATCCATTTATGATTAAAACACTTAATAAAATAAGTATAGAAGGAAAATACCTTAACATAATAAAGGCCATCTATGACAAGCCCTCAGCTAATGTCATAATTAATGGTGAAAAAATGAAGCCCTTTGCTCTATGTTCAGGAATATGACAGGGCTGTCCCCTATCACCTCTGCTTTTCAACATAGTGTTGGAAGTCCTTGCCAGAGCAATCAGGCAAGAGAAAGAAATAAAAGGCATCCACATTGGGAATGAAGAAGTTAAATTATCACTCTTTGCAGATGGCATGATGCTATATATAGAAAACCTTAAAGACTCCATCAAAAAGCTATTAGAGACAATCAACGAATACAGTCAAGTTGCTGGCTACAAAATCAACGTCCATTACAATCCTATATACTAACAATGATATCTAAGACAAAGAAATACAAAAAACAATTCCTTTTGCAATTGCAGCAAAAAGAATAAAATACCTAGGAATAAACTTCACCAAGGATGTGAATGACCTATATGCTGAAAACTATAAGACATCTTTGAAAGAAATTGAAGAAGACACAAAGAAATGGAAAGACATTCTGTGCTCATGGATTGGAAGAATCAACATAATTAAAATGGCCATATTACCCAAAGCAATATACAGATTTAATGCAATCCCCATCAAAATACCATAAAAAATGGCATTTTTTAAAGAAATAGAACAAAAAATCATCAGATTTGTTTGGAACCACAGAAGACCCCTAATAGCCAAAGCAATCTTAAGAAAAAAGAACAATACTGGAGGTATCCCACTCCCTGACTTTAGCTTGTACTACAGGGCTACAATAATCAAAACAGCATGGTACTGGCAGAAAAACAGACACATAGACCAATGGAATAGAATTGAGAACCCAGAAATAAAACCACATAAATATGGACAGATAATTTTTGACAAAGAAGCTAAAAACATACAATGGAGGAAAGACAGCGTCTTCAATAAATTGTGCTGACAGTATTGGATAGCCACGTGCAAAGGAATGAAACTGGACTGCTATCTGTCACCATGTACCAAAATCAATTCAAAATGGATCAAAGATTTAAGCATAAGACCTGACAAAATAAACTGCATAGAAGAAAACATAGGTACTAAACTTATGGACTTCGGGTTCAAAGAGCATTTTATGAATTTGACTCCAAAGGCAATGGAAGTAAAAGCTAAAAGAAACATATGAGACTATATAAAACTTAAAAGCTTCTGCACAGAAAAGAGACCATCGACAAAATAAAGAGGCAACCAACTGAAAGGAAGAAGATTTTTGCAAACAGTTCCTCTGATAAGGGGCTAATATCCAAAATATACAAGGAACTCATGAAACTCAACAACAAAAAATCAAACAACCCAATTGAAAAATGAGCAGAGGACCTGAAGAGACATTTCTCCAAAGAGGACATACAAATGGCAAATAGACATATGAAAAAATGCTCAACATCACTACTCATCAGAGAAATGCAAATAAAAACCACAATGAGATATCACCTCACCCCAGTCAGAATTGCTATCATCAACAAGACAAATAGTAACAAGTGTTGGAGAGGCTGTGGAGAAAAAGGAACCCTCATACAATTTTGGTGGGAATGGAGACTGGTGCAGCTGTTATGGAAGGCAGTGTGGAGGTTCCTCAAAAAGATATGAATAGAATTACCATATGACCCAGCAATCCCTCTCCTGGGTATCTACCCAAAAAATCTGAAAACATTTAAACATAAAGACACGTGTGCTCCAAAGTTCATTGCAGCTTTGTTTACAGTGGCCAAGACATGGAAACAACTAAAATGTCCTTGGATAGATGAATGGATAAAGAAGTTGTGGTATATATACACAATGGAATACTATTCGGTGGTAAGAAAAGATGATATAGGAATATTTGTGACAACATGGATGGATCTTAAGAGTATAATGCTAAGCAAAATAACTCAGACAGAAAAAGCAGAGAGCCATGTGATTTCACTGATATGTGGTATATAAACCAAAAACAATAAAAGAACAAGACAAACAAATGAGAAACAAAAACTCATAGACACAGACAATAGTTTAGTGGTTACCAGAGGGTGAGGAGTGAGGGGGGTGGTAGGTGAGGGTAAAAGGAATCAAATATATGGTGATGGAAGGAGAGCTGACTCTGGGTGGTGAACACACAATGGGATTTATTGATGATGTAATACAAAATTGTACAACTGAAATCTGTGTAACTTTACTAACAATTGTCACCCCAATAAATTTAAAAAAAAAGAATACAATAACTGAAATAAAGAACACGCTTTGTCTGATCCCAAAATCAGACAAAGACACTACAAAAAAAAATATATGGACCCCTATGTTCACTGCAGTGCTATTTACAATAGCCATGATATGAAAACAACCAAAATGTCCATCAATAGGTTATTGGATAAAGACATTGTTGTACATATATGCAATGGAGTATTACTCAGACATAAAAAAATGAAATCTTACCATTTGCAAAAAACATTGATGGGCCTAAAAAATATTATACTAAATGAAATAAATCAGTCTGAGAAAGACAAATACCACATGATCTCACTTATATATGGAATCTAAAGAAGAAAATAAACAAACAAAACAGAAACAGACCCATAGATAGAGAACAAACTGATGGTTACTAAATAGGAGGGGATTTGGGGGATGGGTAAGAAAGGTGAAGGGATTATGAAGTACAAATTGGTAGTTACAAAACAGTCATGGGTATGTGAAATACAGTATGTGGAATATAGTCAATAATATTATAAAAACTGTATATTGTTTGTTGGGTACTGGACTTATTGTGGGGATAACTTCATAAATTATATAAATGTCTAACCACTATGCTGTACACCTGAACCTAATATAAAATATTAAATGTCAACTATAATTAAAAAAACAGTTATGGGAATATAAAGTACAGCATAGGGAATATAGGCAATAATATTGTAATAACTCTGCATTGTCAGGTGGGTAATAGAGTTATTGGGGTTATCACTTTGTGAAGCATATAAATGTATAATCAGTATATTATTTTTATACCTGAAACTAATAAAAATAAGTAAATAGAGATTTTTTTAAAAAGAGAAGCCAATGCTCCTGCAAAACCTGTTTATTTTATACTCATATTACAACATTCATCTGGCTCTTGTGATAGTGTTTAAATCTTTTGCCAAATCAAGCTCAGTTGCCTCCCATTTGACATACAATGTAACTGAGACAAACCAGAAGTCACTATTTAGCAGTTTTAGTCTCTTATTAAAGATTCAATATCCTCTAACATCAAATGAGGAATAATTTGATATCACAGATGTGACCTGAGTAAGCTAAAACAATATATAAAATATTCGAAGTCATTTCAAAGATTAATTTGGAAGTGTGTGGTTATTTGCTCCACAAAAATATTAAAGAAAAAACAGCAAATGTATTTTCATTGTTTTTCAAACAGATTCACAATACTGTGCTTAGATAGTGAGTATCCCTAGTGCTTTGGAAACGGCATTATATTTCCAGCTGTCCTACTTAAATGCAAGTTCTTGGCAATATCGTTTGGGATAGTGGAAAGACCATAAACTTTAAAGATGAGGGATTTAAATCCCCACTCTTCCACTTCCCACTCTGCCACGTATATGTGTATGAGCCTGTGGTTCAAAAACATTAAATAAATTGCCCAGTTTCCTCATATATAACATGGGGATGATACCAATGGCTGCTTCATAGGGCTGCGGGGGTGGTTACCTGAGGTAAGGGTAAAGTATTTATTAAATGTAAGGTTCTCCATGAATCCCACATTCTGTGACTGACACTTTAGGTTTTTATCTTATTCTTTATTTCTTAATCATTTTTTTCAGCAGAATGGTGTTGCAGAGTACATGGGCTTTGGCATCAGACGGTCCTGGATTCAAATCCCAGTTCTACTACTAACTGTTTCACATTAAGCAAGCTATTTAACATCAGTATCTACAACATGGATTTAGTAAAAACCTACCTCCTGTAGGTTATTGGGAAGAGTGAAGTAATATGTATTCTATCTATTTATCCCATGCCTGGTACATTGAAAATCTTCAATAAATGGTAGCTATTGCTATTTATCTCATAATGAAGTATATTTGTGTTTAATTACAAATGGAAGCCTCAGCTAGGCCAAAAATAGAAGGAAAAAAATCTCTGGGGCTATTGTAACAGCTGATTTGGGCTATATGATTTTTATAAAAAGTCAGTTTAGTAAAACCAGTATGAAATAAGGCACACAAAAAAAGCTGTCCATTCAACCCAATAATATTTGAGCATCACAGACCAAAACAATTGTTGAAAAATTATTCCTGTTTGTCTGGTTTTGTTATCACAGTACATACTTAGCCTAATGGTGACTCTACAATTGATCTGAACCAATTATTTGATATTTTTCTACCTACCTCTAAGTAAAAACCCACATTTATTTTTAGAACTGCATATTCCAATGAACAAAGAAGTCAGCAGGATGTATAAGAAAAAGCGATGTGCAGGGATGATTTAGAGGGCATGTCTGCACTGGGTTGGAAGTTGTCTTAGGTAATCTCTGAATTCCCTTTATATTGAGATTCTGTGAATCTCTAGAATTGCTCTGTGACCATGACCAAGCAACTTTACCTCTCTGGATCTAGGATTCTCCATCTCTAAAATGAGGGAGTTGGCTGTAACATTCTGAGGTTCTACTTTAAAATTATAACCACAATGCCATAGCCATTAGGGCAGAAAAGTTGAGGTTTCTGCAGCTATTGCTCTTAGCAAAATCAACTCCAAGTAAAACTATGGAAATAATTCTCTCTTACCTTTTTTTAGTGTCCGTTGCTTGCCCAGGGCCTGAGTACTTTGTTTTAACGTCACTGCAGAGTGATTACTAACATGCTCATCAAAATTCTGAGAAGAATAAAATTAAATCAGAATCCTCAATAAATGCCTTTTATTCCAGAAAAGGAGTTTAATTTAGAAAAAAGAAAACAACCCTTTTTAAGGAGCTTATTCTTTTACTTCAGGAGATAACAATTACCTTTGGAAACACTCTCAAATACTATACAAGTCCTCCTGACAATCTAAGCAGGAGAGAACTGGAGATATACTTCGTAAAGATGGTTTAGGGGATGAAAAACATCTATTGAAATTTTTACGTTAAATATGAACTGAACTCTTTGCAGAAGACAAGATGGGTGATACCCAGTAAAATTCTGACTCTGGGTGTGAACACACAATGTGATATATAGATGATGTATCTTTACCGTGTTTCCCCAAAACTAAGACCTAGCTGGACAATCAGCTCTAATGCGTCTTTTGGAGCAAAAATTAACATAAGACCCAGTATTATATTATATTATATTATATTATATTATATTATATTATATTATATTATATTAATTATATTATATTATATTATATTATATTATATTATATTATATTATTATATAAGACCTGGTCTTATAGTAAAATAAGACTTTATATTCCCATAACTATTTTTTTAATTATAGTTGGCATTTTTTAAGAAGCATAAATTTTAAGTCCAAGTGGCTGATTGAGAGTCCAAGAACTCCATGCGACAGTTGCAGGAGCCAAGCCCAAAGGGTTGCTGTCATAGCACTCTCTAGAACCTGTCCGAGTAGTAGCCAGGGGAAGTCTAAGGCCACAGTTGTGATAACTGTCTAAAAGTTATTGTAAACCTTTATACCAGAACAGCTAAATCTAATGGCTCTATCTCTACCCTTCTTGGCTAATCCCTCTGGGTTTAAAGAACTCTTGCTGATTTCTGATGAGGTTTCCTCATTACCAGTCTCCTAAATCAGATTATGGTTAATAAACACTTAGCACAACAAGAGTTCTTTAAACCCAGAGGGATTAGCCAGGAAGGGTAGAGGTAGAGCGATAAGATTGAGCTGTTCTTGTATAAAGGTTTACAGAAACTTTCAGACAGTTATCACGGCAACTGTGGCCTTAGACTTCCCCAGGCTGCTACTCGGACAGATTCCAGAGAGTGCTATAACAGAAACCCTTTGGGCTTGGCTCCTGCAACTGTCGCATGGAGTTCTTGGACCCTCAATCAGCCACGTGGACTTAAAATTTGTGTTTCTTGGAACTTCAACTGATCCCTGGTTTCATAGCATCTAATGCCAGCTTTCTTTTGCCTTGTATTGAGAAAAAGAGGAAACTGGGAGACCAAACAGGAGATTATTACAATAGTCCAGGTGGAATAGGTTTAAAATAGGGTGGAAGTACTGGAGCAAGATATGACTGAGTATATTTGAGCAATATTTTGAAGATAGTAAAATTGGCATGTCTTTCTCTGAGGTTTTATGTTCACAATGAATGCCTAATTGCTCCATCTGATTTGGCTACTTTCCTTGTCAAACTGGTATATTTGTTTCAACACACCAACCAAAATAAATCCTGGTTTAGAGACTGGATTTCTCACTTTCATATATTTATGGTCATATGTAGATACATCCTAAAATTTAACAATTCCAAGAAAAGTGATGAAGACAGGAGCATTAATATAAGTGATAATTCAATCCACAAGAGCAGAAAAGCTATAGGGTGCCTTTATCCAAAACGTTTTCCATAAAATATTAATATTCTCAAACGGAAATATTACCTATGATGCACACTGAGTGCTGCTCAAATGGCAACTGGCCAAGAAAAGAAAGAATTTTTAACATCAGTACATTAAGATCTATGTAAAAAAATACTTACTGTTGAAACTTATACACAAAATATTAGAAAAAGAATCAATGAAGCATATGCCACAGCATATCTTTTTAATCAGACTCTTACACGCATAATTCCCATTGTTATATTTTCATTGCTGCTGGAATGGGTTTTACTTTATCTTGTTTGAGTCCCCAAAGCCAGATTTATTTAGAAGTAATCTAAATAATCAGAAATGCCTTCCTATGCATCCCACCAGGTATTTTGATACCTAAACTGTATCTCTAAGCCAAGGAACATCCAGAAGAAAATTGTAAGAGCCAAGCAGTTATTGAGATCCTTGAAAATAGTTGTGCTGAGAAGATTCGGGTGTTTCATATATATTTTTTCTTTTTTTAAAATTAAAGTTTGTGGGGTGACAATTGTTAGTAAAGTTACATAGATTTCAGGTGTACAATTCTGTAATACATTATCTATATCTCACATTGTGTGTTCACCACCCAGAGACCATTCTCTTTCCATCACCATATATTAGACCCTGTTTACCCTCTTCTAGAGCCCCCCTCCTTCCTTACCCTCTGGTAACCCCTAAACTATTGTCTGTGTCTATGAGTTTTTGTTCCTTCATTTGTTTGTCTTGTGCTTTTGTTCTTTTCAGTTTTATATACAAAATATCAGTGAAATCATATGGTTATCTATCTTTTCTGTCTCACTTATTTCGCTTAGCATTATAATCTCAAGATACATCCAAGTTTTCACAAATGGTACTATTCCATCATTTCTTACCTCTGAAAAGTATTCCATTGTGTATCTATTCCACAACTTCTTTATCCACTCATCTGTAGAAGGACATTTTGGTTGTTTCCACGTCTTGGCCATCATGAATAAAGCTGCAATGAACATTAGAGCACAACATCCATTTATGCTTAAAACACGTAATAAAATAGATATAGAAGTAAAATACCTTAACATAATACAGACCATATATGACATACCCTCAGCTAATATCATACTTAACAGTGAAAAGCTGAAGCCCAATGCTCTACATTTAGGAACATGACAGGGCTGTGCCCTATCACCTGTGCTTTTCAACATAGTGTTGGAAGTCCTAGCCAGAGCAATCAGGAAAGAGAAAGAAATAAAAGGCGTCCAAATTGGGAATGAAGAAGTTAAATTGTCACTCTTTGCAGATGACATGATGCTACATATAGAAAACCCTAAAGATTCCACCAAAAAGCTGTTAAAAACAATCAACGAATACTGTAAAGTTGATGGCTACAAAATCAACGTACCAAAGTCCATTGCATCCCTATATATTAACAATGAAATCTCAGAAAAAGAAATAAAAAAACGAATTGCATTTGGAATAGCAAAAAGCTTTTTTTTTTCTCTTTTAATCCTGATGTTTGCTGTTTCCACCCTTGCTCTTATATGTTAACGTTTTTGGGGCTGACTTGCTTCGATTTACCTGTGGCCTATTCAGAAATACAGACATTTGAAACATCTCCAGGATATTTCTGGCAGATGAATCAACAAGAAATTCAATATATTTTTAAAAGATATACTATTATGTATCTTTTTTTTTAATTCAACTTTATTGGTGTGAAAATTGTTAGTAAAGTTACATAGATTTCAGGTGAACAATTCTGTATTACGTCATCTATAAATCCCATTGAGTGTTCACCAACCAGAGTCAGTTCTCCTTCCATCACCATATATTGGATCCCCTTCACCCTCATCTACCACCCCCCTCCACCCTTTACCCTCTGGTAACCACTAAACTATTATCTGTGTCTATGAGTTTTTGTCTCATTTGTTTGTCTTATTCTTTTGTTGTTTTTGGTTTATATACCACATATCAGTGAAATCATATGGTTCTCTGCTTTTTCTGTCTGATTTATTTCGCTTAGGATTATAATCTCAAGATCCATCCATGTTGTCACAAATGGTCCTATTTCATCTTTTCTTAGCACTGAATGGTATTCCTTTGTGTATATATACCACAACTTCTTTATCCATTCATCTATCTAAGGACATTTTAGTTGTTTCCAAGTCTTGACCACCGTAAATAAAGGTGCAATGAACATTGGAGCACATACGTCTTTATGTTTAAATGTTTTCAGATTTTTGAGTAGATACCCAGGAGAGAGATTGCTGGGTCATATGGAAATTCTATTCGTAATTTTTCAAGGAACTTCCACACTGCCTTCCATAGAGGCTGCACCAATCTGCATTCCCACCAACAATGTATGAGGTTTCCTTTTTCTCCACAGCTTCTCCAACACTTGTTACTATTTGTCTTGATGATAGCTGTTCTTACTGGGGTGAAGTGATATCTCATTGTGTTTTTATTTGCATTTCTCTGATGATTAGTGATGTTGAGCATTTTTTCATATGTCTATTTGCCATTTGTATATCCTCTTTGGAGAAATGTCTCTTCAGGTCCTCTGCCCATCTTTCACTTGGGTTGTTTGTTTGTTTTCTGGTTGAATTGCATGAGTTCCTTGTATATTTTTGATATTAGCCCCTTATCAGAGGACCTGTTTGCAAAAATCTTCTCCCATTCAGTTGGTTACCTCTTCATTTTGTCGATGGTTTCTCTTGCTGTGCAGAAGCTTTTAAGTTTGATATAGTCACATTCATTTATTTTAGCTTTTACTTCCCTTGTCTTTTGAGTAAAATTCATAAAACGCTCTTTGAACCAAGATCCATAAGTTTAGTACTCATGTTTTCTTCTATGCAGTTTATTGTTTCAGGTCTTATACTTAAGTCTGTGATCCATTTTGAATTGCTTTTGGTACATGGTGACAGATAGCAGTCTAGTTTCATTCTTTTGCATGTGGGTTTCCAATTCTGCCAGCACAATTTGTTGAAGAGTCTGTCTTTTCTCCATTGTATGATTCTTGCTACTTGGTCAAAATTATCTGTCCATATTTATGTGGTTTCATTTCTGGGTACTCAATTCTATTTCATTGGTCTATGTATCATTTTTTTCTACCAAGACCATGCTGTTTTGATTATTATTGCCCTGTAGTACAAGCTAAAGTCACGCAGTGTGATGACTTCAGCATTGTTCTTTTTTCTTAAGATTGCTTTGGCTATTCAGGGTCTTTTGTGGTTCCAAACAAATCTGATGATTTTTTGTTCTATTTATTTAAAAAATGTCATTGGGATTTTGATGGGGATTGCATTAAATCCTTAACTTGCTTTGGATGATATGGCCATTTTAACTATGTTGATTCTTCAAATCTGTGAGCACAGAATATTTTTCCATTTCTTTGTGTCTTCTTCATTTAAAAAAAAAAATGCCTTGTAGTTTTCAGCATATAGGTCTTTCACATCCTTGGTTAAGTTTATTCCTAGGTATTTTATTCTTTTTGCTGCAATTGCAAAAGAAATTGTTTGTTTATTTCGTTTTCTGAGATTTCATTGTTAGTATATAGGAATGCAATGGACTTTTGTACATTGATTTTTGTAGCCAGCAACTTTACTGTATTCGTTGATTCTTTCTAACAGCTTTTTGGTGGAGTCTTTAGGGTTTTCATCTGCAAAGAGTGATAATTTAACTTCTTCATTCCCAGTGTGGATGCTTTTATTTCTTTCTCTTGCCTGATTGCTCTGACAAGGACTTCCAACACTATGTTGAAAAGCAGAAGTGACAGGGGACAGCTCTGTCGTGTTCCTGAGCGTAGAGCAAAGGGCTTCAGGTTTTCACCATTTATTATGAGATTAGCTGAGGGTTTGTCATAGATGGCCTTTATTATGTTAAGGTATTTTCCTTCTATACCTATTTTATTAAGTGTTTTAATCATAAATGGATGTTGTATCTTGTCAAATGCTTATTCTGAATCAATTGATATAATCATATGATATTTGTCCTTTATTTTGTTTATGTGATGGATCGCATTGATGGATTTGCGGATGTTGAACCATCCTTGTGCCCCTGGGATGAACCGCACTTGGTTGTGATGAACAATCTTTTTAATGGATTGTTGCATTCGATATGCTAGAATTTTGTTTAGGATTTTTGCATGTGTATTCATCAGAGATATGGGTCGTAGTTCTCTTTTTTTGTGTTGTCCTTACCAGGTTTTGGTATCAGGGTAATGTTGGCCTCATAAAGTGAGTTGGGGAGTAATGTCTTCTTCAATATTTTGGAAGAGTTTGAGCAGGATTGGTATTAGATCCTCTTTGAAGGTTTGGTGGAATTCAGTAGTGAAGCCATCAGGTCCCAGACTTTTGCTTTCGGGAAGGTTTTGGACGACTGATTCAATTTCGTTACCGGTGATAGGTCTGTTTAGATTTTCCAGTTCTTCATGGTTCTGCTTTACGAAGGCTATATGTTTCTAAGAACTTGTCCATTTTTTCTAGGTTATTGAATTTGGTACCATATAGCCCTTCGTAGTATTCTTGGATGATCCTTTGTATTTCTGTGGCATCTGTGATAACTTCCCCCTTTTTATTTCTGATTTTATTAGTGTCTTCTCTCTTTTTATCTTAGTGAGTCTAGCCAAGTGTTTGTCAACTTTGTTAATCTTTTCAAAGAACCAGCTCTTTGTCACATTAATTTTTTCTATTGTTTTTTTGTTCTATATTTCATTTAGTTCTGCTCTGATTTTTATTATTTCCTTTTTTCTGCTGACCTTAAGTTTCATTTGTTCTTCTTTTCCCAGTTCTATAAGTTGTAACATGAGGTTATTTATTTGGGATGTGTCTTGTTTCTTGAGATAGGCCTGTAATAATATAAATTTCCCTATTAAAACTGCTTTCGCTGGATGCCAAAAATTTTGGTAGGATGTATTTTCATTGTCATTTTTTTCTACGTATCTTTTGATCTCTCTTCTAATTTCTTTTTTGACCTGGTCATTATTTTTTTTTCTAGAAAATGTATTTTATATTGAATATATTTTGAGATATAATTTGTATAAAATTCTTTTTAAGTGTACAGTGATTTGGTAATGATTACACAATTACATATATAGTTGTCAAATATACATATGTATATTTTTGTCAAAATTCATCGACCTGGTCATTCTTTAAAAGTATGTTGTTTAATCTCCATGTGTTTGTGTGTTTTCCTGCTTTCTTTTTGCAGTTGATATGCAATGTCATAGCCTTGTGATCAGAGAATATCCTTGGTATGATTTTAATCTTCTTAAATTTGCTGATATTAATTTTAAGTCCCAATATATGCTCTATTCTTGAGAATGTTCCATGTACACTAGGAAAAAAAAATATATCGTCTGATATTTTAGGATGAAGTGCTCTATAAATTTCAATTATGTCCATTTCATCTAATGTGTCATTTAGAGCTGCTTTTTCATTATTTGTTTTCTGTTTGGATGATCTATCCATAGCTGTCAATGATGTATTTAGGTTCCCTAGTATAATTGTGTTTTGGTCAATTTCTCCCTTTAGTTCTGTTAGTAGTTGCTGTATATATTTTGGTGCTCCCTGATTGGGGACATAAATATTGATGAATGTTATGTCTTCTTGTTGTATAGTCCCCTTTACCATTATGAAATGTCCATCTTTGTCCCTTGTTATCTTTTTCATCCTGAAGTCTGTTTCATCTGACATCATTATGGCTACACCTGATTTTCTCTGGGTACCATTTGCTTGGAGTATCAATTTCCACCTTTCACTTCAAGTCTATTCTTGTCCTTGTAGCTGAGATGCATCTCTTGGAGACAGCATATGGTTGGGTTTAATTTTTTGATCCAATCTGCTATTCCATGCCTTTTTATTGGTAGTTCAGTCCATTTACATTTAGGGTGATTATTGATATGTGAGGATTTCCTACCATTCTATGTTTAGTTTTCTGGTAAGATTGTGTCTCCATGGGTTCTTTGCCTTTTTGTTTATGTCTATTATTTATGTGTTGTGGTATGCTATGATGTTTCCCTCTGTTTCGTCTTTTATTAGAGGATATATTTCAGTTCTGGATTTTTTTTCACTGGATTTTTTTTTTTTTAAGTTTATGTAAGAGAAAGTTTGATGTTTAGAGTATTCCATTTTCTTCAGCATGCTTAGTTTCTGCATTCCCATATTCTGGGTCAGGCTTTATTCACCCCTTTTTTATGTTTTGGTCGCCACAAATTGTCCCTGTTAATGGTGGTCGAAGAGCCTCATTAGTATTTCTTGTAGTGCAGGTCGTGTATTAGAAAATTCCTTCAGCTTCTGTATGTCTGGAAAGGTCTTTCTTCCTCCTTCACATCTAAAGGATATCTTTGCTGGGTATATTATTCTTGGCTCATAATTTCTCTCTTTCAGTAGTTTGAATATTTGCTTCCACTCTCTCCTGGCTTGTAGAGTTTCTGCTGAGAAATCTGATGATAATCTAATGGGCTTTCCTTTGTAGGTTACCGTCTTCTTTTCCCTGGCTGTGCTGAGGATTCTTTCTGTGTCGTTGATTTTTGACAGCTTCAATACAATGTGCCTTGGAGAAGGCCTGTTGGGGTTGAGGTAATTAGGTGTTCTATTTGCTTCTTGGATTCAAGGATCCAGTTCTTTCCACAGGTTTGGGAAGTTCTCATTGACTATTTGTTTGAATATACTGTATCTTTCCTTCTCTCTTTCTTCTCCTTCTGGTATGCCCATTACTCTTATATTGTTCTTTCTGATGGTGTCAGAAAGTTCTTGTAGAGTTCTTTCATTGCTTTTAAGTCTCAAGTCTCTTTCTTCTTCCATTCCTGTCATTTCCAGGTTTGTATCTTAGATGTCACTGATTCTTTCTTCCATCTGGTCAACTCTACTACCTAAGCTGGTTATTTCATTCTTCATTTCTTCTATTGAGTTCTTAATCTACAGAAATTCTATTTGTTGTTTTGTTTTTAATTTCAATCTCTTTGATAAAATGTTCGTGTTGTTCTTTGATTGTGTTTCTGAGTTCATTAAACTGCCTTTCTCTGTTTTCTTGCATCTCCTTGAGTTTTTTCAAAACTGCAGTCTTGAATTTTCTGTCATTTAAGTCACATATTTGCATATCTTTAAGTTCATTTTTTGGAGACTTACACTTTCTTTATTGGCTGACTTGTTGCCTTGGTTATTCATGGCAACTAATGATTTATTGTTTCTCTTTCTAGACATCTACAGGAGTGGGTTCTGCAACAGGTTGACAGGAAGATGTATTTCTTTTGTTTTCCAGTACTTGTTGGTAGAATGTTTTATTTTCTTTCCGACTGCAGCATTTTTCCCTGTGTCACAATTCAGTGTTATGTTTTCTCTGCACTATTCCACCTTCTCATACAATGGCGGGATTCCCGGGAAAGCGGGCTTCTCCTCTGTTAACAGTTCGCCTAGGTCATAGGATGCCGTGTTCATGTTGGTATGCAGGGAGCTTTTGAAGTTCCAAAGCTCTTCCTGCACCAGATTCAGAGCCTGTGTGTTTCAGCAGTTCTGTTTATTCCTATAGCAATCTGCCCAGATAGTTCGGGACAGGGGCGGCTGGGTTGTGAGAGATGGCCCAGAGCAATGATGGCGACCACCACCACAGCCTGTCCTGCTTCCACAGCTCCCTCCCGTTTCCCAGAAATAGTTGGGCTGTGAATCTGTGTCTGGGGAACACAGTTTCCAGTGCTGCAAATATTCTCTTCTTTTGATATGACACTGCTGCTGCTCTGCTTCTAGCACTGGGCAGGTGGGGGCAGGGTGAGCTCTTGGAGGGTAAGGAGGGCCTGGCTTGTCTCTGTGCCTAAGACTTCCATTCTCTGTGTCAGTGAGGACTTCAACCACCCTTTTCTGACTTCTTCCCTCAGTGTTTGTTCCGAGGTCTCTGTTGTGAGCGTTGGGTTCAGCTGTGTTATATGTTGTCCCCTCAGCCCTGTGTGCCATAAATGAAGCACTAGGAGTCCGAATTCTTCCGTCTCCTGCATCTGTGGTAGTTCTGGGATGCAGCAAGCTTGTAGCACTGAGCTAGGACTGTGTCCTGTGCCCGTTTGGCCCCTTTTCTGCCCTTCTCCCTTCTCTCCTCCACTGCTCGTGCAATTTGCTCACCTTTAGGTTAATTCACCAGTGAACTTCTTTGTATTGCCTGTCTGCTGTGCAGGGATTCTTTTGTGTAGTTATAGTTGTTCAATTTGTTGTAAATTCGAGGGGATATTTCCAGAGGCTTACCTCACGCCACCATTTTGATGAAGTCCTACTATTATATATCTTGGTGATTATTTATCAGACATTTATCAGGAAGTCATTAATTTAGAGGATGACACTTCTAGACTCCTTTGACTGAACTCTGAATTCACTTGTTAGTTTAGTCAAGCAACTGCTTTGACACATATTTTCTTACAAATTTTCCAATTATTTTGATGCCCATCCGGAAAGAAGACCCCCTAGGCATAACATCGTACAATTATTATAACCAGTTGACATGACTATTCCTAATGTCTGACTTTCAGGGAAATTTCATTTCCAGATTTCATTAAACTAGCTGAAAGACACATCTTTTTTATGTTCTAATGTTCTCTTACAAATATGTAGTTATAATAACCAAGAGGAAATGTTCAGCCTCAAAGGATTATAAGATTTGATGCAATGGACTAGATTTGGCAGCTTCTCTGCTGTCCAAGCTGCTTAGGGACTTAGAGGCAAAATAGTCTCCTACTCTTTCTCTTCGTTACTTAGAACTGGCAGCTGAAATACTCATTTTCTGGGGAATGGTAGCCTCTTTTCTGTGGAGCCACCTATCCCTTTCCCCCAAAATGAGTAGGCACCAGAGAGACAGAAGAAGTAAAATATCAGGTAAGAAAATGCACAGGGTTGATGGTTACTATAAAAAAAAAAGAAAAAAAAAAGAATATAAGGGGAAGATTCCATGTAGAAGCTGGGCCTAGAGCTAAACCATAAGTGGTGGGTAGAATGGGTAGAATCTAAACTAGCAGAAAGGAACACAGTGAATTTAAGATGTGAGCAAAAGCCTGTAGGAGAGAATAAATATCATGTGAATATAGAGCCATGCCAGTTGAAGCAGATGATCCCAACTGCTTCAAGCTATAAATGGTAGTTTTAAAGACTTCTCCAGGAAAAAACCAAAATTTCAAAGCACCATTACACATGGATCTGGCTTTCCATTTCCACGTGATTTAGTCACTGGGATGTAGAGTTTGATGTATGGTGGGCAGAATAATGGCCCCAAAAGATTTCAAACTCTTAGAACCTGTAATATGTTACCTCACATCTTAAAAGAAACTTGAGGTGAGATTATCCTGAATTATCTGGCTGGACCTAATGTAATCACAAGCGATCTTATAAGTGAAAGAGGGAGGTAGAAGGATCAGAGTCAGAGAAGGGGATGTAATTATGGAAAAAGAGGTTGCAGTAATGTTATTACTGGCTTTGAAGATGGAAGGTGCTCATAAGCCAAGAAACGCAGGCAATCTCTAGAAACTGGAATCGGCAAGGAAATGGGTGCTCCCCTAGAGCCTCCAAAAGGCATGCAGCCCTGCTGATACCTCGATTTTATCTCAGTGAGTCTCATTTCTAACTTTAGGACTGTAAGATACTAAATCTCTGTTGTTTTGAGCCATGAAGTTGGTAGTATTTGGGATAGCAGCAATAGAAAACTAATACAAGAAGTCTAATAAGTAATATCCAAAGGGGTATGACAACTTCAGGGTTTATGTGATCCAATATCCATCTCCCAGAGGCCCACTGGTAAGGAATGAGAAGACTAGGCTCCAAACTTGACATCTTGAGACTAAATAATCAGTCTGTTAAGAACCAAGACCCCATTAAGTGACTGGGAGCTAAGAGTACAAATTTAAGTAGTATTAATAATAACTGTAAGAACAATAAAAGCACCTATCAGTTGTTCTATAGCTCCTTCATGCCAGTGCTTTATATTTATTTTAATCATCATAAGAAACTATATAAAATATCTTATCATTATTCCTATTTTATGTAACCTCATTTTACAGATGAGGAAACGAAGTTCAAGCAGAGGACTGGCAATAACCAGGGAGAGGGTCATGGACCCAGGAAAGTCAGCTGAAAATCAGAACAAGGTTCCAGTCCAAACAGGGAACTCTACTATTAAATAGAAACTGAGAGAAAAATCCAGGAGGCATTGTAAGTGTGGGGGGAAAGAAAGGCTGCAATTCAGTGGACTTGTGTCTGTCCAGGACCAATGCCAAGTATGCTGAACCCAGATATGTAGGGCAGCAAAAGTCATTCCAGGCCATGGCTATTGGCAGGTTGAAAGCTCAGAGTGGGGGTAAATACAGTTGACTTTAGGCAAGGCTTAACTTACAATCTTTAGGCATTCTAGTCTCTTGAGTTTACATAGGATTGATTATGACATCATCAGTTATCTGAAAGACAAACTAAACTCTTTAGCAATAAACTCAGGGTGCTCCAACAACTGCTTTACTTACCTTCAGCCTCATATCTTATCATATTTCCCAAAACAGACTCTCCACTCCAGGTAAACCAAATCCTTTACCTTCTTTAAGGATGTTCACTGAGAAAGAAGCAAAAAATTCTCTACTGAGCAGAGGAAAAGTTCTTGAAAAAAAATCTATGTGTAATAGACAGTTGTTTTTGTAGACCCCAAACTATTACTACCAAGTTTTTGCCCCTCCCTCAAGTTGTTTCTTTCTTTCATTCCCTTTCAGAACCAATCTAAGTCCCCAGGGAGAGTGTGTCACATCATTTAAGAATTAAAACAATTATACTTCAAAGTGACAATAATCAAAACAGCATGGTATTGGCAGAGAAATAGACACACACAGACCAATGCAATAGAATTGAGAACCCAGAAATAAACCCACATATATATGGGCAGATAATTTTCAATGAAGAAGTCAAAAACATGCAATGGAGGAAAGAAAACCTCTTCAACAAATGGTACTGGGAAAACTGGAAAGCAAAAGGATGAAATGTTTGCTATCTGTCACCATATACCAAAATTAACTCACAGTGGATCAAAGGCCTAAAATAAATCCTGAAACAAAAAATTGCTAAGAAGAAAGCATAGGTACTAAACTTATGAACCTTTGGTTTAGAGAGGAGTTTATGAATTTGACCTCAAAGGCAAGGGAAGTAAAAGCAAAAATAAATGAATGTGATTGTATCAAACTAAAAAGCTTCTGCACAGCAAAAGAAACCACCAACAAAACAAAGAATGGGAGAAGATATTTGCAAACATCTCTGATAGGGCCTAATATCCATAATATATAAAGAACTTGTACAACTCAACAACAGGAAAACCATAATTCAATTAAAAAATGGGCAGATGACCCGAACAGACGCTTCTACAGAGAAGACATACAAATGGCCAACAAATATGCCGAAAAGTGCTCAACTTCACTAGCTATTAGGAAAATGCTAATCAAAACCCCAATGAAATACCACCTCACACCAGTTAGATTGGCTATTATCAGCAAGACAAATAATAACAAGTATTGGAGGGGCTATGGAGAAAAAGGAACACTCAGAAACTGCTGGTGGGAATGTAAACTGATAAAGGCACTATGGAAAACAGTACGGAGGTTCCTCAAAAAAATAAGAATATAATTACCACATGACTCAGCAACACCTTTTCTGGGTATGTAACAAAAAGATATCTGAAAACATTTACCTGTAAAGACATATGTACCCCTAAGTTCATTGCAACATTATTTACAGTGGCCAAGACATGGAAAAAAACCAAAGTGCCCTTTGATACATGACTATAAAAAGATGTGGAACATAAGTATATGATGGAATATTACTCAGCAACAAATAAAGAGAAATACTGAATTTGGAACCACATGGATCGACCTTAAGATTATCATTCTAAGTGAAATAAGTCAGATAGACAAAGTTGAGAATCATATGATTTTACTCATATGTGCAATATAAAACTGAAAGCAACAAACGAATAAGACATAAAAAAAAAAAAAAAAATCTGAGACACAGCCAACTGGAAAGTGGTTACCAGAAGGTAAGGGAGTAGGGAGGAGGTAGAAGAAGGTAAAAGAGGTCAAATATATGGTGATGGAAGGAGAATTGACTTTGGGTGTTGAACATACAATGCAATATATAGATGATGAATTATAGAATTGTACACTTGAACCCTATATAATTTTACAAACCAATGTCACCCAAATATATTTATTAATACATTAAACATATCTTTATTCTAAAAAAAGATAAATATATATTTATTTAATACTAATGGAAAAAAAAGTTTTTCCCCTAAAAAAAATTAAAACCAAATCTTTTTTTTTTTTTTTTAATTTATTGGGGTGACAATTGTTAGTAAAATTACATACATTTCAGGTGTACAACTCTATATTACATCATCTATAAATCTCATTGTGTGTTCACCACCCGAGTCAGTTCTCCTTCCATCCCCATATATTTGATCCCCCTTACACTCATCTTCCACCCCCCACCCCCCTTACACTCTGGTAACGACGAAACTATTGTCTGTGTCCATGAGTTTTTGTTTCTCATTTGTTTGTATTGTTCTTTTGTTGTTTTTGGTTTATATACCACATATCAGTGAAATCATACGATTCTCTGCTTTTTCTGTCTGACTTATTTCACTTAGCATCATACTCTCAAGATCCATCCATGTTGTCACAAATGTTCCTATATCATCTTTTCTTACCGCCGAATAGTATTCCAATGTGTATATATAAAACAACTTCTTTACTGATTCATCTATCGAAAAACATTTTGGTTGTTTCCATGTCTTGGCCACCGTAAACAAAGCTGCAATGAACATTGGAGCACACGTGTCTTTATGTATAAATGTTTTCAGATTTTTTGAGTAGATACTCAGGGGAGGGGTTGCTGGGTCATATGGTAATTCTATTCGTAATTTTTTGAGGAACCTCCACACTGCCTTCCATAAGGGCTGCACCAGTCTGCATTCCCACCAACAATGTATGAGGGTTTCTTTTTCTCCACAGCCTCTCCAACACTTGTTATTATTTGTCTTGTTGATGATAGCCATTCTGACTGGGATGAGATAATATCTCATTGTGGTTTTTATTTGCATTTCTCTGATGACTAGTGATGTTGAGGATTTTTTCATATGTCTATTTGCCATTTGTATGTCCTCTTTGGAGAAATGTCTCTTCAGGTCCTATGCCCATTTTTCAATTGGGTTGTTTGTTTTGTTGTTGTTGAGTTTCATGAGTTCCTTGTATATTTTGGATATTAGCCCTTTATCGGAGGCACTGTTCGCAAAAATCTTCTCCCATTCAGTTGGTTGCCTCTTTATTTTGTCGATGGTTTCTTTTGCTGTGTAGAAGCTTTTAAGTTTCATATAGTCCCATTCGTTTATTTTAGCTTTTACTTCCGTTGCCTTTGGAGTCAAATTCATAAAATGCTCTTTGAACCCAAGATCCATAAGTTTAGTACCTATGATTTCTTCTATGCAGTTTATTTTGTCAGGTCTTATGCTTAAGTCTTTGATACATTTTGAATTAATTTTGGTACATGGTGACAGATAGCAGTCCAGTTTCATTTTTTTGCACATAGCTATCCAATTCTCCCAGCACCATTTATTAAAGAGGCTGTGTTTCCTCCATTGTATGTTTTTAGCTTCTTTGTCAAAAATTATCTGTCCATATTTGTGAGGTTTTATTTCTGGGTTCTCAATTCTATTCCATTGCTGTATGTGTCTGTTTTTCTGCCAATACCATGCTGTTTTGATAATTGTAGCTCTGTAGTACAAGCTTAACTCAGGGAGTGTGATACCTCCAGTATTGTTCTTTTTTCTTAATATTGCTTTGGCTATTTCTGTCTTTTGTGGTTCCAAACAAATCTGATGATTTTTTGTTCTATTTCTTTAAAAAATGCCATTGGGATTTTGATGGGGATTGCATTAAATCTGTATATTGCTTTGGGTAATAAGGCCATTTTAATTATGTTGATTATTCCAATCCATGGGCACAGAATGTCTTTCCATTTCTTTGTGTCTTCTTCTATTTCTTTCAAAGATGTCTTATAGTTTTCAGCATATAGGTCCTTCACATCCTTAGTTAAGTTTATTCCTAGGTATTTTATTCTTTTTGCTGCAATTGCAAAAGGAATTGTTTTTTGTATTTCTTTTTCTGAGATTTCATTGTTAGTATATAGGAATGCAATGGACTTTTGTACGTTGATTTTGTAGCCAGCAACTTTACTGTATCCGTTGATTGTTTCTAATAGCTTTTTGGTGGAGTCTTTAGGGTTTTCTATATACAGCATCATGTCATCTGCAAATATTGATAATTTAACTTCTTCATTCCCTATTTGGATGCCTTTTATTTCTTTCTCTTGCCTGATTTCTCTGGCAAGGACTTCCAACACTGTGTTGAAAAGCAGAGGTGATAGGGGACAGCACTGTCGTGTTCCTGAACATAGAGCAAAGGGCTTCAGTTTTTCACCATTAATTGTGAGATTAGCTGAGGGCTTGTCTTATATGGCCTTCATTATATTAAGGTATTTTCCTTTTATACCTATTTTATTAAGTGTTTTAATCATAAATGGATGTTGTATCTTGTCAAATGCTTTTTCTGCATCAATTGATATAATCATATGATTTTTGTCCTTTATTTTGTTTATGTGATGTATCACATTGATGGATTTGTGGATGTTGAACCATCCTTGTGCCCCGGGGATGAACCCCATTTGGTCGTGATGAGTGATCTTTTTAATGCATTGTTGTACTCGATTTGCTAGAATTTTGTTTAGGATTTTTGTATCTGTATTCATCAGAGATATTGGTCTGTAATTTTCTTTTTTTGTGTTGTCTTACCAGGTTTTGGTATCATGATAATGTTGGCCTCATAAAATGAGTTAGGGAGTACTGTCTCTTCTTTGATTTTTTGGAAGAGTTTGAGCAGGAATGGTATTAGATCTTCTTTGAAGATTTGGTAGAATTCACTAGTGAAGCCATCTGGTCCAGGAGTTTTCCTTTTGCGAAGGTTTTGGATGACTGATTCAATTTCATTACTGGTGATCGGTCTGTTTAGATTTTCCAGTTCTTCATGGTTTAGCCTTGGAAGGCCATATGTTTCTAAGAACTTGTCCATTTCTTCTAGGTTATTGAATTTGGTGGCATATAGTCATTCATAGTATTCTTGGATGATCCTTTGTATTTCTGTGGTGTCTATGACAACTTCCCCTTTTTCATTTCTGATTTTGTTAATTAGTATCTTCTCTCTTTTTATCTTAGTGAGTCTAGCCAAGGTTTTGTCAATTTTGTTAATCTTTTCAAAGAACCAGCTCTTTGTCACATTTATTTTTCTATTGTCTCTTTGTTCTCTATTTCATTTAGTTCTGCTCTGATTTTTCTTATTTGCTTTCTTCTGCTGACCTTGGGTTTCCCTTGTTCTTCTTTTACTAGTCCTTTATGGTGTAACATGACGATACTTATTTGGGATTTTTCCTTTCTTGAGATAGGCCTGTAATGATATAAATTTCCCTCTTAACTTCAATTCAAAAATCTTTATGCACTCCTATGTTTATTGCAGCACTATACACAATAGCTAAGACATGGAAACAACCAAAATGCCCATCGGTAGATGACTGGATTAAGAAACTGTGGTACATTTATACAATGGAGTATTATGCAGCCATAAAGAAGAAAGAAATCTTACCATTTGCAACAACATGGATGGATCTAGAGAACATTATGTTAAGTGAAATAAGTCAGACAGAGAAAGATAAGTACCATATGATCTCACTTATTTGCGGATTCTAAAGAAAAGAATAAGTGAATGAACTAATCAGAAACAGTTTGGGAGACAATGAGGAAAAACTGAGGGTTGCTAGATGGGCGGGAGGGGTGGGGGGTGGGGGGAGGGTGAGGGGATTGGAGGGCAGTCGGTGACCACAGGATGGCCACGGGGTTTGAAAATTAATCTGGGGAACGTAATTTGGTGGTTACCAGAGCGTAAGGGGGTTGGGGGTGGGGGATGAGGGTGAGGGGGATCAAATGTATGGTGATGGAAGGGGAGCTGACTCTGGGTGGTGAACACACAGTGTGATTTATGGATGATGTGATACAGAATTGCACAACTGAAATCTATGTAATTCTACTAACAATTGTCACCCCAATAAATTAAAAATAAATTAAAAAAAAAAAAAATTTCCCTCTTAAAATTGCTTTCGCTGCATCCCAAAAATTTTGGTAGGATGTATTTTCATTGTCATTTATTTCTATGTATCTTTTGATCTGTCCTCTAATTTCTTCTTTGACCCAGTCGTTCTTTTAAAGTATGTTGTTTAATCTCCATGTATTTGTGTTTTTTCTGGCTTTCTTTTTGCAGTTCATATCCAATTTCAAAGCCTTGTGATCAGAGAATATGCTTGGTGTGATTTCAATCTTCTTAAATTTGCTGAGGCTGATTTTATGTCCGAATATATGGTCTATCCTTGAGAATGTTCCATGTACACTAGAAAAGAATGTATAGTCTGATGTTTTAGGATAAAGTGCTCTATATATGTCAGTTATGTCCATTTCATCTAATGTGTCATTTAGGGCTGCCATTTCGTTAGTTATTTTCTGTTTGGATGATCTGTCCATAGCTCTCAGTGATGTATTTAGGTCCCCTAGTATAATTGTGTTTTGGTCAATTTCTCCCTTTAGTTCTGTTAGTAGTTGCTTGGTATATTTCAGTGCTCCATGATTGGGGGCATAAATATTGATGACTGTTATATCTTCTTGTTTTATAGTCCCCTTTACCATTATGAAATGTCCATCTTTGTCTCTTGTTATCTTTTTCACCCTGAAGTCTGTTTCATTTGATATCATTAAGGCTACACCTGATTTTTTTCTGGGTACTATTTGGTTGGAGTGTCAATTTACACCCATTTACTTTGCGTCTATACTTGTCCTTATAGGTGAGATGTGTCTCTTGGAGACAGCATAAGGTTGGGTTTAGTTTTTTGATCCAATCTTCTATGCTGTGTCTTTTTATTGTTGACTTCAGTCCACTTACATTTAAGGTGATTATTGATATGTGACGATTTCCTGTCATTCTGCCTTTAGTTTTCTGTTAAGACTGTGTCTCCATTGTTTCTTTGCCTTTTTGTTGTTGCCTATTGTTTCTGGTGGTATTCTATGATGTTTCCATCTTTTTTCTTCTTTTATTACAGTATATATTTCAGTTCTGGATTTTTTTTGAGTGGTTACCCTTAAATTTATGTAGAAGAATCTTTGATATTTAGAGTATTCCATTTCCATCAGCACACTTACTTTCTCCATTCCCGTATTCCTTTTCAGGCCTTTACTCTCCCCCTTTTTATGTTTTGGTTGCCACAGATTGTCCCTGTTGATGGTGGTCGAATAGCCTCCTTTAGTGTTTCTTGTAGTGCAGGTCGTGTATTAGAAAATTCACTCAGCTTCTGTATGTCTGGAAAGGTCTTTATTCCTCCTTCATATCTAAAGGATATCTTTGCTGGATATATTATTCTTGGCTCATAATTTCTCTCTTTCAATAGTTTGAATATTTGGTTCCACTCCCACCTGGCTTGTAGAGTTTTTGCTGGAAAATCTGATGATAATCTAATGGGCTTTCCTTTGTAGGTTACCGTCTTCTTTTCCCTGGTTGCCTTGAGGATTCTTTCTTTCTTTGTCGTTGATTTTAGACAGTTTCAATACAATGTGCCTTGGAGAAGGCCTGTTGGGATTGACGTAATTAGGTGTTTTATTTGTTTCTTGGATTCGAGGATCCAGTTCTGTCCACAAGTTTGGGAATTTCTCATCAACAATTTTTTTGAATATATTTCCTGTTCCCTCCTCTCTTTCTTCTCCTTCTGGTATGCCCATTATTCTTATATTGTTCTCTCTGATCAAGTCAGAAAGTTCTTGTAGAGTTCTCTCATTTCTTTTAAGTCTCAAGTCTCTTTCTTCTTCCATCTGCGTAATTTCAGGTTTCTGTCTTCGATGTCACTGATTCTTTCCTCCATCTGGTCAACTCTACTACCCAAGCAGGTTGTTTCATTCTTGATTTCTTCTATTGAGTTCTTAATCTCCAGAAATTCTATTTGGTTCTCTTTCAAAATTTCTATCTCTTTCGTAAAATTCTCATGTTGTTCTTTGATTGTGTTTCTGAGTTCATTAAACCTCTTTTCTGTGTTTTCTTGCATCTCGTTGAGCTTTTTCTTAACTGTAATCTTGAATTCTCTGTCATTTAAGTCGCATATTACCATTTCTTTAATTTCCTTTTCTGGAGACTTTTTACTTTCTTTCTGAGCTGTCTTGTTGCCTTGGTTATTCTTGGCCATTACTGATTTATTAGTTCTCTTCCTAGACATGAACAGAAGTGGCTTCTGCAACCGATTGTTAGGAAGAAGTCTTTTGTTTTCCTGTACTTGTTGGTAGAATGTTTTATTTTCTCTCGAACTGCAGCCTTTTATTTCTCTTAAACAGTAGTGCTACGTTTTGGCTGCACTATTCCAGCTTCTCACACAGTGGGGGGATTCCCTGTGAGACAGGCTTCTCCTTTGTTAATAGTTCACCTGTGTCAGAGGTCGCAGTGTCTGTGTGAGTATGGGGAGAACTTTTGAATTTCCCAAGGTCTTCCTGCACCAGTTTCAGAGCCCGTATGTTTCATCAGTTCTGTTTACTCCTGCCGAGATCTGCCCAGATAGGTGGGGCCAGGGGCGGGTTGAGTTGTGAGAGTTGGCCCAGAGCAATTGCTGTGACCACCACCACAGCCAGTCCTGCTTCCACAGCTGCCTCCCCTTTGCCGGAACTAGTTGGGCTGTAAATCTGTGTCTGTGGTCCACAGTTCTCAGAACAGCAAATATTCTGTTCTTTTGATCTGACATTGCTACTGTTCTGCTTCTAATACTGGGTAGGTGGGGGTGGGGCGAGCTCTGGGAGGGTAGGGAGGGGACGGCTAGTCTCAGTGCCTAAGGCTTCCATTCTCTGCTCAACAGTTATTGCTTAAACCACCGTTTTCAGCCCTCTTCCCTCAGTCTTTTCTCAGAAGTCTCTGCCATGAGCCTTGTGTTCAGCTGTATTATATGCTGCCCCCTCAGCCCTGTGGGCCATAAGCAGAGCCCTAGCAGTCCGAGTTCTTTCCTCTCCAGCAGCTGCGATAGTTCTGGGATGCAGCGAGCTCGGAGCACTGAGCTAGGTCTGTGTCCTTTGCCCGTGGGGCTCCGTCTCTGCACTTCTCCTTTCCCTCATCCCCTGCTGGCGGGATTCGCCCACCTTTAGGTGAATTCAGTAGTGGGCCTCTTCATCTTGCCTTTCTGCTGTGCAGGGAGTCCTTTATGGAGTTATTGTTGTTCGAATAGTTATAAATTCCAAGGGATCTTTACAGAGACTCACCTCACGCCGCCATTTTGATGTCTCGAAACTGTTTTTTTTTTTTTTTTTTAAAGAATAACCTTCAAACTAAACCTTTTCCAAACTTGTCTCACCTACCCACAGTTCTTCTCTGATTTCTAGCCTGAGGGCCATGATCTAAGTCCAAGCTGTTATGGAAGGCTGCAGGGACTGGCATCTCTTACCCAAATGGATCCAGTTTTTCTGCCTCCCTTCAGCATCACCATTCATTTGGGCATTCTTGAAGACTCATGCAATTGCCTCCTCCCTCACACCGTAAAGTAGTCATGTAAAAGTTTTCACATTATAATTGAACAATATAACAATTGCATTGCCATGTAATATCCAAACACGCATAGAAAGAGAAACAGCACTAATTCTAAGAAGGCTTTCCTGACCCTCACAAACTGGGTGAAATGTTCTTCAGTGCATGCAGATGGGCCTTAATGAGATAATACATTGTCACAGAGTTTAACTGCAGCATTGGAGAAAACATAATTCTTTACACAACCTTAAATAGTATCCAATTTCCATACTACCCTGCCAGTAGTGTACTAGGAAATAATAAATTTATAAATTCTGTGTTATTTTAGACTGTTATTTTATACATCCTTTGTATGTTAAAGCGATACATTTGTTACATTTAAATCAAAAATTTTAATCCTGTTTTTGGCATTTCTTCACTTTTTAAAAAATATACTGGGTACCTCAAAACTTGGGAGATGCTTAGGTCTCTCAGCATCTGAGAAGCCCTGGTAGCATTTACCTCTCTGAATTGTAATAGTAGGGCTACTTGCCTAATTGCCTCAACCTTGGCTGTACTTTAGAGTCACCTAGGCAACTTTAAAAACCACTGGTGTCTGGACCACAATTTCACTAAATGAAATAAAAATTCCAGGGGAAAACCGTGGCATATTACATGTGAAATGTCCCCGAGGTGATTCTGACCCACTAAGAGAGCCTAGAATCACTAGTATAGACTAGGAACTCCTTTTAAGGATGGAGTCAAATTCTATCTCTTCTGAGCTCTATCCACTAAGCATTCCAGAAACATTTGCTAAATGAATGAATGTTCTTTCTCCCCATGCTTCTCTGCCCATGGTTTACTTATTTCCCAGAGTGATTCATCTGCTCTGTCAGGCACTCTCTCCCCTTCCTCAGTCAGTGTTCACCTAAATTAGCTATGTTTCCAAGTCACTCTGGGAATTTGTTTAAAATTCACACTCCCAGACTCTGCTGCAGATCACTGAATCCCAACTTCTGAAGTGTAACCTAGAAATCTGTATATTTTGAAAGTGCTCCACATGATTATGATGCTCAGCTTCCTTTGGAAATTACTGCCATGCCGTAGTTCAATATCACTCCCCGGTAAGACCCTTTTTCTCTAGAAAATCTTTCTGAATTGATCCTGCTTATTCTGCTTCAATTCATTTTATAACTTTTTTTCTATAGGTTTTCAAATTTGTGTGAGGAGAGGGGAGGCAGAAAATAATTTTCCCATATAAATTAAACCCTAATAGTGGGTATGAAATAGGTTTTCTATATCTATTATATAAACTACCCCACCATCCAGCCCAAAAACAGATTTTGGAAATGCTGCTGATAAGTAGTCAGATAGTCAGACCTAATAATTCATAGATGGTAATGTTCAAGCTTCTCCCCCAGTACTCTCAGCCCTTTCCTTTCCATCCAACTTGGGAAATTTGTGCCTTTATGCTTGTGATTAAATTAGGCTCACCAGCTTTTTTTTCTAAATCTCTGGTTTATTTATAAACTGCTTTTTTTCTTCTCTTTTGTGCTAAAATTAAACACCTCTGATAAATCTTGACTACCCTTCAAATAGTCACAGGGATGTGAAGTACACTATGGGGAATATAATCAATAGTGTTGTAAAGATTATGTAGTGTGTCAGATAGTACTGGACTTATCAGCGGGATCACTTCATAGATTATATAAATGCCTAACCACTTCACTGTATACCTAAAACTAATATAAAATGATACTGAATGAAAAAAAAAGTATATATATATATATATATATATATATATATATATATATTCAGGGGATATAAAGTACATTATAGGGAATATAGTCAATGGTATTGTAATAGCTGTGTACGATGTGAGATGGGTAGTGGACTTGGTGGTGTTATCACTTTGTGAGGGGTGTAAATGTGTAATCATTATGTTGTTTTGTACACCTGAAAAAAATAATAATTAATTAATTAATTAATTAAATCTTGCCTATCATTCAAAACAGTGTCAATAGACTGCATGCAATTTTCTTCTAAGTCCCTAACAGAACTCCTTTGGTCCTTTGCATTATTTTCACAGGTTGGTTAGTTAGTTTTATCTCCTAACTGCTCTTCTCTAAGAAAAGAGACTGTTTTTCCAGAGATTTTCCTTAACTGGGACCCCTTAGCATTACCAAGGCTAATGAGTACTCAATTTTTACACTTTTAAACTTTTCCTAACTATCACAACAAATACATATTTACAGTCTCAGGCCTGTGATTAGATGGCTACCCAAGGAGTGGGATTTAGAGCATCTTGATGAAAGCAGAATGTCAGGCTGTGTCCTTTTCCTCAATAAATTCACTCCATACACTAAATACCATCTAAAATTCAACCATTGTGGATTTATTCCTCTGGCCTAAGGGAATTTATGGTCATTTTTATCATTGGGTGTGTATTTGTATAATCAGTTATTTGCAACTTAGTGAGAATGAATTTCTCAGTAATTGTACAGTATAATGAAGGGAATAAAATGAAAGCAGGATAAATGTGGGATATCTAGGATTTAGGAGAAGGAAAAGTGTGTAGAGTTGGAGAAAAAGTACATAAATAGGAAGTTAAGTCTTCCAGAGACAACTATATTAACTTCTTCATTTAGAATGAACTGGATCCCAACAAAACCCTTAAGTTAACAGTAAAAACACTTTCTGCCTTCAGATGGCAACCTTACCAGCCAACCCTCTCATCAGTAGCTGTACTATCATATTTCCCTAACTATTGGAGCACAGGAGTCCTACACACGCTTGAGATCTTTGTTTATGAAGAGGGGTGTTAAGAAGGGTTGTGAACTAGGTGCTACAGTTGCTTTTCTCCTGCTAAGCACCTCATTATTCATCTCCCCCCAACACACACACACACCAGTAAGGCATACAGTCACCTAAGGTATGTGAAACAAAGAGGGGAGTCACAAAGGTGCATGCTTTCTGTCTCCCACCAACCCAGCGTTCAATATTTAAGACTGAGAAAAAATTTGCCTCTCCTCAAGAAAATATATAGATTTCTTACCCTAGGTCATTAGAGACATCATTTTTCAATTGCCTCAAAATATTGTACCAGGCTTCAAATGAGCCCTTGACCACCAAGGAACTCACCCTGCTGATTAGATTTCCAGTTCCATGCAGAGCTAGGCTGAGCCATTCTAGTGACAACAGAGTCCTGGGTCTGCAACACTGCACACAGCATGGTAGGCAGGCAGGGCAAGAAGGTGCTGTTTCTTGGCACCAAGGATATTATCTGATATTCAATAAAAATCTCCCTGAATTTAGACCAATTCAGAAGAAGGCTTTAGGGAATTTGTGAAAGGCCTAAATAACAGAATTTGTCAAAGCTAGAAGGAGCTTTGGAGATCATCTATCCCAGTAATTTTCAAACTCAATCTACCTGTCTTGATCTATCTATCATCTATCTATCTATCTATCTATCTATCTATCTATCTATCTATCCATCTATCTATTGTGGAGTAATCTGAAAGACCTAGACCCCACCTACTCAGACTTCTCCTCTCTCTCCCTTGCAGGCGCTGAGGCATTGTCAAAGAATCATAGGGCTTCCCACTACATTACTAGGAAACCACTGACCCAGTCCAAAGCTTTGATGGGAAAACTGAGCCCAAGAGCAGGGGGCATGATTTGTCCAAGGTCATATAACAATTCAGTGACAGAACTGGTTGTAGAATATAGGTTGCCTGGTGGCCAAATCAACATGCTTCCCAAATTCCACAAAACATTTTTAATAGAACTTATTGAATTTTTCAGATGACAAAAATAGCACATTAGTCTTCTGCAACATCATTTTAAAGACTACCATAATTTATTAATTGGGTTACAGTTTGTAACAGAAGTGTAACATCTGCCTTAAATATGCACGCCCTTAAATATTCTGCTTGTTAGAATGCATGCTTTTAACTTGGATAACTTCAAAAAACCATAAAGTTCACCCATCAGTAAGTGCAAGCGTCTCCCAATGAGGTCATATTGGCATAATTGGATTATAAGCTAAATTTCAACACTTGTGAGTTTTAAGAGCCAACTGCCTTTGAAGCACTCCTTCCCCGTGCACTGACCATGCCCTTCTGGGGAAGGCCCAGGTGTTTTAATACTGCCTCCACAATCTCGGCATTGATCACAATCCTATGAAATAATCCATCATTGGTACAGTTGATGTAAGAAATGTCCAAACATGTAGAGAATGTATGTCATGCAGGGTGTCATGTGGAGTCTTAGGTCCTGCTCCCCACATAAGAACGCAAGATATGGCGAGGCCAAAAAGGAACACTCACGAAGCCATAGGTAGGGGAGTCATACCACTATAGTCTCTCTGGTGGCTGGATTGGAGACACAAGAAGCAGGAGACACACGATCCGCAACCCGCCATCCACTTGTCTCTGCCAAACAACCTCACTTGCTAACTACAATCCGCCATGCTAACTGCAATCCGTGCTTGCTAGCTCAGCTACCATCTTCTTGCTAGCCCCCATTTTCTGCTAGCTTAGCCACGGCAGTTATATTAGTGGCCAATGGCTCACTGGTTACAGCTGACGGCCAACTAGCCACAGCTGAGGGCCATCCAATCACAGTTGATGGCCATTTACTACCTGAGCCAGCACCTTTCTATGTGAAGCCGAGAGCCTGGAAACTGCACTCCAGGCTCTGTCCTCACAATGTACATGAGTTTATTTAAGCCAAATTGACAACATATGATGGGGAGTAAGATGTCAAATGCTCTGGCAAAGTTTTGCATCTTCTTTTACACATTTGAAATTAAGTAGGGAAGGGAAAGTAAGGAAGCATACATGAAGATGGGAGGAAGCAGAAAATTATATGCCTATGTGTGACTACCTATCATGACCTTCCCATTTAGGAATTTATTATCAGATCACTCTGTGAGGTTACTTTCCATAGAACCCCTATTTTTGTCCACAATAAATACCATTCCTCACCACCAAAGCACAATCCAACTGTGGGGACAGAGCCCCAGAAAGCAGTGTCCAGGCTCTCGGCCTCACGTGGAAAGGTGCTGGCTCGGGTAGTAGATGGCCGTAAGCTGTGGCTAGTTGGCCGTCAGCTGTGGCCCTTGAGCCATTGACCACTAATATAACTGCCGTGGCTGCATTAAGGAGGGAAGTCGAGGACAGAGTCGGTCGGTTGGCAGAAAGTGGACAGCAGGTCGCATGTCGTGTGACTCCAGCCTCCAGTGAGACTATAGCGGTATGACTCCCCTACCTATGCCTCCGTGGGTGTTCCTTTTTGGCCTAGCCATATCCTGCATTCTTATGTGGGGAGCGGGACCAGAGGCCCCGCAGGCCGTCCCGCACTACATATGGCACAGCGAGCAGAGTACGGTGCCGGCAGAAACTCTCCTAGGGATGGTGGAGCAGTTTGTGCTTATGAACACTCAGTCTCAGGACGACGAGGAGGAGCAGCTGCCGGAGAGCTGGACCCCCGTGAGGGGTGGGAAGAGGTGGACGGTTCCCCAACCAGCATAGGCCGGAGAAAGTGAGGATCATTGAGGCCCTGAGGGCTGGGAAGTTCTTGCTGAGGAAGTCCGGATGCAGGACTTGTACTCCCAGGAGGAAACACTTGCTGAGTCCTCCGTGGGAGATGAGGGTGAGGTCAAGGTCATCCCTCACCCCCAGGACAGCCCTGGCGAATGACTGTGGACTATGGGGAATTGCCTTCCATCCCTAATTTAATGGACCGCTTCAACATACCACCATGTAGTGGAACTTTTGTGTGCTTTTGTGTCTTGAGTGGCCACCGTGGAGAATATGTGAGGAAGTCTGGCTGTGCCCAGAGAGAGTGGCAGTGCCCTGAGAGCCCTGGCTGAGTCCAGGAAGTCTGGCTGTGCCCAGAAGGACTGGTGGTGTCCTGAGAGCCCTGGCTGTGCCCGGAGAGACTGGTGGTACCCTAAGAAGCCCAGTAAGTCTGGCTGTGCCCAGAAGGACTAGTGGTGCCCTGAGAAATCCTGGCTGTGTCCAGAGAGCCTGGCTGTGTCTAGGATATTGCATTCACCTCCAGGCTCCTGGCACAGAGCCCGTCGTGGAAGACTCTTGTCATGTAGATTGTGAGGCGAGGCCCTGTAGGGGTGGAGTGTGGGGACAGAGCCCTAGAAAACAGTTTCCAGGCTCTCAGCCTCACGTGGAAAGGTGCTGGATCGGGTAGTAGATGGCCGTCAGCTGTGGCTAGTTGGCCATCAGCTGTGGCCCTTGAGCCATTGGCCACTGATATAACTGCCGCAGCTGCGTTAAGGAGGGAAGAAAGCAGACAGCAGGTCGCACGTCGTGTGAATCCAGACTCCAGTTAGACTATAGTGGTGTGACTCCCCTACCTATGGCTCCGTGGGTGTTCCTTTTTGGCCGAGCCACATCCTGTGTTCTTATGTGGGGAGTGGGACCATAGGCCCTGGAGGCCTCCCTGCATGACAAAGGAGCGGGACCAGAGGCCCCGCAAGCTGCCCCGCAGGACACCAACTATGCTGGCTCATTTTTCTCTTGATTCTTGGCTTCATATCCTTACTTAGATAAGTGAATGGGAACTGAAGGTAGGCCTGATCCTGACCATACTTCACCCTCATCCCCAGAATATCTGCCCAGAGTAGTCCACAAAAATCACACATTAGCCCCTTTCCCAAATCAGAACCACTGACTCCTTGCCCCTTTTTTCCTTAATCTGACCAATTACCCCTACTTGAAGGCTAAGACATGCCTAAGGACTGTTACTGGGAAGTACCATATTTCCCTGAAAATAAGACTGGGTCTTACATTAATTTTTGCTCCAAAAGACGCATTAGGGCATATGTGCAGGGGATGTCATCCTGAAAAATCATGATAGGGCTTATGTTCTGGTTAGGTCTTATTTTCAGGGAAACACAGTAGGTATATAATTGGTTTAATCATATCACTGTTGCCCATGCCTATTACCTAGATCTAGAAGGTCATCTTTGCCTGCTCAGACTTTCTAGATACCCACTTTACTGTTGCAGAGATCTTTTTTCTAATCACATTCCATGGTTTTCAGTCATCAATTCTATGTTTATAAATTACGTAAATTCCCTGGATTTTGGACCCTGTTTTTGACACCTCTGTAGTTAAACTCCCTCAACTGCTTGCACCTACCTGCTCCTCCTTGCCTTTTATGGTTTTCCAGGCCTGCCTGTTTTGAGACATCTAATAGCCCCTCTCTTGTCACGCTGAACATCAGCGTCTTCTCCCCACATAACTTCCAGATTTTTCTGTCATGTTATCAACCAAGTTCCAATTTGACACTTGTATATCCATTCTTTAGCAGGTGTGATTCTCTAGTAAAAAGCTAGAAAACCACATCTGGTCTGGAATTTCAGTGGCTCTGTTTTAGAAAATTTGACCTCCATATGCCTGGTGTCCTCAGGCAACCATACACGAGATGTGATCAAACAATATGGTGAGGATGACGTCATAGGAATGGCGGCAGCCGGGCGCACTTTCTGAGTTCTCCTTCGGATCTTATTACAAACGGGACCTATAACCCATCAAAGAACTCTTTGCTCATCACACAGAACAGCTAAGAGACTCGTGGATTACTTGAAGCTAAGGATTACTTGAAGGTGCGCTAATTGGGAGAGCAGGGGAAGGAAGGAAGGGAGCAGAGTGAAAACACGCGGCCCGGAAGATGGCGGCAGCAGCAGGGAAATCCCAGCCCGCAGCGGGCTCTTTGCCGGCAGCAGTGGCGACAGCGGCGAAAACAGCGGTGGCACCCGCAGGTCTGGGCACGCACGGAATCCCAGGGCGGAACGGAGAGCAGAGAGACCAGGAGGTGGGCTCTTTCCCTGCGTCCCACGGCTGATTTCTCCCGTCGGGAGGGCGGCTAGTGGGCCCTAGGGCGGACAAAGAACACAGAATCCATCCCTGGGCCCCTCCCCCGCCCCACTCTTCCAATCCTACACCCACCCTTCCAGAGACTTAAACTGGCCCCTGAACTGAGGAGTAGTGTCAGATTACAGAGGAGCCGTAGTAGTGCTCAGGTTCTGGGAAGACTGACAGGCAGCCCTGACCCAGGGAAGAGGGTGGGAAGAGTGTGATTTTGGCTGGGCTAGGAGAGAAGAGACTCCTCCACCCCCAGCCACCACCTTTTCTGGCCTGCCTAGGGCGGGGCAATTACAACTGAGAGGCACTCCCAGGGATCAGCAGTAAGGCAGACGCAGCTCTGGTCTTTCAGCAGCTCAGAAATCTCCCACCCGCACACGCCCATACACACACACACTGAAGAAGTGCCCTAAGACTCAGGAGTACTGGACACGGGGCTGGTGGTGCTACTCTCAGTGTGCATATGTGCAGGCAAGGGCAGAAAATGCACTGACTTTGTAAAAACTATCATCCAGACCCCTCAGGCCCACGCATTTAAATGTACATTCCCAAAGTCACTCTGGGCACCAGGTGACCGGCTCTGCCTGCGCAATAAGCAGGGGGATGTTTGGTAAAGCAGAGGACAACCTGGACATAACTTGGTGGGCTTAAGCCAAGACTGGCACTGCTTTTTGTTTTGCTTTGTTTTGTTTTGTTTTTCTTTGTCTTTATATCTTTGATATCTTTGCCTGTGTCCAGTGGGGGTTATCGGGTGTTTTTACATGTGAATGTATTTGATTTTTTTTCTTTGTTGTTGTTGTTGCTGTTGTGCTTGGTGATTTGCTTTGTTCTGAAACTGCCCTATCAGGGCCCAGCTTAAGAGGCACAAGATTCAACATATCCAGAGGCCAACTCCAGACCAAACCAGAGTACTACCGAGTTTGACCTACAAGTCATACACCCAGAGGGAATTCTCTGCAGGCACTGGAGACCATAGAGGCCAAACCACATTTAAGTGGTCAACCCTCACGCAGCAGAACGCCCTGCGGTGGGCAGAACCAAGTCTCACAACGAGTCAGCCTAGGAGTTAACCCCACCTACTCACAAGCAAAAAGCAATTAAACATCTTCTTGAACAGGACAATATACACAACACAAGAGTCACCTAGGAGCACACGCAGAGGAGAAGAACGACGTAGAGCAAGTCAAATATAAAGGACACATACTACATAAGATAACCTAGCAAGAACTAAGAACTCTAGGGGATCTACCTAATACATCAAAACAAACACAGAGAGTCAGCCAGAATGGGGAAACAAAGATACACGTCCCAAATAAAAGAACAGAAGAAAACTCCACAACTGGAACCAAATGAAGCAGAGGTAACCAACCTTTCAGAGACAGAGTTCAGAACACTGGTGATAAGAATGTTTAAGGAGCTTAGAAAAGACATAAAGAAGGATGTAGAAATCATAACGAACAACCAGTTAGAACTAAAGAACACAATTACAGAAATGAAGAACTCACTTGAAGGAATTACCAGCAGGTTAGATGAAGCAGAGGATCGAATCAGAGACTTAGAAGACAAGGTAGCAGACATCACCCAAACGGAACAACAGAAAGAAACAACAATAAAAAACAATGAGGATGGCTTAAGAGACCTCTGGATAGACAAATTATAGTTAAAATGGCAAAGCTTAAACACAAAGACAGAATCCTAAAAGCAGCAAGACAAAGACAGAGGGTTACATACAAGGGAACTCCCATAAGACTATCAAATGACTTTTCCACAGAAACATTGAAGGCCAGGAGGGAGTGGCAGGAGATACTCAAAGTGATGGAAATCAAAGGCCTACAACCTAGATTGCTTTATCCAGCAAGGCTATAATTTAAAGTTGATGGAGAGATAAAGAGCTTTCCAGAAAAAAAATAAGCTAAAGGAATTTATTACCACCAAGCCGGCATTGAAAGAAATACTAAAAGGACTTCTGTAAATAGAAGAAAGATCAAAACAACCTAACTACAAATTTAAAAATGGCAATAACTATGTACCTATCAATAACAGTTTAAATGTAAACGGATTAAATGCTCCAATCAAGAGACATAGGGTGGCTGACTGGATAAGAAAGCAAGACCTTTGTATATGCTATATACAAGAGACTCACCTCAGAACAAAAGACACACACAGGCTGAAAGTGAAGGGTTGGAGTAAGATATTTCATGCAAATGGAAATAAGAACAAAGCTGGAGTTGCAATCCCTATATCTGACAAAATAGACTTTAAAATGAAGAACATATTAAAAGATAAAGATGGGCACTATATAATAATAAAGGGATCCATCTGACAAGAGGACATAACCCTAGGAAACATCTATGCACCCAACATAGGAGCACCTAAATATATAAAACAGGTACTGACTGACATAAATACAGAGATCAACAGTAACACTATCATAGTAGGGGACTTCAACACACCTCTGACAACAAGGGACAGGTTTTCCAGACAGAAAATCAATATGGAAACAACAGCCTTAAATGATACGTTGGACCACTTGGATTTAATCGATATTTTCAGAACATTTCACCCCAATGCTGCAAAATACACGTTTTTCTCAAGCGCACATGGAACATTTTCAAAGATAGACCATATGTCAGGCCACAAAACAAGTCTTGATAAATTTAAGAAAATTGAAATCATACCAATTGTCTTCTCTGATCACAGTGCTATGAAATTAGAAATGAACTACAGGAAAAAAACTGGAAGACACACCAATTCATGGAGGCTGAATAAATTATTACTAAATAATGAATGGGTCAAGCAGGAGATCAAGGAAGAAATCAAAAGATATCTCGAGACACACGAAAATGAAAACACGACGACCCAAAATCTATGCGATACCGCGAAAGCAGTCCTAAGAGGGAAATTCATAGCTTTGCAGGCCTACCTAAAGAAACAAGGAACATCACTAATCAACAATTTATCTTCACACTTAAGGGATTTGGAAAAAGAACAGCAAAATAAGCCCAAAGGGAGCACAAGGAAGGAGATAATAAAGATCAGAGCAGAAATAAATGAAATAGAAACCAGAAAAACAATACAAAAGATCAATGAATCCAAGAGTTGGTTCTTAGAGAAGATAAACAAAATCGACAAACCTTTAGCCAGACTCATTTATAAAAAGAGAGAGAGGACCCAAATTAATAAAATCAGAAATGAAAGAGGAGAAGTGACAACGGACACTGCAGAAATACAAAAAGTTTTATGAAGTTACTATGAGCAACTATATGCCAACAAATTTGACAATCTAGAAGAAATGGACAATTTCCTAGAGGCGTACAACCTTCCAAGACTAACTCAAGAAGAAACAGAAAAACTGAATAGACTGATTACCACCACGGAAATTGAATCAGTAATCAACAATCTCCCAACAAACAAAAGCCCTGGACCAGGTGGCTTTACAGGTGAATTTTACAAAACGTTCAAAAAAGAATTATCACCTATTCTCCTCAAGCTCTTCCAAAAAATCCAGAAGGAGGGAAGACTCCCAAACACTTTTTACGAAGCCACTATCACCCTGATCCCAAAATCAGACAAAGACACCACAAAAAAAGAAAACTACAGACCGATATCTCTAATGTACATAGATGCAAAAATCTTCAACAAAATATGAGCGAACAGAATTCAGCAATACATTAAAAAGATCATAAACCATGATCAAGTGGGATTCATCCCTGGTATGCAATGGTGGTGCAACATTCGCAAATCAATTAATGTGATACACCACATTAACAAAATGAAAAATAAAAATCACATGATCATATCAATAGATGCAGAAAAAGCATTTGATAAAATCCAACAGCCATTTATGATAAAAACCCTTAAGAAAGTGGGAATACAGGGATCATATCTCAACATAATAAAGGCCATATATGACAAACCCACAGCTAACATCATACTCAATGGGGAAAAGCTAAAACCATTCCCCCTAATATCAGGAACAAGGCAAGGTTGCCCACTATCTCCGCTTCTATTCAACGTAGTGCTAGAAGTTCTAGCCACAGCAATCAGACAAGAAAAAGAAATAAAAGGCATCCAAATTGGTAAGGAGGAAGTAAAATTAACATTATATGCAGATGATATGATACTATATATAGAGAACCCTAAAGACTCCACCAAGAAGCTATTAGAGCTGATAGATGAATTCAGTAAAGTAGCAGGATACAAAATTAATATTTAGAAATCAGTTGCATTTGTATATACCAATAATAAAACATCAGAAGAAGAAATTAAAAAAAAACAATCCCATTTACAATTGCTCCAAAGACTATTAAATACCTGGGAATAAATTTAACCAAAGAAGTAAAAGATCTGTACTCAGAAAATTATAAGACACTGAAGAAAGGAATGAAGGAAGATATAAATAGATGGAAACACATCATGTTCATGGATAGGAAGAATTCATATAGTTAAAATGTCCATACTGCCTAAGGCAATATACATTTTCAACGCAATTCCTATCAAACTACTAACGACGTTTTTCACAGAAATAGAACATATAATCCTAAAATTTATATGTGACCATAAAAGACCCCATATAGTCTCAGCAAACTTGAGAAATAAGAACAAAGTGGGAGGTATAACAATACCTGACTTCAAATTATACTACAAGGCTACAGTAATCAAAACAGCATGGTACTGGCATAAAAACAGACACATAGATCAATGGAACAGAATAGAGAGTCCAGAAATAAATCCGTGCCTATATGGCCATTTAGTCTACGACAATGGAAGCTAGAATGTACGATGGGGTAAAGACAGTCTATTCAATAAATGGTGCTGGGAAACCTGGACAGACACATGCAAAAAAATGAAGCTGGACCACCTCCTTACACCATGTACAAAAATAAATTCAAAATGGCTTAAAGACTTAAATGTAAGATCTGAAACCATAAAATACCTAGAAGAAAATATAGGAAGAAACTTCACAGACATTACCCGGAGTAAGATTTTTACTGATATATCCCCTCGCTCGAGGGAAGTAAGAGAAAAAATAAACATGTGGGATTATATCAAACTAAAAAGTTTTTTCACAGCAAAGGAAACCATCAATAAAACAAAAAGGGATCCTATTGAATGGGAAAAGTTATTTGCCAATGATATATCTGATAAGGGATTAATATCACAAATCTATGAAAAACTCACTCAACTCAACTCCAAAAAACAAACGACCCAATTAAGAAAGGGGCAGAGGACTTGAAGAAACATTTTTCTAAAAAGGACATACAGATGGCAAATAGACATATGAAGAAATGCTCAACCTCACTAACCATCAGAGAAATGCAAATAAAAACCACAATGAGATACCACCTCACCCCAGTCAAAATGGCTATCATCAATAAATCAACAAACAGCAAGTGCTGGCGTGGATGTGGAGAAAAGGGAACGCTTGTGCACTGTTGGTGGGATTGCAGATTGGTGCAGCCACTATGGAAAACAGTATGGAGGTATCTCAAAAATCTGAAAATGGAACTACCCTATGATCCAGTAATTCCACTCCTACGTATCTATCCGGAGAAATCCAAAACTCCAATTCAAAAATCTTTATGCACTCCTATGTTTATTGCTGCACTATACACAACAGCCAAGAGTTGGAAACAACCGAAATGCCCATTGGTAGATGACTGGATTAAGAAACTGTGGTACATTTATACAATGGAGTATTACGCAGCCATAAAGAAGAAAGAAATCTTACCATTTGCAACAACATGGATGGACCTAGAGAACATTATGTTAAGTGAAATAAGTCAGACAGAGAAAGATAAGTACCATATGATCTCACTTATATGCGGAATCTAAAGAAAAGAATAAGTGAATGAACTAATGAGAAACAGTTTTGGAGACAAAGAGGAAAAACTGAGGGTTGCTAGATGGGCGGGGGGGTGGGGGTAAGGGGGAAGGTGAGGGGATTAGAAAACAATCAGTAACCACAAGATGGCCAAGGGGTTTGAAAATTAATCTGGGGAACGTAATTTAGTGGTTACCAGAGGGTAAGGGGGTTGGGGGGTGGGAGATGAGGGTAAGGGGGATCAAATATGTGGTGATGGAAGGAGAACTGACTCTGAATGGTGAACACATAATGTAATGTATAGATGATGTGATACAGAATTGCACACGTGAAATCTATGTAATTTTACTAACAATTGTTACCCCAATAAATTTATACCATTGACAATATTCCCTATGCTGCACTTTACATCCCATGACCATATTTAATTAAGTTGACAATTCAATATTATTCTACTTCAGCTTCAGTTGTATATCACACTGGTCAGGTCTCTACACAGTCTATGAAGTGACCTGCTGATAAGCCCAGTACCCATCTGGCACCATACATAATCTTTACACAATTGATTATATTCCCCATATTGTATTTCATATCCCCATGACTATATTGTGACCACCAATTTGTACTTTCTAAACCCTTCACCTTCTCCCCCATCCGCACCCCCCTCCCATCTAGCACCCATCAAGTTTTTCTCTATATCTCTGAGTCTAATTGTATTTAGTTTGCATGTTTATTCTGTTCTTTAAATTCCACCTATAAGTGAGATCATATGGTATTTGTCTTTCTCAGTCTGACTTATTTCACACAAAAAATTAATGTGTTAAGAATATAATTGTTCATACACCACATATCAGTGAAATCATATGGTTCTCTGCTTTTTCTGTCTGACTTATTTCGCTTAGCATTATAATCTCAAGATCCATCCATGTTGTCACAAATGGTCCTAGATGAGTGTAAAGGGGATCAAATATATGGTGATGGAAGGAGAACTGACTCTGGGTGATAAACACAATGTGTTTTATAGATGATGTAATACAGAATTGTACACCTGAAATCTATGTAACTTTACTAACAATTGTCACCCCAATAAACTTTAATTTAAAAAAAAGAGTATTATTGTTTTGTCTGTCATAAATGTTAGAAATAGTTTTCTAAATTTGTTTCTTTCACTTTCAAAATTATTATGTTGGTCTTTAACATACAGAGGAATATGTAGGTGTGTGTATTTTATTGTTTTAATGATGATTCAAATTATTTCTTTTTTTCCCTGGACTTGATGTCATGCGTAGAAAATGTTGATCAACTTTCAAGATTACGTAAACATTAACAAATATTTTCTTCTAATACTTTTATTTAAATTTTTGATATTTGTGAGATATTATTTTGTGTGAAATGCTTTAATATATACGAGATTGGCATGTTATTAGCTAGACAGACAGATTGGTATTTATTAGCTTATGGACACTATTCAGTTGCATTGATCTATCTGGCTCTTCCTATATTTCAATTGCTTTATTAATGTATTAGTCATACAGTTTAATTAGTATATTTTTAGAGGATGTTTTGACATCTTGTAGGGCAATTCCTCTCCCCCATAATTAGTGTTGTTTGTGTTTTTTTTCAATTGTCTTGGCTTCACTAGCTCTCATTTTTCAAGGTAAACTAGACTATAAAGTTGTCAAATTTACATAAATTCTTTGAACTGGGAGAGAATATAAAAAGTTCAGCAACACCAATTGGAAAGCAAAAAAAGAAAAAGACCACTCCATACCAACCCAAAGCAGAACCCACTCTTGTAGATACACAGGAACATAAAAAACAATTCACTAATTGTCATGAATAATCAAGGTAACAGGGAAGCTAAGAAGGCAAATGAAAATCTCCAGAAAATGAACTTAAAGACATGGAAATACATGACTTAAATGACAGAGAATTCAAGATTGCGTTCAGAAAAAAACTCAAGGAGATGCAAGAAACCACAGACAGGCAGTTTAATGAACTCAGAAACACAATCATAGACAAAATGAACAAGAGAAAACAGAGCTGCTGAAGCACACGTGCTCTGAATCTGGTGCAGGAAGAGCTTTGGAACTTCAGAAGCTCTCCATATCCCACCACAGAGGTGGCACCATGTGACACAGACAAACTCTTCACAGAGGAGAAGGCCAGCTCCCATTGTGTGAGAAGCCAGAATAGTGAAGAGAAAACTTAACATTACAGTGTGAAAGAAAATACTACGCTGCAGTCACAGAGAAAATAAAACAGTTTACCAACACCTACTGGAAAACAAAAGAAACACCTCTCTCTATCAACCTGTTGCAGAACCCACTCCTGTAGGTGTCTAGGAACAAAAATAAAAAATCATTAATTGCCATGAATAACCAAGGCAACAAGGCAGCTCAGGAAGGAAATGAAACGTCTCCACAAAATGAACTTAAAGATATGGACATCTGTGACCTAAATGACAGAGAATTCAAGATTGCAAACTTGAAAAAACTCAACAAGATGCAAGAAAACACAGAAACACAGTTTAATGAACTCAGAAACACAATCAAAGAACAAAACAAACATTTTACCAAAGATTTTGAAATTTTAAAAAGGAAACAAGTAGAATTTTTGGATATTAAGAACTCAGTAAAATAAATGAAGAATGAAATAGCCAGCTTAGGTAGTAGAGTTGGACAGATTTTGGAAAGAATCAGTACATTGAAGATAGAAATCTGGAAATCACATGGATAGACGAAGAAAGACTGGAGACTTAAAACAAATGAAAGAACTTTAAGAAGAGCTTTCTGACTCCATCAGAAAGAGCAATATAAGATAATGGGCATACAGAAGGAGAAGAAAGGGAGAAGGGAACAAAGAGTATATTGAAACAAATAGTCTGACGACATCATCAAAATGGCAGCATGAGGTAAGCCTCTGTAAAGCTCCCTGGAATTTACAACTAATCGAACAACAATAACTCCACAAAAGACTCCCTGCACAGGACACAGGCAACACAAAGAGGCCCAATACTGAATTCACTGAAAGGTGGGCGAATCGCGCGAGCGGGGGAGGCGGTAAGGGAGAAGTGTGGAGATGAGCAGCACGGGAGGGCGCAGGACACAGACCTAGCTCAGTGCTCCAAGCTCATTGCATCCCAGAACTACCGCAGCTGCAGGAGAGGGAAGAACTCAGACTGCTAGAGCTCCGCTTATGGCCCACAGGGTTAAAGGGAAAGCATAACATGGCTGAACCCAACGCTCAAGGCAGAGACCTCGGAGCAAAGACTGAGGGAAGAAGGCTGAAAATGGTGGTTTAAGCCCTCACTGCCAAGCGGAGAACTGAAGCCTTAGGCACTGAGACTACCCGCCCCTCCCAACCCTCCCAGAGCTCGCCCCGCCCCCACCTGCCGGGTGCTAGAAGCAGAACAGTAGCAGTGTCAGATCAAAAGAACAGAATATTTGCTGTTCTGAGAACTGTGGACCGCAGACACAGATTCGCAGCCCAACTAGATCCGGCAGAGGGGAGGAACCTGTGGAAACAGGACAGGCTGTGGTGGTGGTCACCACCATTGCTCTGGGCCACCTCTCACAACTCACGCCACCCCTGGCCCCACCTATATGGGCGGATCCCTGCAGGAGTAAATAGAACTGCTGAAACATATGGGCTCTGAATCTGGTGCAGGAAGAGCTTGGGAACTTCAAAAGCTCTCCGCATACCCACAGGGATACTGCAACCTGTGACCCAAGTGAACTATTAACAGAGGAGAATCCCGTCTCCCAGTGAAATCCCCCCATTGTGTGAGAAGCTGGAATACTGCAGAGAAAACATAGCACTACCGTGTGAGAGAAAAAAAAGTCTGCAGTAGGAGAGAAAATAAAACATTCTACCAACAAGTGCTGGAAAATAAAAGAAAGACCTCTTCCTATCCACCTGTTGCAGAGGCCACTCCTGTAGATGTCTAGGAAGAGAAATAATAAATCAGTAATTGCCATGAACAACCAAGGCAACAAGACACCTCAGAAAGAAAGTGAAAAGTCTCCAGAAAAGGAAATTAAAGATATGGAAATATGTGACTTAAATGACAGAGAATTCAAGATTACAGTTAAGAAAAAGCTCAACGAGATGCAAGAAAACACAGAAAAGAGGTTTAATGAACTCAGAAACACAATCAAAGAACAACATGAGCATTTTACGAAAGAGATTAAAATTTTAAAAAGAACCAAATAGAATTTCTGGATATTAACAACTCAATAGAAGAAATTAAGAATGAAATAACCAGCTTAGGTAGTAGAGTTGACCAGATGGAGGAAAGAATCAGTGACATCAAAGATAGAAACCTGGAAATGACACAGATGGAAGAAGAAAGAGACTTGAGACTTAAAAGAAATGAAAAAACTCTTCAAGAACTTTCTGACTCCATCAGAAAGAGCAATATAAGAATAATGGACATACCAGAAGGAGAATAAAGAGAGAAGGGAACAGAGAATATATTCAAACAAATTGTTGATGAGAACTCCCCAAACTTGTGGACAGAACTAGATCCTTGAATCCAAGAAGCATATAGAACACCTAATTACCTCAATCCCAACAGGCCTTCTCCAAGGCACATTGTATTGAAACTGTCTAAAATCAACGACAAAGAAAGAATCCTCAAGGCAGCCAGCGAAAAGAAGATGGTAACCTACAAAGGAAAGCCCATTAGATTATCATCAGATTTTTCAGCACAAACTCTACAAGCCTACTCAAACTACTACTACTGAAAGAGAGAAATTATGAGCCAAGGATAACATATACAGCAAAGATATCCTTTAGATATGAAGGAGGAATAAAGACCTTTCCAGACATACAGAATCTGAGGGAATTTTCTAATACACGACGTGCACTACAAGAAATACTAAAGGAGGCTATTCGACCACCATCAACAGGGACAATTTGTGGCAACCAAAATATAAAAAGGGGGAGAGTAAAGGCCTGAACCAAAATATGGGAATGGAGAAAACAAGCGTGCTGAAGAAAATGGAATACTCTAAATATCAAACTTTCTTTTATGTAAACTTAAGGGAAACCACTCAAAAAAAAATCCAGAACTGAAATATATAGTGTAATAAAACAAGAAACAGAGGGAAACATCATAGCATACCACCATACAGAAATAACAGACAACAACAAAAAGGCAAAGAAACAATGGAGACACAATCTTACCAGAAAACTAAAGATAGAATGACAGGAAATCCTCACATATCAATAATCACCCTAAATGCAAATGGGCTGAACTCACCGATAAAAAGTAACAGAGTATCAGATTGGATCAAAAAACTAAACCCAACCATATGCTGTCTCCAAGAGACACATCTCAGCTACAAGGACAAGCATAGACTAAAAGTGAAAGGGTGGAAATTGACACTCCAAGCAAATGGTACCCAGTGAAAATCAGGTGTAGCCATAATGATATAAGATGAAACTGACTTCAGGGTGAAAAAGATAACAAGAGAAAAAGATGGACATTTCATAGTGGTAAAGGGGACTATACAACAAGAAGAAATAACAGTCATCAATATTTATGTCCCCAATCAGGGAGCACCAAAATATACCAAGCAACTACTAACAGAACTAAAGGGAGAAATTGGCCAAAACACAATTATACTAGGAGACCTGAATACATCACTGAGAGCTATGGATAGATCATCCAAACAGAAAATAAATAACGAAATAGCAGCCCTAAATGACACATTAGATGAAATGGACATAATTGACATATATAGAGCATTTCATCCTAAAACATCAGACTATACATTGTTTTCTAGTGTACATGGAACATTCTCAAGGATAGACCATATATTGGGACATAAAATCAGCCTCAGCAAATTTAAGAAGATTGAAATCATACCAAGCATATTCTCTGATCAATTAGAAATAGAATTACCATATGACCCAGCAACCGCTGTCCTGGGTATCTACTCAAAAAATCTGAAAACATTTATACATAAAAACACGTGTGCTCCAATGTTCATTTCAGCTTTGTTTACAGTGGCCAAGACATGGAAACAACCAAAATGTCCTTCAATAGATGAATGGATAAAGAAGGTGTGGTATATATACAAAGTGGAATACTATTCAGCGGTAAGAAAAGATGATATAGGAACATTTGTGACAACATGGATGGATCTTGAGAATATGATGCTAAGCGAAATAAATCAGACAGAAAAAGCAGAGAACCATATGATTGCACTGATATGTGGTATATAAACCAAAAACAACAAAAGAACTAGACTAACAAATGAGAAACAAGAACTCATAGACACAGACAATAGTTTAGTGGTTACCAGAGGGTAAGTGGGGTGGGGGGTGGGAGATGAGAGTACGAGGGATCAAATATATGGTGATAGGATAACTGACTCTGGGTGGTGAACACACAATAGGATTTATAGATGATGTAATATCGAATTTTACACCTGAAATCTATGTAATTTCATTAACAATTGTCACCCCAATAAATTAAAAAAAAAAAAGAAAAAGAAAAAGAAGTGAAAAACCCGTACTCAGAAAATTATAAGACAGTGAAGAAAAAAATTAAAGAAGATACAAATAAATGGAAACACATACCATGCTCTTGGATAGAAAGAATTAATATAGTTAAAATGCCCATACCACCTAAGGCAATATACAGATTCAACACAATTCCTCCCAAACTACCGAGGACATTTTTCACAGAAATAGAACATAAACTCCAAAATTTTATGGAACCGTAAAAGACCCTGAATAGCCATGGCAATCTTGAGAAATAAGAACAAAGTGGGAGGTATCATGATACTGACTTCAAATCATATGGTTATAGTAATCAAAACAGCATGGTTCAAAATAGATTAAAGAGTTAAATGTAAGATCTGAAACCACAAAACTCCTAGAAAAAAATATAAGAAATAAATTTGCAGACATTACCCTTAGTAATATTTTTACTGATACATACCCTCAGGTAAGGGAAGTAATAGAAAAAATAAACAGATGAGATTACATCAAACTAAAATGTTTTTTCACAGGAAAGGAAACCATCAATAAATATAAATATATATATATATATATATATATATATATATATATGTATATGTATGTATATATATTATATATATATGTATATGTATGTATGTGTATGTGTGTGTATGTATATATATATATATATATATATATATATATATATATATATATCCCACACCACAGAATGTGGAGTATAGCATAGGGAATAGAGTCAATGAAATTGTAATAGCTATATACGATGTCAGAGAGGTAGTAGATTGGGGGATGGGGGTTATCACTTTGTGAAGGGTGTAAATGTCTAAATATTACATTATTTTGTACACCTGAAATTAATTTTAAAAATGTAAATACAAAAAGGTATAAACCAGAAATAAGAACTGACTCTGGGTGGTGAACACACAGTATGATATATAGATGATGTATTACAGAATTGTACACTTGAAACCTATGTAAGTTTAGTAACCATTTTCACCCCAATAAACTTGAAATAAAAAAAAAGAGTTAGGGGCAAAGAACAGTATTGGCCCACCTCTGGCCAGGAAACAAGCGTGAATTCTATAACCTGGGTGTGGGCAGAGGATTTCTAATAATCCAAAATCCACATGCAAGAAAAAACAAACAAACATCAACAAACAAACAAAATAACGACTGCTTCGTTTGACAGCATTGAAAAACTAAAACCCTGTATCCAAGCAAACAAAAGCCTACTGTACATAAAATAAAAAACTGGCAACATATATCACAGATGACGGGTTACTATTCCAAATATACATACATAAGGATTGAGGGAATCAAAGACCAAAAACTGAAAAAGAATGATGAAGAGATACACCCAAGTCTGTGGTTACAGAAATTCAGCTAGCAGTGATAGGGAGCTGAGCTACACTTCTGCTCCCTGTTTCTGATATACGTAAGCCATCAATCATCTCAATGCCCAGGACTTGAAGTGACCCTTTTTTTTAGACAGCTTCTGTATGAAGAGAAATAAAAAGTCCACTTCAGCATTTGGGCATTGATGAGGATTCACTGAGATGGTCTATAGCCTGTGTACGAAGATCAGGGAAAGTGGTGGAGCTCAGCTGCTGATCACTACTGAATGACTTTCAATTCTTTCTGTGCAAAGGTCTCCTAAGTCACACAGAAAAACAAATGATATATACCACAACGTCTTTATCCATTCATCAATCGAAGGACATTTTGGTTGCTGGTGATTCATAGATGATATAATGCAGAATTGTACACCTGAAATTTGTGTAACTTTAGTAATAATTGTCACCCCAATAAACCATAATTTAAAAAAAGAAAAAAACACACAAATGATATCATGGGAATTAAACAGTAGTATCCTTCTGGGCCCAGACCCTAAGGACACTATCACAGGAAGAGAAAGGATAACTTTCATAGACCTCTTTCTATGTTAGATTCTGCACCAAGCAGTTTTTCAAACAATATTTCATTTGATCTTCACAGACTCCGCCTTAGTAGCTTGTATAAAAATTAAGACTATTTTGATTTGAATAGATAGAAAAACCAATTCAAACTGGAATTTTTAAAAGGAAAAAAAATTAAGGGGAAGAGGGACTCTTCAATTCATATAAATGAAAACCTCAAGTATGAATCTTGCTAACTTCAGGTAAAGTTTGATTCATGAACTCAAATGATTTCACCAGGACCTGATTCTCTCAGACTCTTGGTTTGGGTCTGGTTTATTCTGAGATACTCTGTCCTCTTGGAATCATAAAATGGCCACAGCAACTCCAGATTCATATCACTTCAGCTTCACATCCAATGAAAAACTGTTTATTTTGCATATAACTATTATTAATCTGCTTATGTCTTCATCCAAGACCCATCCATGTGACCAGGATTATGATTAGCTGAAACTCTCCTATTATTGGGAGTGAAAACAGAGGAGAAGTGATCACATTTAAGGAAATTTAATGTTTTTCTTAAATAGAAAATGGTTAACAGATGAGAAAACTGAGGCCCAGAGAGGTTAAGTGATTTCACCAAGGTTTTATAGCTGACTGGGAAAAGGGAATTAGAATATTGTCTTATTTAACTACAGTATCCATATTCTTTTTTCCACACCACACTGTCATAAGAAATGCATCTTAATTGGACTTGCAAGAAACCTCAAAACCTGAAGTTATACATGATACCAATCAGTCACCCTAATGGAAGACAGATCCAACTCAGATCATCCCAATAAGAGGCAAATTCAGAAATCTTTTCTGGCTTTGGAATGTTTTATAAAATCACTGTCACAGCAGTTGGACCTTCCTATTAAAGGAAGTTCTTGGAGACCATACTGAATAAACAGCAAGGGAAAGAATCTCGGGCTATTTACTGGATGATGTTCAAAAATTTAAAACCAGATTTATTCATGCATGTGTCCTTTACCATATATGTTAGTTCCAAGGCTAGAAAAAAATGCACATACATGGCAACTTTCTAAGTCAATTCCATTGGCTTATAATGTATAAATAGTATAATCCTTGAAGACAGAAATGAATTTGAATCAGTTTCACCACTTTTATTTGTTCAGTACAACACTGAGCAAGTTTCAGTCTGTTTGTCTGTGAAGATAGTTTACAATTCATTGAGATGATGTGATAATTAGATGAGATAGCATATATAAAATGCCTGGAACATAGTAAGTGTTTAAGAAATAGAATTTTAATGATCTCTTGTTTTTCCCATTGGCTTATATTTTAATTTCAAAAACAAGATGCTTCATGCAGGTAGATCTTCCACAGTAATTCTTACACTTTAACTTTCTCTTAGCCTATGTCCTTAATGGTTGTCAAATAAGAAATAATCTGCCCTAGAAAGCACTCTCCACTTTAAGAACCTTATGATAAGTCCCTTTTCAAAATGAAAATTCCTCTTGTGAATCAATCACTGACTATATATATATATATATATATATATATATATATATATATATATATACTTTCTATGTTCATATATTTCTATGTTTAATCGTGTTGTGCTTTCTTTAAATCCTGTATAAAAGGTTATCTGGCTTAATGATGTACAGACTTTTCTCTTTCAGAGATCTTTTGAAGAGAAATTACTCCATTTTCTCAACCCTGTCATTTAAGTGAAATGTTCAAAATACATTCTTACCACCTCTTTAAACAAAAAAAACACGGTATGAGGTGGAAAAGGCCATAGGTCTGAAATTGGGTCAGCCACTAATATACTGAAGTAACAAAGACAGCTGAGAAAGACCAAATAATTCAAGAAAGGAGAAATATTGATAATTAGAGCATCCCAGCTTTATGGTATTAATAATACTTAAGAAACACTGAGATTTACATACATAATTCAATAGTCTATTTAAGGAAGAGTATAGCATTTAATCCTAAGGGGAGGAACGACAAGGTTCCCTTATACATTAGGGTTGCAATTGCATAGCACAGGACCAAAATACATCTGAAAATCATTTGTTTCCATGTCATTACAGTTTACAAAATCCAGGTCTAATTTTAGACATTAGCACTTTAGGCTAGATGTATAATAGCCTCTATTTAATCTTGTGAGCCATTACAGAACAGTTGATAGTATCAGCCACAAGAGCCTGGTGGAGCCACATCCTGGTTATAAAATACAGGGCTATAAAGCAGATGGTGGTCCATAGAAGACTGCCAACAGGCTACACTGAGAAAGCATCACTGAATCATTACATTAGTTGAGAGTTCATGACAGATAGGACACTAATGTATACAACAGATGCATTACCATGACCTGTAATGGGGAGTGCACTAAAACTAAATTTAAGGATTAATGACCAAAAGAGGGATGGGGAAGTAATTTTTTGTAATTCTTCTATCGAATAGTAAAATATTAGAAAACAAATTTCATTTTAAAAATCAGTCCTCCTTCCATCACCATATATTTGACCCTCTTTACCCTCTTATACTGACTCTGGGTGGTGAGCACACAATGGAATACACAGATATGTATCATAGAAATGCACACTTAAAATCTATTTAATTTTACTAACCATTGTTACCCCAATAAATTTAACTTAAAAAATCAGAGATCCACAATATTGTGGACTCTGGGATCCTTTAACAGCTATATTTATTTTCTGACAAGTAAGTGCAATTAAAAAAAATTGTGTCACTGTGTTGGGTGTTTTAGAATCCAGTTGGAATATCAGAATAGTCCCTCCAAATGATGGAGGCATTAGAAATAGAGGGAAACCAACTACAAAAAGATCAACTCAGTGACCATTAAAAAAGAAAAAAGAAAACACAAGTAGTGATGAAAAATTCTCTTCCTAAATAAATTTGCTAATATACAGAAGAATCATCATTGATTTGGAACACACTAATTTGAAATTCTTAAAAAAGCTAGACAGAAATAAAGTTATAGATCAACATTATACTAACATTGTAAAAATATTAGTGAGCTGACTATGCAAGGAAGAAATATGGCAAAGCAGCATGTTAAACTGACTTATCAAAATTATATATCATAGCAGTAATAACTGTAATCAAGTGATTGGCATTCTATTATAAATACTTCTTCTGAAGGAAACTATTTGACCAGCCTAAACAGGGATAATTTGTGACAACCAAAACATAAAATGTTTGGGAGAGTAAAGGCCTGAACCAGAATATGGGAATGGAGAGAGTAAGCAAGCTGAAGAAAATAGAATACTCAAAATATGAAAATTTTGTTTACATAAACTTAATGGTAACCACTCAAAAAAAAAATTCCAGGACTCAAATATATAACGTAATAAAAGAAGAAACAGAGGGAAAAATCACAGAATTCACCACACAGAAATAATAGACAACAACAAAAAGAGAAGGGAACAATGGAGACACAGTCTTACCAGAAAACCAAAGATAGAATGATAGGAAATCCTCACATATCAATAATCACCCTAAATGCAAATGGACTGAATTCACCAATGAAAGGCACAGACTAGCAGACTGGATCAAAAAACTAAACCCAACCATATTCTGCCACCAGGAGACACATCTCAGCTATAAGGACAAACATAGACTCCAAGTGAAAGGGTGGAAATTGACACTACAAGGAAATAGCGTCCACAGAAAATCAGGTGTATCCATACTGCTATCAGGTGAAACAGACTACACGATACGAAAAATAAGAAGAGACAAAGATGGATATTTCATAATGATAAGGGGACTATACAACAAGAAGACATAACAGTCATCAATATTTTGCCCCAAATCAAGGAGCACTGAAATATACAAAGCAACTACTAACAGAACTAAAGGGAAAAATTGACCAAAACACACTTATACTAGGGGACCTAAGTATATCATTGACAGCTATGGCTAGATCATCCAAAGAGAAAATGAATAAAGAAATAGCAGCCCTAAATGACACATTAGATAAAATGGACATAATTGACGTTTATAGAACACTTCATCCTAAAACATCAAATTATACATTTTTTTCTAGTGTACACGGAACATTCTCAAGGATAGACCATATATGGGGAATTAAAACTAGCCTCAGCAAATTTAAGAAGACTGAAATCATAGCAAGCATATTCTCTGATCACAAGGCTTTCAAATTAGATGTCGACAGCAAAAAGAAAGCAGGATGAAACACAAACACATGGGGATTAAACAACATACTTTTAAACAACGACTGGGTCAAAGAAGAAATCAAAGGAGAGATCAAGAGATACAGAGAAACAAATGACAATGAAAATACATCCTACCAAAGTATTGGGGATTCAGAGAAAGCAGTTTTAAGAAGGAAATTTATATCATTACACCTATCTCAAGAAACAAGAAAAATCCCAGATAAATAATCTCACATTACACCTTAAAGAACTAGAAAAAGAAGAACAAATGAAACCCAGGGTCAGCAGAAGAAAGGAAATAATAAAAATCAGAGCAGAGCTAAATGAAATAGAGAAGAAAAACACAATAGAAAAGATTAATGTGACAAAAAGTGGGTTCTTAGAAAATATTAATAAAATTGACAAACCTTTTCTAGAATCACTAAGACAAAAAGAGAAAAGACACTAATAAACAAAATCAGAAATGAAAGATGGGAATTTATCATGCATGCCAAAAAAAATACAAAGGATCATCCAAGAAGACTATGAAGGATTATATGCCACCAAATTCAATAACCTAGAAGAAATGGACAAGTTCTTAGAAACATATAGCCTTCCTAGGCTGAATTACGAAGAATTGGAAAATGTAAATAGACTGATCACCAGTAAGGAAATAGAATCAATCATCCAAAACTTTCCCAAAAGCAAAAGTCTGGGACCAGATGGCTTCACTAGTGAATTCTACCAAACCTTCAAAGAGGATCCAACACCTGTTCTACTGAAACTCTCCCAAAAAACTGGAGAAGAGACAATACTCCCTAACTCACTTTATGAGGCCAACATTACCCTGATACCAAAACCTGGTAAGGACAACACAAAAACAGAAAACTACATACCAATATCCCTGATGAATACAGATGCAAAAATCCTGAACAAACTTCTAGCAAATCGAATGCAACAATGCATTAAAAATGTTATTCATCACGACCAAGTGAGGTTCATCCCAGGGGCACAAGGATGGTTCAACACAGGCAAATCCACCAATGTGATACATCACATAAACAAAATAAAGGACAAAAATCATATGATTATATCAATTGATGCAGAAAAAGCATTTGACAAGATACAATATCCATTTTTTTTGTTAAACATTTAATAAAATAGGTATACAATAGGTCAACATAATACAGGCCATATATGACAAACCCTCAGCTAATCTCTTAATTAACGGTGAAAAACTGAAACCCTTTGCTCTATGTTCAGGAACACAACAGGGCTGTCCCCTATCACCTCTGCTTTTCAACATAGTGTTGGAAGTCATCGCCAGAACAATCTGGCAAGATAAAGAAATAATAGAAATCCAAATTGGGAATGAAGAAGTTTATTTGTCACTCTTTGTAGAAGACATGATGCTATACATACAAAACGCTAAAGACTCCACTAAAAAGCAATTAGAAACAGTAAACAAATACAGTAAAGTTGCTGGCTACAAAATCAATGTACAAAAGTCCATTGCATTCTATATACTGACAGTGAAATCTCAGAAAAAGAAATAAAACAATTACTTTTGCAATTGCAACAAAAAGAATAAAATACTAGGAATAAACTTAGCCAAGGATACGAAGGACCTATAAGCTGAAAACTATAAGACATTTTTAAAAGAAATTGAAGAAGATACAAAGAAATGGAAAGACATTCCATGCTTATGGATTGGAAGAATCAACATACTTAAAATGGCCATATTACCCAAAGCGAAACAGATTTAATGCAATCCCCATCAAAATCCCAATGGCATTTTTTAAACAAATAGAACAAAAAATCATCAGATTTGTTTGGAACCACAAAAGACCCCGAGAAAACAATCCTAAGAAAAAAGAACAATGCTAGAGGTATCACACTCCCTGACTTTAGCTTGTACTAGAGGGCAGCAATAATCAAAACAACATGGTATTGGCAGAAAAACAGACACATAGACCAATGGAATAGAATTGAGAACCCAGAAATAAAACCACATAAATATTGACAGATAATTTTTGACAAAGAAGCCAAAAACATGCAATGGAGAAAAGAAAGTCTCTTCAATAAATGGTGCTGGGAGAATTGGAAAGCTACATGCAAAAGAATGCCACTGGACTGCTATCTGTCACCATGTACCAAAATTAATTCAAAATGGATAAAAGGCTCAAGCATAAGATCTCAAACAATCAACTGCATAGAAGTAAACATAGGCACTAATATTATGGACCTTGGGTTCAAAGAGCATTTTATGAATTTGACTCCAAAGTCAAGGGAAGTAAAAGCTAAAATAAATGAATGAGACTATATCAAAGTTAAAAATTTCTGCACAGCGAAAGAAACCATCGACAAAATAAAGAGGCAACCAACTGAATAGGAGAAAATTTTTGCAAACAGCGCTTCCGATAAGGGGCTAATATCTGAAAAATACTAGGAACTCATGCAACTCAACAACAACAAAACAAACAACCCAATTGAAAAATGGGCAGAGGACCTGAAGAGACATTTCTCCAAAGAGGACATACAAATGGCAAATAGACATATGAAAAAATGCTCAACATCACTAATCATTAGAGAAATGCAAATAAAAACTACAATGAGATATCACCTTTTACCAGTTAGAATGGCTGTCATCCACAAGAAAAATAGTAACAAGTGTTGGAGAGGCTATGGAGAAAAAGGAATGCTCATATGCTGTTGGTGGGAATGCAGATTGGTGCAGCCGCTATGGAAGGCAGTGTAGAGATTCCTCAAAAAATTAATAATAGTATTAACATATGACCCAGCAATCTTTCTACTGGGTATTTGCCAAAAAAATGTGAAAATGTTTATCCATAAAGACATGTGTGCTCCAACGTTCATTGCAGCTTTATTTACGGTGGCCAAGACATGGAAACAACCAAAATGTCCTTCGATAGATGAATGGATAAAGAAGTGGGGTATATACACAATGGAATACCATTTGGCTGTGAGAAAAGATGAAATAGTACCATTTGTGACAACATGGATGGATCTTGAGATTATAACACTAAGTGAAATAAGTCAGACAGAAAACGTAGAGAACTATATGATTTCACTGATATGTGGTATATAAACCTGAAAACAACAAAAGAACAAGACAAACAAATGAAGGAACAAGAACTCATAGACATAGACAATAGTTTAGGTTTTACCAGAGTTTAAAGGGGGAGGAGCTCTCTAGAAGAGGGTAAATGGTGTCTAATATATGGTGATGGAAAGCGAACTGACTCTGGGTGGTGAACACACAATGTGAGATATAGATAATGTAGTACAGAATTTTACATCCGATATCTATGTAACTTTACTAACAATTGTCACCACAATAAATTTTAATTAAAAAAATGTCATTCTCCTATTTATTTAAGTAGGCTTAGCAGGATCTCTACTTGATGATATTGTAAACTTACTGCTTGTTCTTAAAATTAATAAAATTTGCTTTTTTAACAGACTCTTCAATTCCTTTGAATGACCTGATATATGAAGAAGCAGAAGAAGCAGATGACATTACAATACCATGAAAATTGAGTGCAATAGATGTGAAGTGTGATCTAAAAATACAGTGAATGTTTAAATTTTAAAATTCTATTACAGCAGAAGGCACATCGCCATTAACGCCCCTCAAAATACTTCCCCAATCTTTGAACACACTGATCCCATCATTCTTGCCACTTTCTGAAGCGGTTCTGGAACTTCTCTTAGATGATTGTCTTTAGTTGTGCTGTCAAGGCTGTTTCAATGTCATGAGTTGATTCAACATGTTTACCTTTCATGGTCATTTTGTCTTTGGGGAAAAGCCAGAAGTGACACAACGCCAGATCCAGTGAATAAGGTGGATGTGGACACACCATAATGTGTTTATTTGACAGAAATTGCCGTACTAGAAGTGATGTATGACATAGAGTCTTTCTATTGTGATCATAAAACTACAGTGAATGCTGCTGCCAAGTGCATCCAATGGAAAGGCAAGGATTTCCAATATGAGAAGCAGTGCATCAAACTTTTGTAACAGTGTGTGACAAGTCTCAACTTCCGTATTTCCCCGAAAATAAGACCTAACCAGAAAATAAGCCCTAGCATGATTTTTCAGGATGCTCGTAATGTAAGCTCTACCCCAAAAATAAGCCCCAGTTAAGATCGTCAGCCAGATGGATGCATTTAGTTCGTCCGTTGCAACACACGATGGATATATTGAATTATAAAATAATGTTAATATATAATTAAATATATATAAATAATATCATTGACGTTAATACTTAAAATAATTGATAATATAAATTATAATTAAGTATTTGTAAATACTCAAGCGGACACCTTTGGACTAGATCTAAATGCCTATGTAAATAGATGAACTCAAGACTTGCGGTTGAAACTGCAGTGTTTATGGGCCACGGATCTCAAATGACAATTAAATGTAGATTGGTGCCTCCTCAATCTACATTTCCTCCACTGGTTACGAAAGTGCACGTTTTACCTGTATTTTGGCAATTTATCTGGATGGAAAGATAACCCCACCTTTAATCATCACTAAGGGCAAGAAAGATAATGTTGAACATGCTTCAGGCATTTATGTTATTGAATCCGAAAAAGCCTGGTGCACACAAGCAGTTATAAGGAAGTGGGTTGATTTAATGCTGCCACTTGTTTTGCAAGGTGGCCAAAGAAGTCTGCTAGACTGGGATTCAGCCAGCACTCACCACAGTAAAGACAGGAAGAACTTCCTTGCAGAGAGAAGAATAGATCAAATAATAATTCCCACAAGAATGACTGCCTATCTCCACATTCTTGATATTGCAATAAATAAGCCATTCAAAGACCATTTGCACATGGAAATCAATGACTTCATTGAGAATAGAATGGAGAGAAATCAGTGTGGAAAGTTTGTGAAGCCTAGTCTGCAAGAGGTCAGGACTTGGGTGAAGACTTCATGGGATAAAATCACTGACAGCTGTGTTGCCAATGCTCTATGAGCAGGCTGCATGAACAAGAAGTGCTCATTTAAGGAGAGCTCTATCGCTAGACATGAGAGTTTGGGGACAATGGTTATACAAGAAATGGAGTCACAAGAAATTCAAGCCAGAATTTAGGGTTTGGAGAGTTATGTCGATGTTCTGGAAGAAGATGACATGATGGTATTTGAATAAATGTAGATTTTTGTACATGAACAAATGAATAAATGTAGATTGTTGAACATGAATAAATGTAGATTGTTGTACATTAAAAAATAAGACATCCCCTGAAAATAAGCTCTAATGTGTCTTTTGGAGCAAAAATTAATATAAGACCCGGTCTTATTTTTGGGGAAATATGGTTGTTCGGTAAAGTCAATCAGGTGTGAGCTACAGTTTAGAGAAGGTGTGTTTTAAAGTGTGCCGTAAATCATCCTCCATCATGATAATGCTCCGTGTCACACATCACTTCTGGTATAAGGCAATTTCTGTCCAATGAAAACATTATTGTCTGTCCTCATCCACTTTATTCATCAGATCTGGTACCATGAGACTTCTGGTTCTTCCCAAAGTCAAAATGATTCCTGACATCAAGGCGGCCACAACAGTGCAACTAAAGACACTCACGAAAGAGGACTTCCAGAACTGCTTCAGAAAGTGGCAAGAACAGTGGGATAAGTGTATTTGAAGTGAGGGGGAGTATTTTAAGGGGGTTAATGGTAATGTGTCTTTAACTGAAATATTTTTTTTTTATTTAAAGATTACCTGTATTTTTTTTTATCATGCCTTGCATATTAAAGTGTAAATAATGGGTCAAGCTAGATGATGAAATTGCAGGTAAGTTTTTTACCTTTGTGCTTCATTTTATGTTCTGGAGTTTCTATAATGAGCTTGCATTACTGCTATAATCAGAGGAACAAGGTTTTATAAGTTACTTCACATTGGCTTTCCTCTTTCAATCCAATCTACACAAACTATTAAATTACATTCCCTACAAAATCATGTTACTCCTTGATAGTTAGATAGATGAATATTTTTTAAATCTTTACTGTCATCCCAACACAGCCTACAGAATTAAGGACAAATGTCTCAGCTTTGCATTCAAATCTCTCCTCAATATGATTCCAAATTCTCTTTCCAGTCTTATCTCCCACCACTCCCTACAGAAGCCCTGCATTTCAGATAAACATTCCCTATGTGTTCCATCTCTTATTTTTGCACTTACTCCTTTTGCTTAGATTGACCTTCTGTGCATCCTTGCTTATTAAATCATACCCATTCTCCAAAGCCCATCTCAAATGTCACAACCTCCAGAAAACCTTTGCAGATGTTTCCAGACCACGTGTGTGCTCCTCTTCCTCCTTCAAATTATTATAGTATTTTATTTATTCCTTTGTTATGGAATTTTTCATATCCTGCTTATTGTAATTACTTGCATAATTGTCTTCATCCCACTCAAGACTGGGAGTGTCAGAGCACAAGACTGTATCTTACTCATTGATTGTGTTGTCCATAGGGCCAAGCAAAGTGCTTTGGTAAAATAGCAATATTGGTTAAATTAAATTAAATCCAGTGCTGTCACAACAAACATATTGTTAAGTTAAATTATGGGGAGTCTAAGCCAAATATTCTGGGCCAATATGGCACAATGAGAACTGTAAAAAAGCTAATCCAAGACAAACTTAGAGAGGTAAAATGATTTGTCACACCTCTGACTTTTAGTTATCCAGAGGGCTAGGGTAAGAACTTGCCACATACTTGTCTGTCCTCAAGGCAAGCTTGTGAGCATCAAAAATTAGGGGGGAAAAATGTCAACAGTCCCCTCACCAAAGAATTAGAATGTAAGTTTTCAGCCATTTTGCTCACAAGGAGGAACGAAAGAAAGAAAGAGAGAGAGAGAGAGAGAGAGAGAGAGAGAGAGAGAGAGAGAGAGAGAGAGAGAGAGAGAGAGAAAGAAAGAAAGAAAGAAAGAAAGAAAGAAAGAAAGAAAGAAAGAAAGAAAGAAAGAAAGAAAGAAAGAAAGAAGGAGGGAAAGAGGGAGGGAGGGAGGGAGGGAGGCTAGGAAAGAAAGAAGGAAAGAAAGAAAGAGGGAAAAAGCTTCTGTGGCTAAGAAAACTTAATTAAGGAAAAAGAAGGGAGAGCTGGTGCCTTATTCATATTTTTTCTGAACTCCCAGTCCTGAGCACAAAGCCTGTGACATCAGTACTTAATTAATATGTTGAACAAAGCTGAACTTCTACAGTGACAAAAATAAACCATATTAAGAAAAACAATTGCTCAAATACCCTTGTTAGAAAATTATTTACTATTCTTTGTATTTAGCATTTACTTAATATTTAGTATCTGCCATTAGTATTCACATAGTTCAATCATTTTATAGGTAGCTGCCTTTTCATTTGTGTAAAATCAACCAAAACTTAAAACCCAAGGAATGAATCAGGCCTAAAACTCTAACTCTCAATTAAATTTGTTCTGATAGGCTCTTCTAAAAGCCAGCAGTCTCAAAGGATGTATTCCCCCATGCATTTCTTCTTTAAGTAACAGGATTTAGAAACTGATTACAGAGCCAATACAAATATCTGCAGCCAAAGCCAGAGGAGGAATCTCACTCTGTGTGCAGGGGATGTGTGTGTGTGTCTGTGTGTGTGTGTGTGTGTGTGTGTGTGTGTGTGTGTGTGAGAGAGAGAGAGAGAGAGAGAGAGAGAGAGAGAGAGAGAGAGAGAGAGAGAGAGGGTGGAGAGAGAGGAAGGAAGGGGGGAAATAAGGGAGAGCAAATGAGAGAGGCAGAGTTTTTAAAGTGGGTTATAAACTTTTTATTGAATTTTTTGGATAATGAAAAACAAAACGTGATTTTTCTCTCTAATGAAAAGAAAAAAATAATAATTTCTGTCGCAAGCTATGAAATGTCTCAGTAGACCCAAAGTGACATGTAGAACATGACTGGGTTACATTCTTTGAGTGTAGGAAGCCAATGCTTCAGTCCAAAGTTTGTTGTTTTTTGTTTTGTTTTTTCCACATCTGTATTCAGAAGCAAACATTTATACTTCATAAAAGGTGTTCTTGAAAAATGTGTACAAATCACATTTCTGTAAATCAAACCATATTCCACATGCCTTCAGGGAAAAATAACACTTTAAATGAGTTCAACAGAGAATGCTGTGGTAAATTGTTTTGGAAAATGAAGGCTTCTTCACATTCATTGATTATGTTGATTTACAATTTTGGCATATCTTAGATTAGGTTTTCACAAGGAAGGAAACTTAACAATCAATATATTAAATAAATATGTGGATATATTAAATGAATATGTGGATCATTATAGCTATGTTGTTTATTTTCTCTAGGAAAGCAAACAAGCAATAGAAACAAACATTTCCTTCATATCCAGTGTGACGTGCCAGCCGCCACAAATCGAACAGTACCTGAAAGGGGGAGTGGGAATGAAAAAAGACACTCACACAAAATGATGATGCGGCCGGTCTTCAGTGATCCTGAAGCCCAGAGTTTACTTTCCTTTACCAATTTATACCACCTGTGTACGTGCAGCTTAACAATCACGAATGTGCATTACCTCATTGAGAGTAAATTTTTAACTTCTACATAGAAACTACAAAATCACTGAAACTTCCCCAAAGTCATTTTCTCAATGACAAAGCCCACCAATTACCCTGATAATCATCAGCCCTCTGTGTCCGGGAACCGGCCACTCCCACCTCATTCCTCAGCAGCTTGCAAGCACCCTTCAGGTGTAGGCAGAGACAATGCCTTAAGAGCTAAAACAAGTTAACCATAAACTGAGCCAGTCTGCAAGGCTACAGAATAACAAGAAATTATGGCTCCCCACAATCCAGTGTTAAAAAAAGGGTCCCCCTAAATAAAAGTAGAAAAAAGCACACACACACAAACACACGCACACAAAAGGTGCTCTCAAAGAGAAGGTCCAATGGCAGATTAGGCAAGTGCTATGCCTGCTACCTTCCAGGATCACATTAAAATTACAACTAAGTTATACAACAATCAACCTCAAGAATCATCTGAAGACTAACTGAACAGAACCCTTATAAATAAGGATATGAAGAAGAGGTTACATTGAGACTGATAGGAGGAGTGGAGACATAAAACAGCTTGACTCTAAGCACAAAGGTAGTAGTTGAAAAATGGGAGTGATACCTTGGTGGCAGAGGACTCCCCTGAAGAGGAAGGTGTCCAGCTCCACAGCAGCCACCCCTGCCCAGGGGTCCTGTGCCAGGAAAAGGAGTCCCCACAACATCTGGCAGTGAAAATCAGTAAGGACTCTGTCCATCTGTCCCAGTGAGATGGAAGGTCCCAGATGAACTCTTAAAGGGCCCACACATAGACTCACTCACTTGCAAACACTCACTGGGCTCCAGTGGAGGGGCTACAACTCAAGAGGCACCACAGATATGCAGGGAATGACTGAGTTGTATGGCATCAGAGTGAGGGCTAGAGGGCCAGCCACCATATTCCTTATGTGGAGCCTGCCTCATATGTAGCCTAGAAGAGGGCCCCATCTTTCCTATGTCAAACCCTCCCAAAAAGGGCAAAATGTGAAACTACATTGGTCTAGTAAAATCCACATGTGACCACCACCTTGGTGAAACCCTGGGTACTCACCCTGCCCAGCTACTGCTGCATCACAGGATGTACTCTCAGTTCCTGGGAGGCCAGCCCAGCTCACAAGCTACAGAAGCTTTTTACAGCAGTGGACAGTCCTCGGCAACCTTGGGCACATTCAGTGGCAAACAATCAGCCACAACTTGCACTGCAGCCTCTCTTGGGCACCTCTCAGGGATCAGCAGGCCTGATAGGAGCGGTGGCTGGCCATGATGCTCTTAGGGCATTTTGGGAAGTGGTCACAGGTCTGCCACTCGTGCAAGAACCAAAACTGCATTAACAGTATAAAAACCACTTCCCAGATCCTGTGATTCCCAGGAACACTAGTGCTAGGGACACTCTCGGCTCTTTGGCGGCTGACCCTGCCCCACAAGGTACAGAAGGCTTTTATAGCTGCAGAAGGCCCAAGGTGGTCTGGAGAAATTTTTGGCAGGCAGTCAGTCACACATTGTGCTGCAGCCTCTCTAGGATGGCTGTCAGAGATCTGCAGCCCACCCAAGGTTACTGGTGGCTGGCCATGTTGTTGTCAGGGCCTTTTCTGAAGTGGTCACAGGCCCAGAACAGGTGCAAGAACTGAATCTGCTTTAACATTATAGAAAACACTTGGCCACACTTCAAAATTTCCTGGGACCCAGCAGGTCCAGTGAGTGCTGCGTCTCTGGGGACACTCTCAACATGAGGTCAATCAGCCAGGCCCATGCCTTTTGAAAGAGGCAGCTCTTTCAAAAACTGACCCTTATCATCAGCCAGCAAGTGGGATATGGGCCTTTTGCTAAGCTGTAACAGGCCCAAAACTCATGAAATCTGGCATCAGTCCACAATGAGACCACCAACACACACCTCCAGGCAGCAACCAACCACATGCAGCTTTGAAGCTCCTACCAGGTAGCCCAGGGTTGATCACAGGCAAGGCTAAAATTGGACTGCACAGGAACCCCCCTCAAGAGACACCAGAGAAAACAAACCCAGAGACTGGCTTAAGGGCACTACCTGGTTAGTCCCATAAATAGTACACCCAAAGGGTGGACATAACAGGCACAAGAGACCATGGGGGAGAACCCCACTCAGAAGGTTGAGGCCCCCACACAGCAGTTCATACACTGGGCATGAAGCCAGCCCTCACAATCAGTCAGTTTTGGAGTCAAACCCACCCATTGACACACCAAAAGCAAACTAGGCTCAAATATAACAGGAGAATACACACAACACACATAATGGACACTCTTGGAACACATGCATTAGAGATCAGGGAGAAGAGCCATTGGATCACACAGGACACATACTACATAAGGCCACCCAGCAAAGACTGAGAGACATAGAATATCTACTTAATACATAGAAGCAAACATAGAGGCAACCAGAGTGAAGAAACAAAGAAACAAGTCCTATAAAAGAACAGGAGAAATCTCTAGAAATAGGACTAAACAAGATGCAGGCAACCAATATGCCAGAAACAAAGTTTAAAACATTGGTGATAAGGATGCTTAAGGAATTTAGTGAGAATTTCAACAAAAAGATAGTAAGCATAAAGGACATAGAAACCATTAAAAAAAGTCAGAAATAAAGAATACAATAACAGAAATGAAGAATACACTAGAAGAAATCAACAGCAGATTAGATGGAGCAGAGGATCGAATTGGCGATTTAGAAGACAAGTTAACATAAAAACCCCAATCAGAACAACACAAAGAAAAAATAATTAATAATAATAAACGAAGATAGCTTAAGGGACCTGTGGGACTACATTAACTGTAACAACAGTTGTATCATGGGAGTAAAAGAAGGGGAAGAGAGGGAGCAAGGGATTGAGAACTTACTTGAAGAAATAATGGCTGAACACACCCCTCACTTGAGAAAGGAAATTGACATACAAGCCCAGGAAGTGCGGAGTCCCAAACAAGATGAACCCAAACAGGCCCACAGCAAGACACATCATAATTCAACTGGCAAAGGTTAAAGACAAAGAGAGAATCCTAAAAGCAGTCAGAAAGACAACCTATTTACAATGGAGCACCTATAACACCATCAGTGGATTTCTCAACAAAAACCTTGCAGATCAGAAGGCAGTGACAGGAAATACTCAAACTAATGAAAAACAAGGGCCTACAACCAATACTACTCTACTCAGCAGGCTATCATTTGAAATTAGGGGAGAGATAGAGTTTTGCAGACAACAAAAAGCTAAAGGAATTCATTACCACCAAGCCAATATTACAAAAAATGTTAAAGGGACTTCTTTAAGCAGAAAAAAGGAGAGAAGAAACAATCAAAGATAAAAATATGAAAAATAAAATGACAATAACTATGTACCTGTCAATAATCAGTTTATATGTAAATGAATTAAATACTCCAATCAAAAGACATAGGGTAGCTGAATGGATAAGAAAACAAGACCCATGTGTATGTTCTCTACAAGTGACCCACCTCAGATTGAAAGACATGCATGGACTGAAAGTAAAGGAATGGAAAATGATATTTCACGCAAATGGAAACCAGAAAAAAGCTGAGGTAGCAGTACTGATATCAGACGAAATAGACTTCAAAATGAAGACTATAATAAGAGACAAAGAAGGACATTAAGTAATGATAAAAGGATGAATCCAACAAGAGCATGTAACCTTAGTAAACGTCTATGCACCTAACAAAGGAGCACCTAAATATGTAAAACAAATATTGACTGAAATAGAGGCAGAAATCAACAATAACACAATCATAGTGGGAGATTTTAACACCCCATTGACACCAATGGACAGGTCTTCTAGACAGAAAATCAACATGGAAATAGTGCCCATCAATGACACACAAGACCAGATGAATTTAATTGATATTTTTAGAGCATTCCACCACAAAGCATCAGAATATGTATTCTTCTCAAGTGCAAATGGATCATTTTCCAAGATACACCACATGTTAGGCCACAAAACAAGTCTCAGTAAATTTAAGAAGATTGAAATCATATCAAGTGTCTTCTCTGACCACAATGGTATGAAACTAGAAATCAATTACAAGGAAAAAAAAAAAAAAACTGAAAAACACACGAACACTTGTAGGCTAAATAATATCCTACTAAGTAATGAATGGCTCAACAATGAAATTAAATATGAAATCAAAAGATACATTTAGATAAACAAAAATGTGAACACAATGACACAATATCTATAGGACACTAAGAAAGCAGTCCTAAGAGGGAAATTCATAGCAATACAGGCCTACCTAGAAAAAACAAAAGAAAAAAAAAAAAAAAGATCTCACATAAGCAGTTTAACCTCACAACTAAGGGAACAGGAAAAAGAGAGGGAAACAAAGCCCAAAGTGAGTACAAGGAAGGAAATAAAAAAGATCAGAGTGGAAATAAATTAAACAGAGGCTTAAAGAAAAAAAGATCACTGAAACCTAGAGATGTCTTTTTTTGAAAAGATAAACAAAATTGAATAATTTTAACAATTCTCATCAAGAAAAAGAGAGAACGAGAACCCAAATAAATAAAATGAGATGCAAAAGAGAAGAAGTAACAACAGACATCACAGAAATACAAAAAAATTAAGAAAATACTATGAGCAACTAAGTGTCAATAAATTGGGCAGTCTGGAAGAAATGGATAAATTCCTAGCAGCATAAAATGTTTCAAGACTGAATCAAGAAGAAACAGAAAATCTGAGCATACTGATTACAACTACTGTGTTTCCCCAAAAATGAGACCTAGCCAGAAAATCAGCTCTAATGTGTATTTTGAAGCAAAAATTAGTATAAGACCCAGTCTTATATTATATTATATAAGACCCGGTATTATATTATATTATACTATATTATATTATGTTACATTATATTATATTATGTCATTATATTATAGACCCATCTTATATTATAGTAAAATAAGACCAGGTCTTATATTAATTTTTGTTAATATATGTGTCCAAAAGACACATTAGAGCTGATTGTCCAGCTTGGTCTTATTTTCGGGGAAAACAGAAACAAAATTGATTCAGTAATCAACTAGCTCCCAAAAAAACAGAAGTCCTGGACCAGATAGATTCACAGGTGAATTTTATCAAACATTCAAAAAAGAATTAACATCTATTCTTCTCAAACTATTCCAAGAAATTCAAGAGGAGGAAAGTCTCCCAAGCTCATTTTATGAGGCCGACATTACCCTGATTCCAAAACCAGAAAACACATTATAAAACAAAAACAACTATAGGCCCATATCCCTGATGATCATAGACATAAAAGTCCTCAACAAAATATTAGCAAACCTAATTCAGCAATACATTTAAAAGATCATACACCACAATCAAGTGAGATTCATTCCTGGCATGCAAGGTTTGTTCAATATTTGCAAATCAATTAACGTGATACATGACATAAACAAAATGAAGAATAGAAATCGTATGGTCATATCAATCGATACAGAAAAAACATTTGACAAAATCCAGCATCCATTTATGATAAAAACTCTCAGCAAAGTGGAAATAGAGGTAATATACATCAGCATAATAAAGGCCATATATGACAAACCCACAGCTAATATCATAGTCAATGGGGAAAAGCTCTAAGCATTCTTCTTAAGATCAGGAACAAGACAAGGATGTCCACTTTCACCACTTTTATTCAACATAGTACTGGAAGTCCTAGCCACATCAATCAGAAAAGAAAAGGAAATAAAAGGCATCCAAATTGGAAGGGAGGAATTAAAATTGTCATTATTTGCAGATGACATGATACTATTTATAAAGAATCCCAAAAATTCTGCCAAAAAACTATTGGAACTGATAAATGTATTTAGTAAAGTAGCAAGATAAAAAATTAATATTCAGAAATCTGTTGCATTTTTATATACCAATAACAAACTACCGGAAAGAGAAATTCAGAAAACAATCCCATTTACAATTGCATCAAAAACTATTAAAATGCCTAGGAATAAATTTTACCAAGGAGGTAAAAAACTCAGAAAGTAGTAAGACACTGAAGAGAGAAATTGAAGAAGATACAAATAAATTGAAAAATATACCATGCTCATGGATAGAAAGAATTAATATAGTTAAACTGCCCATATTATCCAAGCATTCTATATGCAACCCCTATCAAAAGACCAATGGCATTTTCACAGAACTAGAACAAATAATCTTAAATTTTATATGGAAGTATAAAAGACATCGAATAGCCACAGTAATTCTGAGAAAGAAGAACAAAGCTGGTGGTATCACATTACTTGATATCAAATTATACTACAAGGCCATAGTATTCAAAACAATGTGGTACTGGCCTAAAAACAGAAACATAGACCAATAGAATACAATAGAGAGCTCAGAAATAAATCCATTTCTATATGGTCATTGAATCTCTGAAAAAGGAAACAAGAATATGCATTGGGGGTAAAAATAGTCTATTCAATAAATGATGCTGAAAAAGCTGGACAGATACATGCAAAAAAAATTGAATCTGTACCACGTTCTTATACTACATACAAGAATAAACTCTAAATGAATTAAAGACTTAAATATAAGAGCGGAAAACATAAAACTTTTAGAAGATAACATAGGCAATAAAGTCTTGGGCATTAACCTTAGTGATATTTTTACTTCTATACCTTCTCGGGCAAGGGAAAAAAACAAACAAACAAAAATAAACAAATGGGATTGCATCAAACTGAAAAGTTTGTGCCCGGCAAAGGAAATCATCAACAAAATGAAGAGATCCGCTGAATGAGAGAAGTAATTTGCCAATAATACAAGGTCAGACAATTAAGTTTGTGAACTTGTTGCAATGATGTTGCTAACCTTTTTTGATATCAGAGGGTTTATTTATTATGAATTTGTACCCCCTGGACAAACAGTTGACCAATTTTACTATTTGGAAGTGCTAAAAATGCTGCACGAAAAAGTGAGACAACCTGAACTTTTCGCCAACTATTCATGGCTCTTGCATCATGACAATGCACCAGCTCACATGGCACTGTCTGTGAGCAAGTTTTTAGCCAGTAAACAAATAACTATATTGGAATACCCTCCCTACTCACCTGATCTGACCTCCAATGACTTCTTTCTTTACCTGAAGTTAAAGGAAATATTGAAAAGAAGACATTTTGATGACATTCGGGACATCAAGGGTAATATGATGACAGCTCTGATGTCCATTCCAGAAAAAGAGTTCCAAAATTGTTTTGAAGGGTAGACTAGGCACTGGCATTGTGCATAGCATCCCAAGGGAAGTACTTCCAAGGTGACTGTAGTGATATTTAGCAATATTCTAGGATGAGTTCACGAACTTAACTGTCCGATGTCATCCATTTGATAAGGGGTTAATATCCAATATTTACTTTAAAAAATTCATACAATTCAACACCAAATAAAACAATCCAATTAAAAAAAATGGGCAGAGGACCTAAATAGACATTTCTCCAAAGAGGACGTACAGATGGCCAGGACACATATGAAAAGATGCTCAATGTCACTAATCATCAGAGAAATTCAAATAAAAAATCACAATGAGGTATCACCTCACAGTTGTCAGGATGGTCATCATCAGTAAATAAACAAACAACAAGTCCTGGCGAGGATGTGGAGAAAAGGGAACCCTTGTGCACTGTAGGTGGGCTTGCAAATTGGTGCAGCCACTAGGGGAAACAATATGGAGGTTCTTCAAATAATTAAAAATAGAACTCGCTTATGACCCAGAAATTCCACACTTGGGGATATATCCAAAGAAATCCAAAACACTAATTTAAAAAGATATATTCACCCTGTTTTTACTGCAGTAGTATTCACAATTGGCAAGATATGGAAACTATTAAAATGTCCATCAATAGATGATTGGACAAAAAATTTGTTGGCATACATACAATGGAGTATTACTATGCAGTAAAAAAAATGAAATCTTACCATGTGCAACAACATAGATGGACCTAGATGATATTATACTAAGTGAAATAAATCAGACTGAGAAAGACAAGTACCGTATGATCTCACTTATATGTGGACTCTAAAGAACAGAATAAATGAACAAACAGAAATAGACTCATAGATACAGAGAACAAACTGATGGTTGCTGGATTGGAGGGGACTTGGTGGGCTGGGTGAGAAAGGTGAAGGGATTAGGAAGTACAAATTGGCGGTTACAAAACAGTCACATGGATGTAAAGTACAGGGGATATAGGCAATAATATTGTAAAAACTATGCATAATGTCAGATGGGTACTAGACTTATTGGAGGGATCACTTCATAAATTATACAAATGCCTAACTACTATACTGTATACCTGAAACTAACATAAAATGATTAAAATGATATTGAATGCCAACTATAATTTAAAAAATATATAGTCACAGGATGTAAAGTATGTCATAAGAAATGTAGTCAGTGGTATTGTAATAGCTATGTACAGTATCAGGTGGGTAGTAGACTTGCTGGGTTATCACTTTTTGAGGTGTGTAAATGAATAATCTGTATGTTGTTTTGTACACCTGAAACTAAAAATAAAAAATAATAATTTTTAAACAGTTTTCATACCACAAATATCTGAGCTTGAAATCAGAGGAACAGCATTATTACATGTATCATACATGTAAAACAAATTAGATTTCTTGATTTACCATAGACAAAAAGTGATAGATTTTGAAAACTATCACTGAAAAATTGACCTTTCAGTCTAAAAACACGCATTTAATTTACAAGAGAAGTAAACCCTTTTTAATTGTATTTATCCAGTTACTTTAATAAAGGTTAGACCTTTCAAAAACAATTGTAAATGTGGCATTTCGCTTCTCATATTTTCCAAAGCATTACTTGAATCTTGAGATTCAAAAGAAACAACTAAGAAAATAACAATAAAGCAACATCAGGGGTCCCCCAGACTGAGATAACATGCACAATTTCCATATTAAAATTTCATATTTTGAAGACTCACTAGAGTCATTGGGTTTTGGGAAATGTCACTAACATCTCCTTTGGGGGGAGAATGGCCAATACATTCATTAATTCATTCATAAAGCAAAGCTTATTACTGATGCACACTGGTATTAGTTACTGAATCTGATGATTATTAAAATGCAGAAGCAAGATCATTACCTGAAAAATACAGTAATTAAAATCCAGGAGGTGAAATCTCACACTAAAATTCAGAAAGGTTTTATTTTACTCACGGTTCTATACAAAACAAATCAAATGTGAAAATTACATTTAAACCACTGTATATTCAAGTTTTGAGGTTTTTACTCTTAGAAACAAGATAACCAACCCCAAAATGAAGTCACATATAACTTATATATATTTGTCACATATAACAAATATAACTTATTTACTTATTTACAGTTTCAGCTGTCCCCAAATTGGAACCTCAAACTGGTCAATCTGAAATCCCCTCATCAGCCTTAGTTAGGTAATCTGCCTGACAGACACTTGCCATCCCCTAAAGGAAATTAACCTTTCCATAACCAATCTGCTTTTTTGCAGACTGGAAAATCAAATCTGTGTGATTCAACTAAGTAAAAAGAATTAAAACAGTTGAGTTCAGTGGAAAAATAAAACCTGATTATGTAATTTAGACTATGTAATATGTAAGTTTATTTCTGTTCCTCTGGAAAACTATTAAAATATACAGCAGTTTTCAATGCCTGCCATTTCTTCAGACCCAATGGCAAGATGCCATGATAACTGGATAATTTCCAAGAGCTATGTTCTGGAATGCCTATAAGAAGCTCACTCAACATCCCTGCCTAAATTTGGTGAACTGCCTTCATTTCTGGGAAGATATCAGCATTAGCCAATTTACATCCACATATAATGCTGTCCTAGGTCCAATTTGGGAAAACAGGGCAGATTGTTTGAGAGCCAGGTTTTCATTCTGTGTTGTCCATGGTGTTATCTAAGACATATATGGTAGGAAACCAGGTGTGAAAAATATCTAATGATCCCAGTATCTCTGCCTTTGATCTATAACTCTTTCACTACCTGGTCTCACTAGCAGAACAACTCTGTGGATTTACAAATGCTTTAAGAGAGCAGAGTGCCATCAGACTCAAGATTGATGCACCCAACCATTTATATTGTTAGACCCCCTATACTGTGGACTATATCTGCTACCCCATTGCTTATGTTGGCCTTTCTGGAATTCACCCCATTTCTGCAATGATTTATGATACCTTCCGGATTCCACTATTTGGCTATACTCAGCATCTAAGTCTTTCCTGGCTAGCCCCAGTTCCAAATTCCAACAATCGTATCCTGGTTTCTTCTATATTCATATTCCTTAAACTACTATTAAGTCCAAAACATTTCCAAGGATTTTCTAAGTAAAAATGATTTAGAAAATGTATTCTGGGGGTAAGGTGGGTGAGTAGCTATACAAGATTCGACAATAAGGTTCTCAAACTCATCCTAGAAAAAGTGCTACATACTTCATTGCTGAATATCACTACGGTCACCTTCGAAGTACTCCCCTTGGGAAGCTATGCACTGAGGATTAGTCTACTCTTCAAAGCAATTTTGGAACTCTTTTCCTGGAATGGCCATGAGATCTGTCATCATATTTCCCTTGATGTCCTGAATGTCATCAAAATGTCTTCCTTTCAATATTTCCTTTATCTTCAGGTAAAGAAAGAAGTCATTGGGGGTCAGATCAGGTGAGAAGGGAGGGTGTTCCAGTTATTTACTTACTGTCTAAAATCTCACTCACAGACAGTGCCATGTGAGCTGGTGCATTGTCATGATGCAAGAGCCACGAACCGTTGGTAAAAAGTTCAGGTCATCTAACTTTTTCATGCAGCCTTTTCAGCACTTCCAAATAGCAAACTTGGCTAACTGCTTGTCCAGTTGGGACAAATTCATAATGAATAATCCCTCTGATATTGAAAAAAAAAGTTAGCAACATTGTTGCAACAAGTTCACGAACTTCATTGTCAGACCTTGTACATTTTATTATCAAAGAGAGTATATTAAAGAATGAGGTGGAAAATTTGACCTAACAAAATTAACAGAGAATTGGATGGCTCAACATATTACTGACAGATTCATGCTAATCTTACCATGATTTACTAACATAAAGGAAGCATGAAAGAATAAATATTACACAAAATTTTAAAGTAATGCAAACACCTAACTCATAAATCTTATTTTCTGAGAATTTATATGGAATTTAAAAATAATAGTCATGAAAATAGGTTAAGCTATCTCTTAATTGGTTAGGCCCAATGCCTCCAAATCTCTCCCTTGTGTGAGGCACTTAGAGAAGGATACATAGTTCATTTGTAAACTTTTCCCAGAGCTTAGCAGTAAGCAAGATACTATTTGTGCCAGGGTAGCATCAGAATCACATGAAGACACAACAGTCATCTTCTCTGAGAATATTTTCTGAGTCTTTCTTCAAATGACTGTTAAGACTCCCTCCCCACCTTTTGGCTATCAAGAGTATAGCCATCTTATCACATTTCCCCCATTCCTAAACTTGGCCACTAGCCACCCTCCAATTATTAGTCAGGCAGAATTCAGAAGTCACAGAATATACACATGAAGCCCAGAAGTTGCCCTCAGACATGTTTTGTTTGTCTTGCACAGTATTGTTCTAAATTGAATATGTGAATTCTCTTGGATGGGTGCTTTCTGTATTGTACAGTTGTCACCACATTCTATTGTAGAACCAGCCAACATCCAACATCATGTTCTATTAGTCCAGTATTTTATTATAGCAGAGTCTGATGGTGTCTACTTTGTTGTTGGTTAATTCTGACTACAGGGTTTTTAGCAGTCTCAATGTTTCTGTAAACCTCGGAGCAATCATAAAAGCTTCCAACTAAACCCTGGTGATTTCATTCCAATGGGCTCCATGCTCTTATTGCTATTGATTTTAACTGCTAATCACCTCCCTAAATCTCAACACATAGTAAGCAGACAAATGGAATGAATGAACCAGCACTGCTAAGGAAATTAATGACCATGTTTGTAGTTGGAGACCAGATAGGCCAAAGTCATATCCCAGAGGTCATGCGACACCAGAAAGACTGGTGTCCACCAATTATCAGCTTTTAGGAGGAAAGATCAAGGTAGAAACCATTGCTTGTTAGGACACTTGTCTCTAAAAGCTATGGAAAGTCAGGCAAAGTGACTAAACCAAAAGCTTCATTCATATTCGGCCTTCAAGGGATATTCAGAGATGGAATTTGAGCACAAGGAGAACCTGAAACTAATAAAAGGGACACTGGGCTGGAAACAGTGCAAGACAGATAGTGGTTTTGAATTACCTTATTTATGTATGTGTATTATTTTGAGTTAATTAAAACTCTCTAAAAACTATTAATGAAACTTGTTTTTATTGTCAGATAGTTGATGTTTTTACTCTTCTTCAAAATTCCATTGAAGGCATCATGCCTCCTAGAAGCTTTTTGAGCACATAGCAAGAGGGCTAGTTATCTTCTTTTTACCTCCAAAGCCACTCTCTATGCTTCTCCACCCTGCTCTCTGCCATAGGAGGGGACCCTTGCCCTCTGGCTTTTAGCTGAACTCAGCTAAAGAAGAGCTCCAGTAGGAAATTAGAAGTGGAAAAGGAGTAAGACCACAGTATTCATTCCTTTGGCTACTTTCTTACAGGGTCATCTTGGGCTAATTCTGTCTCTCAACAGAAAGTCACTGTTCTTCTCAGTATCGCTTCCTCTACTCCAAGCTCTCCTTCAGGCTCCAGTGTACACATCTCCCCTTCATGTTTTGGGCCTAAGGGTGGCAACAGCTTCACATTTGTTAGCCTATCATTGCTGACTAGGCCTTATGGTTCCCTGTACCCCATCCATGCATTTTTAATTAGTCCCTTTGTATCTAAAACCTGAGCAATAAGTAATGTGCAATAGTCCAGATAATCAGTTGGTATCAGGGGTCCCAATACCAAAGTGATAGCTATCTCCTGATTGGTATTTTATTTATTAATTAACTTATTCATTCATTTATCAATTTCTCACTTATTGAATAAACTCCACTGAGGACACAAAAAGCCTTGAGGTGAATACTTGGGAAATTGAGATGAGTGAGACATAGTTCCTGTCCTTATATTTTTCAGATAGAAAATGGGAACAGAAAATCCAAGAAAGGTTGGCATTTTGATAATCCTTAAATCTGACTTTCTATTGACATGTTGAAAGCTAGCAGAATCCAGACACTGAACTGGAGTTCAGGGTGTCTTCATAATGTTGTGGGAGGCATAGTAGTGCTGACAAAGTCAAGATAGGAGTCAGTCCTAGAGGAGGATGTTGGGCAGGCTACTAAGGTACAGTCTCAAGCACACAAAAAAAGACACTAATCAGAGCCAAGATACAAAGTAAGGACTGGTTCTCAGAATAAGACAGTTAACTAATTATCAGAATTGAAGGGAAAGGTCAGGGCTAGTCTGGCAATAAAGAGAATTAAGGATGAGTACAAGAATATTAGTCTGTAACTGTTAAAAGCCTCTGGCAGGGATACATCCCAGACTAAAAATGAACTGTGCTCTGACTGCTGATGGAAAGGGGGGGTGAGAAGGAAGAGACCCACCATAGAGAAGGAAAAAATTGATGTAAAGTTTTACCAATTAGCATCAGGTCCATGTGGATGACTGACTGGTAACCTCTCAGATGGATGTAAGAATAGATGTGATAGGTACAAAATGTTTCAATTCCTTGGAACATAGTACTTTGTAAGTTCAGAGATGCATCATCAATTCAGTTAAGAGAATTCAAATATATATTCAAATATCCATAGCATTTACAGAGTTAATATAGGCTTATTGCATTTATCATCTTAAATGTCCTTGAAATTATAAAGTCCTCTTGGGAAAAAAAAACAAAAAAACAAAAAAAACAAGAAAATCAAATTGTCTTAAATCCACTATGGGGACTTGCCTTAAAGTAAACCATGAAGTTAAACCTTTTGTAAAGTTGATAATCTCTTGTGTTATGTGAGTAATTTCCCCCCGATTATGTTTTTATATTGGTGTATGAGATCCCCTTAAAGTGGGGACCTTTCATAATAAGGGATAATGTTGGAATGAGGCACCACTTGTGAACATTCAACATAGCAAACACTGCCAGACTCAGAATGTGACATTTAAAGGGCAATGATTCATGGTTGCTTCTATTGCCTCACAGTCCAAGCAAGAGTGACACAACTTTGCAGACAAATTCATGGATGTTCCAAAGCAAAACATGGCCTTTCAAGCCCAGAACAACATTGGGCAGCAGAAAGACTGAGAGCAGGGAGTGTGAGGATTGGAGTAGACATCAGCAGAAAAGAATCAGCAATATCCATTCAGAACATGAGGCAAAGAGAAGTGACTCAGGGTGAGGCCAGGACCACAGTTGGAAGTGTGAACCAAAGAAACCCAAGTCAAGCTGATTTGGTTACTAAATTGAAACTGAAAAACGGGTAACAAATTGGAATTATAAACAACAGAAGAGATCTTAGAGACAGAGACCTCCTAACTAAGACTAAGAATAGTCTGGAAATTTGGGATCATGTAGGGTGACCAACTGTCCCTGTTTGCATGGGATTGAAGGGTTTCATGGAAGGCAGGACTTTCAGGTCTAAGGCAGAGTAAACTGGGATGGTTGGTCACTCCAGGTGCATCTGATCCTGGTCATTAGTTAATGAGCCAGGTGGAGTTAAAGATGTAAAGAGCACTTAACATAGTTGCCCACAGAATCTAAAAATACTGTTTGATCCCTGCTCCTATTGCATTAGTTTCCTATTTCTGCTATGACAAAAAAGCACAACTTCATGTGTTAAAACAACACAAATTAATTAACTTACAGTTCTGAGGACTGAAGAAGGAAATGGGTACCTCTAGGCTGAAAACAAGGTGGCAGCAGGGCTATGTTCCCTCCAGAGGTTCTTGGGGGAAATTTGTTTCCTTGCCTTTTCCAGCTTCTAGAGCTACATTCATTGCATTCCCTGACTTGTGGTCCCTTCTTCTAGTTTCAAAATCAGCAGTGTAGCATCTACAAATCTCTCTACTTCCATCTGCATATTTCCTTCTGCCTATCTCTGGCTCCTCCTGCATCTCTCATATAAATTCCTTGTGGGTACATTAGGCCCATTAAGATAATCCAGAATAATATCCCCATCTCATGATTCTTAACTTGATAACATTTATAAAGCCCCTTTTGTGAAATAAGGTAACATTCATGGGTTCTGTATATTAGAGCATGGACATACTTCAGTGGGGGTGGTCAAAGGAGGCTGGGGTAGCAAGTTTGCCAGAGATATAATAGGGCAGAGAGTTGAATTTGTATGGTTCAGTTCTCCGTCACCTCTAACCTATTATCTGCCTTTATTTCCCCATCATTGACAAATCTTAGGTGTTGGGAAAAGAGGAGAAAGCAAGAAGAGAAGGCAAGTGGGATAATAAAGAAAAGAGAAATACAAGGGGCTCAAAATACTAGCCACATTTGCCACACTTAGAACATGCCTATCATATCTCACCTCCAATTTTTTCTTCAATTATCTCCTAAAACCATGTTTGTACAGTGTTTTCTTTTTTTTTTTGCCCCGCCCTCACACCCTCCCCCTGGTTTTTAAGCCATTGTTTCTCAGTCTAGTTGTAGGGCGCAGATCCTTGGCCCATGCTGGTATTATGAGCCTCGAGGTCCACCCAGCTGAGGCAGTTGGTCGCAGGTCGTTTGTCGGCCACTCACAGCAGCTCACAGCAGCTCTCATTAGCTGCCAGCTGCTCATGGTGGCTGCCAGCCACTCGTAGCTGCCGGTCACTCACACTAGCTGCTGGCCAGCGTGGCCACCAGCCACTCACGGTAGTACACATCAGCACACAGTAGCCCATCACAGCTCACAGCAACCCACAGTAGCCCACAGCAGCTCACACTGACCTCCGGCTGTTCACAGCAGCCCAGCTCCACGGAGAGCCACTGTTCACAGACCTAGCTTTAGAGGGTGCAGCTCACTGGCCCATGTGGGAATCGAACCAGCGGCCTTCAGCGTTAGAAGCATGGCGCTCCAACTGCCTGAGTCACTGGGCCACCCCTGTACAGTGTGTTTCCTAGTGTATTAAGCATCTTAATTATTTTTAACACTCCTTACAACAGTCCTGCCAGGTTCTTAATATTATCTAGATATGGCAGATGGGAAAACTGAGGCTCATAAGTCAAGCAGTTTGTCAAGGTCACCAAGCTCCAAATTATTGAACCAGAACCCAGAAGAAGAAAGTGAAGAGAAAGCCCTTAGAAGACCTGGAATGGAGCTTCTTACACTTTCCACCCAAAAATGATGGTAGAGGGGACATACTTGCTAGTGGGTAAGCACAGTGGGAATACAACAAACAATGGGCTGAAATGTAGAGGGCAGGAATACTTGTCTTCTCTTATAATGGAAGGCAGCTATGCTCACCACTATAACACCAACACACACAGCCTCCTATTATAATGGATCCAGTCAAAGAAATCTTGGACCCTAGCATGTGTTTTTTGTTTTTTTTTTTAATTAAATATATATATATATATATAGTTATTTTCAGTTACAGTTGATATACAATATTACGTTAGTTTTAGATGTACAGTATAATAGTTAGACATTTATATAACTTCTGAAGTGATCACCCCAATAAATCTAGTAGCTATCAGTCACCATTGATAGTCAATACAATATTATTGATTATATTCCTTATGCTATAGTTTACATCCCCATAACGATTTTGCCACTACCAATTTGTACTCCTTAATCCCTTCCCCTTTTTCACCCATCCCTTCAATCCTCTTCCCGTCTGGCAACCCTAAAAATGCTCCTGTAAATATGAGTCTGATTCCATTTTATTATTATTATCATTATTATTATTATTTTCTTTAGATTCCACATATAAGTAAGATCATATGGCATTTGTCTATCTCTGATGTACTCTGGTCAGCACAATACTGTGTAGGTGCATCCATGTTGTTGCAGATGGCAAGATTTCATTCTTTTTATTGCTGAGTAATATTCCATTGTACCACCTCTTCTGTATCGATTCATCCATTGATGGACACCCAGGTTGCCACCATATCTTAGCTATTGTAAATAATGCTGCAATGAACATATCGATGCACATGTCCCTTCAAGTAGTGTTTTGGAACTCTTTAGAAAAATACCAGAAATGAGATTGATGGGTCCTTCTTTGTATCTGGCTATAGCCTTTGTTTTAAAGATTATTTTGTCTGGTATAAGTATTACTATACCAGGCTTTTTTATCCCATTTTCATGAAATATCTTTTTCCATCCCATTACTTTCAGTCTCTGTGTGTCTCTGGATATGAAATGAGTCTCCTATAGGCAGCATATGTAAGGGTCTGATATTCTTTTCTATTCACCCACCTTTTTTTTTTTTTTTTTTTTTTTTTTTTTTTTTTTTTTTTTTTTTTTTTTTTTTTTTTTTTAGTTTCAGGTGTGCAAAACAATGTAATAGTTAGACATTTACACCTCTCACAAAGTGACAACCCCCTCCTCCAATCTACTACCCCTCTGACATCATATATAACTGTTACAATTCCATTGATTCTGTTCCGTATGGTGTACTGCACATCATATACATATATACATATAAATTAAAGCTGACATTCAATATTATTCAGCTTCAGCTTCAGATGTACAGTGCAGTGGTCAGGCATCTACACAGTCCATGAAGTGGTCTCCCTAATAAGACAAGTGCCAATACGCTACAAAATCTTTATAATATTATTCCCTGACTATTACAACATATGTTCCCCAAACTGTCTTTCATATCCACATGGCAATATTGTGGCAGAGGACATGAAGAGACATTTCTCAAAGGAGGACATACAGATGGCCAACAGACATATGAAAAAGTACTCAACCACACTAATCACTAGAGAAATGCAAATAAAAACTACAATGAGATACCACCTCACTCCAGTTAGAATGGCTATTATCAATAAATCAACAAACAACAAGTGATGGTGAGGATGTGGAGAAAAAGGAACACTTGTGCACTTTTGGTGGGATTGAAGACTGGTGCAGCCACTATGGAAATCAGTATGGAAGTATCTCAAAAAACTGGAAATGGAACTATCTTATGACCCAGCAATTTCACTCTTAAGTATCCATGCAGGGAAATCCAAAGCACTAATTCGAAAAAAAATATGCACCCTTATGTTTATTGCAGCCCTATTCACAATAACCAAGACACCCTATACGTTTTGATTGGAGCATTTAATCCACTTACATTTAAAGTGATTGTTGACAGATTGCAAGAGAGAAGGTCCAAGATGACAGATTAGATAAATGCTATACATACTGTCTCCCAGGATCACACCAAAATTACAAACAAATTATAGAATACTCAACCTCAAGAATCATCTGAATACTACCTGAATATAATCCATATAACTGGGGATCTGGGAAAATGGCCACATCGAGATTGTAGGAAGGTTGGAGATGTGAAACGTGCTAACCTCAGACCCACAGATAGTGGTTGAACACTGGGATGGATACCTCCTTGGTGGGGGTCCCCCAAACAGAGGTAGTTCTAGCCCCACACTGGGCTTCCCACTCCTGGGATCCTGTTCTGGGAAGAGGAATTCCCACAACATCTAGCAGTAAAGATCTGCGAAGATTCTATCAGTCTGTCCCAGTGAGATGGAAAGCAGCTGGAAACTTAGACACCGTCTTAAGTGGAGTGCACATAGACTCACTCACTGTTAAACACTAACGTGGTCTCTAGTGGAGGGGAAGCATCTTGAGAGGTACCAAAGACATACAAGGAAAGACTGAGTTGTGTGGTTCCTGAGGGAGGTCTGGGGAAATCAGCCATTGCCCTGTGTGGAGCCTGCCTACAGGAAGGTGCCATTTTTTCTGTGTTGAATCATTCCACAAAGGGCCAAGTCTGAGAATATATTGGTCTGGTAAAATCTGGGCATGCACACCACCTTGGTGATTCCCTCGTTCCCTGACCAACACAGCTCGTGCTGCTTCGCCAGGGGCAGTCTAGGCTGCTAAGTGGCCACACCCACCCCACAACCTGTGGAAGACTTTTGCAATGGTGACTTGCCTGCAACTGTCAGGCAACTTTTGGTGATAAGCAGTGAGCTACAACGTGTACCACAGCCTCTCTTGGGCTGCTCTCAGGGAACTGTGGGCCTGAGGCAAGTGTTGGCTTGCAACAGTGTTCTTATAGCATTTTTGCCTTAAAGCAGCAGAATATATATTATTCTCAAGAGCACATGGAACATTTTTCAAGATAGAATACATTTTAGGCCACAAAACAAGTCTCAATAATATTAAGAAGATTAAAATCATATCAAGTGTGTTTTCTGATCACAAGGGCATGAAAGTAGAAATCAATTACAAAAAAAACAAAACCTGAAAAACACACAAACACTTGGAGGCAAAATAACATGCCACTGAATAATGAATGGATCAACCATGAGATCAAGGAAGGAATCAAAAGAAACCTTGAAAGAAATGAAAATGAAAACACAATAAACAAATACCTATGGGACATAGCGAAAGCAATCCTAAAAGGGAAATTCATAGCAATGCAGGCCTACATAAAGAAACAAGAACAAACTGAAATACACAGTCTAAATTGCACCTAAGTGATCTGGAAAAAGAAAAATAAACAAAAACCAAACTGAGTACAAGCGTGAAAATAATAAATGTCAGAGAGGAAATAAATGAAATTGAACTGAAAAAAAAAGAAAGAAAGAAAGAAAAGATCAATGAAACCAAGAGCTCTTTATTTTTTTAATAAAAAAATAACAAAATTGACAAACCTATAACTAGACTCATTAAGAAAAAATGATAGAGGACCCAAATAAATAAAATGAGAAATAAAACAAAGAAGTGAGAACAGACACCACATATATACAAAAAATTTTAAGAAAATACTACAAGCAACAACAGGGCAACAAATTGGACAATCTGGAAGAAATGGATAAATTCTTACGAGCATACAAATTTCCAAAACTGAATCATGGGGAAACAGAAAATCTGATCATACTGATTACAACTAACAAAATCAAATCAGTAATCACAAATGCCCAACAAACAAATGTGGACTTGCTGGCTATACAGGTGAATTTTACTAAACATTCAGAAAAGAATGAACACTTATTTTTCCTCAAACTATTCTGAAAAATACAGAAGGAGGGAAAGCTCCCAAGCTCATTTTACAGGACAAAATTACCCTAATTCCAAAACCAGACAAAGACATTATGAAAACAAAAACTATAGGTTGATATCTCTAATAAACATAGATGCAAAAATCCTCAACAAAATATTAGCACACTGAATTCAGCAATACATTAAGAAGATCATACACCACAAACAAGTGGGATTCATTCCTGACATGCAAGGTTGGTTCGACATCTGTAAATCAATTAACATGATGCACCACATAAACTGAATCAAAAATAAAAATCATATGGTCATATCAAAAGATGCAGAAAAATCATTTGACGAAATTCAGCATCAACTTATAATAAACACTCTCAGAAAAGTGTTACTAGAGGGAATATATCTCAAGATAACGAATGCCATATATGACAAACCCATAGCTAATACCATAGTCAACAAGGAAAAGCTAAAAGCATTCTCCTGAAGATCAGGAGCAAGACAAGGATACCCACTTTCACCACTTTTACTCAACACAGTATTGGAAGTCCTAGCCTCAGAAATCAGACAAGAGAAAGAAATTAAAGGCATCCAAATGGGAAATAAAGAAATAAAACCAATAAACTTTAATTAAAAATAAAACTGTCATTATTTCCAGGTGACATGATACAATATATAAAGAACCAAAATGATTCTACCAAAAATCTATTAGAACTGATAAATGAATTTAGTAAAGTAGCCAAACATATAATTAATATTCAGAAATTGGATGCATTTTTATACATCAATAACAAACTATCAGAAAGAGAAATTAAGAAAACAATCACATTTACAATTACATCAAAATAAAATAAAATACTTAGGAATAAATTTATCCAATGAAGTAAAAGACCTGTTCTCAGAAAATTATAACACAGTGAAGAAAGAAATTTTTAAAAGATTGAAATAAATGGAAACATAAACTATGCTCATTGATACCAAGAATTCTACAATTAAAATGTCCATACTACACAAAGCAATCTATAGATTCAATACAATCTCTATCAAAATACCGATGCTATTTTTCACAGACCCAGAACAAGCAATCCTAAAATTTATATGGAACTATAAAAGATTTCAAATAGCAATGGTAATCCTCAGGAAAAAAATAAATAAATAAAGCTGGAGGTATCATGCTACCTGATATTAAATTATACGACAAGGATATGATAATCAAAACAACGTAGTAATGGCATAAAAACAGACACATCAGTCAATGGAACACAATAGAGAGACCAGAAATAAATCTATCCCTGTATGTTCACTTAACTTATGAAAAAAAGAATCAAGAATTTACACAGGGTAAAGACAGTCTAGTAAAAAATGGTGCTGGATAAACTGGACAGATACATGCCAAAAATGAAACTGGACAATTTTCTTAAACCATATTTAAAAAATAAACTCAAAATGGTTGAAAGACTTAAATATAAAACCCGAAAACATAAAACTCCTAGAAGAAAATATAAGAAGTAAACTCTCAGACATTACTGTTAGTGATATTTTTTTCTGATATATCTCCTTGGACACGGGAAACAAAAGAAAGAAAACACAAATGAGAATACATCAAACTGAAAATTTTTTTCACAGCAAAGGAAACCATCAACAAAACAAAAAGACACCTACTGAATGGGAGAAGATATTTGCCAGTGATACATCTGATAATATACAAGTTTTATGCCAAAAAAAAAAGACTCATACTACTCAACACACGCACACAAACACACACACACACACACACACACACACACACACACACACACAAAGCGAACCAAGCACTTAAAAATGTACAGAGGAGCTGAACAGGCATTTCTACAAGGAGGACATACAAATAGCCCATAGATATATGAATGATGCTCAATGTCACTAATCATCAGAAAAATACAAATAAAAATCACAGTGAGATACAACCTCACTGTTGTCAGAATAGCTATTGGCAATAAATCAACAAACAACAAGTTTGGTGATGACGTAAAGAAAAGGATTCCCTTGTGCATTGTTTGTGGGACTGCAAATTGGTGCCGCCACTGTGGAAAACAGAATGGATGTTCTGCAAATAATTAAAAATAGAACTACATTATGACCCAACAAATCCAGTCCTGGGTATTTATCCAGATAAATTCAAAACAGTAATTTGAAAAACATATATGCACCTCTATGATTACTGCAGTGCTATAAAAATAGCCAAGATACGGAAACAACTGAAATGCCCATTAATAGATGATTGGATAAAGAAATTGTGGTACATTTATATAATGGAGTATTACTCTGCCATAAAAAATAACGAAATCTTGCCATTTGCAACAACATGGATAGACCTAGAGGATATCATGCAAAGTGAGATAAGTCAGACTGTGAAAGACGAATACTATGTGATCTCATTTTTATGTGGAATCTAAAGAACAGAATAAACAAACAAAATGGAAATAAACTCATAGATACAGAGAGCAATCTGATTGTTGCAAGTTGGGAAGGTGGTTGGGGAATGGGTGAGAAAGGTGAAGGTATTAGGAAGTACAAACTGGTAATCAAAAACAGTCATAGGCGTGTGAAATACAGTATAGGGAATATAGTCAATAATGTAAAACTATGTATGTTGTCAGATGGGTACTAGTCTTACACGGGGAATCACTTCGTAAATTATATAAATGCCTAACCACTTCTCTGTCCACGTGAAAGTGATATAAAATAATAGTAAATGCCAACTATAGCTAAAATATAGAGGTCATTTCTGATCAAGATGGTGCAGTTCGTAAATGCTATGCTTACCTTCTCTCATGATCACATCAAAATTACAACTAAACTACAAAACAACAATCATTAAGAATCACTTTAAAATCTTGTGGAACCAACCCCTACAACTAAGGACATGCAGAAGAAGCCACTTTGAGACTGGTAGGATGGGCAGAGATTTGGAACAGGTGGGTCCCACATTCTCCTGTGTGAACATTAAAAATTGGGAGGGATATCTCAGCTGTGGCAGTCCACCCAGAGGAGCAAGATGTCCCAGCCCCTCACCAGCTCAGGTTTCCACTGCCGGGAAGAGAAGTCCCCATAATTTCTGGCTGTGAAAACCAACAGAGATTGTGACTGAGTGAGACAGAGTACAGCTGGAGTTGCAGGCGCTCCTTTTAAAGGGAATGCACAAGGACTTACCAATGGAATCACTGGCTCTGAGCTCCAGTACTGGGGCAGCAGATGGAAAGGTGACAGGGACATACAGGGTGGGAGGAACTGAGTTATCTGGCTTCAGGATGGGACTGTAGAGGCAGCTTTCTTGAGAAAGGAGGAATTGAAGGAGGTCATTGTTTCTTTGTTGAGCTATCTCCCTTCCCTGCATGCAGACACAAGCAGCTGCCATATCTGATTCTCTATCAAGCTGGCTAATGCCATTCATTTGTCACACCCTGGTGATAGGAGACCCTTCCCCACTCAAGTTTCCAGCACCCCCAAGCCATTTGCAGTGGTGTTTTTGTACAAACCACCTATGTAGGCTCATGCTACAGACTTTCTTAGGGTCTCTCAAAAGTTTGTGGAACCCAGATAAACAGCATTTAGCTCAAGCATGTCCTGCACCTCTGGCTGAGCAGCCCTAAATCTGACACTAGCAGCAGCCGGCCTTGGTTCATGGCTTGGCCTCTCAAGGCACTTCCAAGCATGGTGGGTGGTGGCCATCTGCTGATTTTTTGTGTGGCTCCTGCCAGGTGGCCCCTGGTGGGGCACTACTTGTAGCAGAACTTGACCTGCAGTGGATCACCCTCGCAGGTGGCCCTGGGGCTGGTGTCCCCAGCAGCCAGCTTCAAAATGAGGTGGAACATCAGCCAGCCACCTCCAAGGATTACACACCCAAGGGGCAGTTTGGGCAGGCAGCAGAGCCCTAATGAGGCAGATTTTGGGGTTGGGTGAAAAAAAGGGAAGCGGTTAAGAAGTACAAATTGGTTGTTACATAGTAGTCATGTGGATGTTAGGTATAGCATAAGGAATATAGTCAATATATTGTAATAACTATGCATGGTGTCAAATGGGTACAACATTTATCAGGGGGATAGATGCGAGTGGGTTTAGGGCATGGTGAAGGGATTAAGAAATACAAAGTGGTAGTTACAAAATAGTCATGGGGATGTAAAGTATAGGGGATATAGTCAATAATACTGTAATAACTATGTAGTGCCAGGTAGGTACTAATGGGGGGGATCGCCTCTTAAATTATATAAATGTCTAACCACTATGCTGTATCCCTGAAACTAATATAAAATGATATTGAATGTCAACTGTAATTGAAAAATTTTAAAAGGGAGGAAAAGATAAAGAAGAATAAGAGGTTCAATGTTTCAAATATAAAACAAATAAGTCTTAGGGATATAATACACAACATATGAAACATAGTCAATAATATGGTGATAGCGTGGTACAGTGTCAGATGGTTGCTGGACTTACCATGGTGACCACTTATTCAGCATAGGGAATATAATCGACAATGTGGTAATAACTCTGTATGATGCCAGGGGGGTACTGTTGAAAAACTATGATGTACACCTGAAACTAATATTGTATGTTAGCTATATTTTAATAAAAATCTTTTAAAAAGAATATCATAAAAATATATTAAAAAGAAATATATATATGGTATGATCAAACAATATGGTGAATGTTTAAATTAAAAGAAATGTATTATAGTAAAAGACACATTACCATTTATCACCCTCAATATACTCCCCCTTGTTTCGAACACACTTTTTCCATTGTTCTTTCCACTTTCCGAAGCAATTTTGGAAGCACTCTTTTGTGAGTGTCTTTAGTTGCACTGTCATGGCTGCCTCGATGTCCTGAATCATTTTGACCTTGGGGAAGAGCCAGAGTCGCATAGTGCCAGAACAATGAATATGGTGGATGAGGACACACCGTAATGTTTTTATGTGACAGAAATTGCTATATACCAGAAATGATGTGTGACATGGAACATTGCCATGATGGAGGATGATTTACAGCATACTTTAAAACATACCTTCTCTCAACTGTAGCTCACACCTGACTGACTATACCAAACAAGTTGAAACTTATCACACACTGTAACTAAGGTTCGACACACCACTTCCCATAGTGAAGATTCCTGTCTGTTGGGTGACACTCGCCAGCAGGAGTCACCGTATTTTTTTTCTCTTGCTACTTTCAAGGTATTTTCTTTTATTAATTAGTTTCAGGTGTAGAGAACAATGTAATAGTTAGACATTTACACCCCTCACAAAGTGATAACCCCCTCCCCAATCTACTACCCATCTAACATCGTATATAGCTGTTACAATTTCATTGACACTATTCCCTATGCTGTACTCCACATCCCGTGACCTTATATATATTTAATTACAGTTGACATTCAATATTTTTCAGCTTCAGCTTCAGGTGTACAATGCAGTGGTCAGGCGCATTTTGTGATCTAGAGCCTTTGGAAAGGCTCTGTGTCACACATTACTTCCAGTATGGCAATTCGTGTAAAATAAAAATATTATGGTATGTCGTCCTCCACCTTATTCACCATATCCGGCACTGTGTGACGTCTGGCTCTTCCCCAAAGTCAAAATAACCATGAAAGGTAAACATTTTGAATCTATTCAGGACATTGAGGCAGCCACAACAGCACGACTAAAGACACTCATGAAAGAGGACTTCCAGAACTGCTTCTGAAAGTGTGTTTGAAGCGAGGGAGAGTATTTTGAGGGGATTAATGGCAATGTGTCTTTTACTGTAATTTTTTTTTTTAATTTAAACATTCACCATACGTTTTGATCACACCTTGTATATATTAATAGTCACAGGATTTAAAATACAGCATTGGGAGTATAAATAGTATTGAAACAGCAATGTACAGTATTAGATGGGTAGTAGACTTGTTGAGGTTATCACTTTGTGAGGTGCGTAAATGTCTGATTATTATGTTGTTTTTTACCCCTCAAGCTAACAAAAAATAATAAAATAAACAAACAAAATAGAGTAATTGTTGATAGCCAATCAAGACGGCAGTGTAGGTAAACACTGTGTGTACCTCATCTCATGACCACATCAACTAAATTACAACTAAACTATAAAACGACCGTCATTGAAAGTCACATGAATTTTAGCTAGACTGAAGACCCACAACTAAGGACAAACTGAAGAAGCTACCTCAAGACTGATAGGAGAGACAGAGATGTGGAACAGGCTGATGCCACACCTACGTTTGGCTGTTAAATATCAGGAGGGATATCTTGGTGGGGAAGATGCTGTCCCAGAGGAGTGAGGGGTCTTGTCTTCATACCAGGCTCCTAACCTCACAGCAGGCTCCCCAGCCCAGGGCCCAGTGCAGGGACTAGTAGTCGCCACAACCTCTGAAAAACAGCGGATATTGTGGCTGAGTGCGACAGAGGGCAGCTGAACTACTACACACTCCCGTTAAAGAGCCCACACACAGACTTACTTTCTGACAGACTAACTCAATCTGAGCTCTATCTCTGTCTGAGGCAGTAGCTCAAAAGAGTCCATGTAGGTCCTTCACATCCTTGGTTAAGTTTATTCCTAAGTATTTTATACTTTATGCTGCAATTGCAAAAGGAATTGTTTTTTGTATTTCTTTTCTGAGATTTCATTGTTAGTATATAGGAATGCAATGGACTTTTGTACGTTGATTTTGTAGCCAGCAACTTTATTGTATTCGTTGATTGTTTCTAATAGCTTTTTGGTGGAGTCTTTAGGGTTTTCTATGTACAGCATCATGTCATCTGCAAAGAGTGATAATTTCACTTCTTCATTCCCAATTTGGATGCCTTTTATTTCTTTCTCTTGCCTGATTGCTCTGGCAAGGAATTCCAACACTATGTTGAAAAGCAGAGGTGATGGGGGACAGGACTGTCCTGTTCCTGAACATAGAGCAAAGGGCTTCAGTTTTTCACCATTAATTATGAGATTAGCTGAGGGCTTGTCACATATGGCCTTTATTATGTTAAGTTATTTTCCTTCTATACCTATTTTATTAAGTGTTTTAATCATAAATGGATGTTGTATCTTGTCAAATGCTTTTTCTGCATCAATTGATATAATCATATGATTTTTGCCCATTATTTTGTTTATGTGATATATCACATTGATGGATTTGCGGATGTTGAACCATCCTTGTGCCCCGGGGATGAACCCCACTTGGTCGTGATGAATGATCTTTTTAATGCATTGTTGTATTCGATTTGCTAGAATTTTGTTCAGGATTTTTGCATCTGTATTCATCAGACACATTGGTCTGTAGTTTTCTTTTTTTGTGTTGTCCTTACCAGGTTTTGGTATCAGGGTAATGTTTGCCTCATAAAATGAGTTAGGGAGTACTGTCTCTTCTTCAGTTTTTTGGAAGAGTTTGAGCAGGATTGGTATTAGATCCTCTTTGAAGATTTCGTAGAATTCACTAGTGAAGCCATCTGGTCCCGGACTTTTGCTTTTGGGAAGGTTTTGGATGACTGATTCAATTTCGTTACTGGTGATCGGTCTGTTTAGATTTTCCAGTTCTTCATGGTTCAGACTTGGAAGGCTATATGTTCCTAAGAATTTGTCCATTTCTTCTAGGTTATTGATTTTGGTGGCATATAGTCCTGCATAGTATTCTTGGATGATCCTTTGTATTTCTGTGGTGTCCGTGATAACTTCCCCTTTTTCATTTCTGATTTTGTTAATTAGTGTCTTCTCTCTTTTTATCTTAGTGAGTCTAGCCAACGGTTTGTCAATTTTGTTAATCTTTGGAAAGAACCAGCTCTTTGTCACATTAATTTTTTCTATTGTCTTTTTGTTCTCTATTTAATTTAGTTCTGCTCTGATTTTTGTTATTTCCTTTCTTCTGCTGACCTTGGGTTTCACTTGTTCTTCTTTTTCTAGTTCTTTAAGGTGTAACATGAGGTTATTTATTTGGGATTTTTCTTGTTTCTTGAGATACGCCTATAGTGATATAAATTTCCCTCTTAAAATTGCTTTTGCTGCATCCCCAAAATTTTGGTAGGATGTATTTTCATTGTCATCTGTTTCTATGTATCTTTTGATCTCTCCTCTAATTTCTTCTTTGACCCAGTCGTTCTTTAAAGGTATGTTGTTTAATCTCCATGTGTTTCTGTTTTTTTCCTGCTTTCTCTTTGCAGTTGATATCCAGTTTCAAAGCCTTGTGATCAGATAATATGCTTGGTATGATTTCAATCTTCTTAAATTTGCTGAGGCTGATTTTATGTCCCAATATATGGTCTATCCTTGAGAATGTTCCATGTACACTAGAAAAGAATGTATAGTCTGATGTTTTCGGATGAAGTGCTCTATATATGTCAATTATGTCCATTTCACCTAATGTGTCATTTAGGGCTGATATTTCATTATTTATTTTCTGTTTCGATGATCTATCCATAGTTCTCAGTGATGTATTTAGGTCCCCTAGTATAATTGTGTTTTGGTCAATTTCTCCCTTTAGTTCTGTTAGTAGTTGCTTGGTATATTTCGGTGCTCCCTGATTGGGGACATAAATATTGATGACTGTTATGTCTTCTTGTTGTATAATCTCCTTTACCATTATGAAATGCCCATCTTTGTCTCTAGTTTTCTTTTTCACCCTGAAGTCTGTTTCATCTAATATCATTATGGCTACACCTGATTTTCTCTGTGTACCATTTCCTTGGAGTGTCAATTTCCACCCTTTCACTTTGAGTCTATGCTTGTCCTTGTAGCTGAGATGTGTCTCATGGAGACAGCATATGGTTGGGTTTAGTTTTTTGATCCAATCTGCTACTCTGTGCCTTTTTATTGGTGAGTTCAGTCCATTTACACTCAAGGTGATTACTGATATGTGAGGATTTCCTGTCATTCTATCTTTAGTTTTCTGGTAAGGCTGTGTCTCCATTGTTTCTTTGCCTTTTTGTTGTTGTCTGTTATTTCTGTATGGTGGTATTCTCTGATGTTTCCCTCTGTTTCTTCTTTTATTACAGTATATATTTCAGTTCTGGATTTTTCTAGAGTGGTTACCCTTCAGTTTAAGTAAAAGAAAGTTTGATATTTAGAGTATTCCATTTTCTTTAGAACGCTTACTTTCTCCATTCCCATATTCTGGTTCAGGCCTTTACTCTCCCCCTTTTTTATATTTTGGTTGCCACAAATTGTCCCTTTTGATGGTGGTCGAATAGCCTCCTTTAGTATTTCTTGTAGTGCAGGTCGTGTATGAGAATATTCCCTCAGCTTCTGTATATCTGGAAAGGTCTTTATTCCTCCTTCATATCTAAAGGATATCTTTGCTGGATATATTATTCTTGGCTCATAATGTCTCTCTTTCAATAGTTTGAATATTTGGTTCCACTTCCTCCTGGCCTGTAGACTTTCTGGTGAAAAATCTGATGATAATCTAATGGGCTTTCCTTTGTAGGTTACCATCTTCTTGTTCCTGGCTGCCTTGAGGATTCTTTCTTTGTCGTTGATTTTAGACATCTTCAATACAATGTGCCTTGGAGAAGGCCTGTTGGGATTGAGGTAATTAGGTGTTCTATTTGCTTCTTGGATTCAAGGATCTAGTTCTGTCCACAAGTTTGGGAAGTTCTCGTCAACAATTTGTTTGAATATATTCTCTGTTCCCTTCTCTCTTTCTTCTCCTTCTGGTATGACCATTAATCTTATATTGCTCTTTCTGATGGAGTCAGAAAGTTCTTGTAGAGGTCTTTCATTTCTTTTAAGTCTCTAGTCTCTTTCTTCTTCCATCTGTGTCATTTCCAGGTTTCTACCTTTGATGTCACTGATTCTTTCCTCCAACTGGTCAACTCTACTACCTAAGCTGGCTGTTTCGTTCTTCATTTCTTCTGTTGAGTTGTTAATCTCCAGAAATTCTATTTGGTTCTTTTTCAAAATTACAATCTCTTTTGTAAAATGTTCATGCTATTCTTTGATTGTGTTTGTGAATTCATTATACCTCTTCTCTGTGTTTTCTTGCATCTCGTTGAGTTTTTTTCTTAACTGTAATCTTGAAATCTCTGTCATTTATGTCACATATCTCCATATCTTTAAGTTCATTTTCCCGAACTTTTCACTTTCTTTCTAAGCTGTCTTGTTGCCTTTGTTATTCATGGCAATTACTGATTTATTATTTCTCTTCCTAGACGTCTACAGGAGTGGCTTCTGCAACAGATTGATTGGAAGAGGTCTTTTTTTGTTTTCCAGTACATATTAGTAAAATGTTTTATTTTCTATCAGACTGCAGCCTTTTTTCTCTCTCACAGTGTAATATTTTCCCTGCAGTATTCCAGCTTCTCACACATGGGGGTATTCCATGGAAGGCTGGCTTCTCCTCTGTTAACTGTTCACCTGGGTCATAAGACACCATGTCTGTGTGTGGAGGCAGAGAGCTTTTGAAGTTCCAAAGCTCTTCCTGCATCAGATTCAGAGCCCTTGTGTTTCAGCAATTCTGTTTACTCCTGCAGGGATCTGCCCAGATTGGTGGGAATAGGGGTGGGGTGTGTTGTGGGAGGTGGCCCAGAGCAATGGCAGAGACCACCACCACAACCAGTCCTGCTTCCCTCCCCTTTGCTGGAACTAGTTGGGCTCCAAATGTCTTTCTGAGGACCATAGTTCTCAGAACTGCAAATATTCTGTACTTTTGATCTGACACAGCTACTGTTCCACTTCTGGCACTGGGCAGGTGGGTGCCAGACGAGCGCTGGGAGGGTAGGGAGGGTGTGGCTTGTTTCAGTGCTTAAGGCTTCCATTCTCTGGGGCAGTGAGGGCTTAAACCACCATTTTCAGCCTTCTTCCCTCAGTCTTTGCTCCAAGGTCTCTGCCATGAGCGTTGGGTTCAGCTGTGTTAAATGCTGTCCCCTCAGCCCTGTGGGCCATAAACAGAGCACTAGGAGTCCGAGTTCTTCCATTTCCTGCAGCTGTGTAGTTCCGGCATGCAGCGAGCTGGGAGCACTGAGCTGGGTCTGCATCCTGCTCCTGCGCATTTCTGTCACCTCACTTCTCCCTACCCTCCTCCCCCGCTCACGCGATTCGCCCACCTTTTGGTGAATTTAGTAGTGGGCCTCTTCGTCTGGCCTGTTTACTGTGCAGGGAATTCTTTGTGGAGTTATAGTTTTTCAGTTTGTTGTAAATTCCAGGTGAGATTTCCAGAGGCTCACCTCACACTGCTGTTTTGATGACGTCTTGTAAGTATGTCTAAAAAAAGATTTTATGTCTCAAATTTGATTGTGCTGTGGAGTAATCCTGATGGGAAATGTCCATCTCCTGAACATCATGATAGAAAGAATCATGTTGTCTTCCTGGGAAGAGTGCCTGAGGTCCCTGGGGTTCAGAACAAGATGTGTGTGTGTGTGTGTTTGTGTGTGTGTGTGTGTGTGTGTGTGTGTTGTGTGAAGTTGGAATAAAGAAGGTTAGAAAGGAAGGAAGGATGAATCACTGAAAGTATTAGTGGGGGAATTCAAGAAAAATGACATAGACATCGCAATCTTTCTGAGTCTAGTCCAAGTGCTAGTAGAGGAAAGAGGTGTTTACACATTTCCTAAAGCCACCTCCTTAAGCTTGAGGGCTCCCTCTACTAGGTTATCAGTAAAAATTCTATTCAAATCATGTTGCCTGCTGCCTGTTTACAGAAGTCAGAAATAAATCTCTGAATCAAAGTTGTTGTTTTTTATTAAATTTATTTAATAAAAGTAACAGAATCAAAGTTGTTGTTTTTTATTAAATTAATTGGTGTTAATGAAACAAGCATCCAGCCTAAGAGAAAGCATGTGAGTTTACATGAGCCAAACTGATGACAATTGCTGGGAAAAAAGACTTCTATAGGGAAATGCAGCGTAACCACAGTCATAAGCAAAGAAGAGGATACAGTGCAAGTTCCCTCTGTGGCTCCTTCCCATGACATGATCAGTTCTATCCACTCTCTTTAATCTTTAATCAGCCTTCTCTTTCTAGCACTCTTTCCCCTAGGTTTCCAGCGCCCATGAACACAATTATGCCCAGGCCTGCAGCATTAAAGGGAGTGGAAACTGCCTCATGTGTCCAATATCCTTACACCCAAAGTCTCAATGGGTTGAGAAAATGCTCCAGAAAATGGCCGTTTTGCAACTTATTTTATACATTAGAATCAAAGGAGGAAGGTTACATGAAATTCATTGGTTGCAGATTAAGGGGGTGGGAGAAAGCAAAGTAGGGGAATCTCTGGGATTGGATAAAAAGCAAAATGGAGAGACACACTTCTTTTACATTGGTGTGTACAGAATAGTTAATAGCATTTTACAGCACATAGAGATGGTGATGTAGGAATATTTCTGTGAGTGCTGAGATTGTGTCTTGTGAAACTGAAGAATGGAAGCACTGACCAAGGAGAGGCGAGGAGTTGCAAAAGAGGATAGTTTATTAAAAGTGAGGGGTTACAGCTCCCAAGTGGGAGGCGGTTCCCGAATGGGATGCCCCCTAACTGAAGCAAAAGCTCTTACTTTTATACCTTCTTTTGTCTGTTTGGGGAAGGGGAGCTGAAGCTTTTTAATGGAATTTGTCTGTCAGGTTTCTTCTGTTTGCCCATCCTGAAGGGATTAAGAAATCACCTATTTCTATCTGTCAGATCTGTTCTGTTTGTCCAGCCAAAAGGGACTTATGAGATAATCTATTAGCCTCAAGGCAATGTTACATTTTGTCCTGGAGTGAATGAACTATCTGAGAATCTGGAGTTTCAGGATATGCCTGTCTTTTGTTTATTCCACCAGGGACCTTCCTGTCTGCCTAACAACATGCTAACTGACCTGTCTCAATGGTATTTGGGCAAGATAACAATGAGGGATTTTTGCAGTTTTCTTCTCTGGTGTGGTGGGTTGTGTCCCCTGGGGGGTTCAGAAAAAGGGATTAATCTGACATTCCAAAGGTATGGTATCTTAGATGCAAAAAGACAACAGATAGCCTCACTTAAGGTAAAGATTGACCTTTGTCAAGGAAGCTACAGGCCAAGGAGGTGACTTCCCACCATGGCCCACCTTAGTTAGGAATTTTTATGTTCACACCACCCTATGTGATTATTTTCAGTCTCCTGAGCTTGTCAGGTTTAACATATGGCCCCTTTTCCATCCACATTGGGGTGACAATGGTTAGGAAAATTATATAGGTTTCAAGTGTACAATTCTATAATACATCATCTATATATCATATTGTGTGTTCACCACCCAGAGTCAGTTCTCCTTCTATCACCATATATTTGATACCCTTTTTCCTCTTAAATCAAGTTTCTTCCATGGTATGTTTCACCCGCAGAGAATGACAGCTTCCAACGTAAGACTAGAAGAATCCAGTTGAGCCAGGTATCTTAAAAAAAACTTCTGGAAATCACTGTGCCCACCCCAACTATGAGTCCCAAAATAAAACATTTACTAATTACAGATAGGCTTGAGAAAAGCAGTACTTAATTTCCATAACAGACAAAAAGATTTTGAAAAAAATCAAGCCAATCTCAACTATATTCCCAGGATGAAGGCCTAGTTGGTTTTCTGGTGATCTGTTCTTTAATAATAGCAAGTTCTTTTAAAGCAAAATGTATCATTTGCACAAGGTGGTATCTTTGTTTAGAGAATTGTCTTAGTTCCATGTGGAAAAAATGGCAAAATTCAGTAATGAAGGAAAATTGACAATTATTACCTTCATGTTCTGTAATAACAAGTGTTAAGCCATATGTATGCCAGGAGCAGAAACTTTATCTTAAAAGCCATCTTGTCTTGGTCCGGTCTTGCTTTACCTCCTAGGGGCCTGTGATCAGCAGGCCTTGGCAGTCCCAATGGCAACAAGGGGCCAGGGTGTGGAGCTGGAGGACTTGGTCATGCCCTGAAATCCTTTGTCAATGAAAACCCCCTGAAGCATTGAAGGGGGAACAGCTTCCTTTACCCCCTCCTATAAAACTCCATACCCCTCTTTGCTCAGGGAGGTTATCATCTTCTCCCTCTGCTCTATCCTGACCTCCCACAGCTCAAACATGCCAAATAAATTCTAATAGACCAATTTTTGTCTCCCGTGACTCATTCCTCTGGCCGTGCCTAACAACAAGTTTCCATATTCTTAAATACGTCCTGAAAATTCAACTAAATATTTTCCTTAATCCATTAAAACCATTTTCCTCTCCTTCCTTCTTTATGTCTTCCCCTCATTTTACTACTCACTGTCTTTCACCTACCTTCTCTCATTCTCTCTCTCTCTCTCTCTCTCTCTCTCTCTCTCTCTCTCTCTCTCTCTCTCTCTCCTACACTCGACTCTTTTTCTCTCACTCCCTGCATCCATCCTCCTCTCCCCCATTCTCACTGATTTGAAGGAAGCTCAGATCCAGACTGATAGTATGACCTTAGGCACTTTCCTCTTTGCAGAGTTCTAGGCCTCAAAAAAAAAAAAAAATACTGCTGCACTATATTTGACATAACTAGAAGAGATAAAATTGAAAAAATAGAAAGGGAATACTGTTCTGGCTAAGGGTAGAATAGGATGACATTGAGGAATTGAGAAAACTAAAACATGTTTCCATTGGGATAGCAAAGGATGAATGTAATTATGTAATGAAGGCCTTTTGAAAACCTCAATGTATAATAACATTAATGGCTAGAAGATAGCAGGCAAACTGTTATCAATTTGGATTGTGGTAAGATAGGAATGAAGACTAATGAAGAACTGGAAATATAATTTTGTTGAGTAAATGTTTGGAAACTGTTTCTTCCTCCAAAGACTTTCAAAGTCTGAGAGAGAGAGAGAGAGAGAGAGAGAGAGAGAGAGAGAGAGAGAGAGAGAGAGAGAGAGAGAGAGAGAGAATAAATCTGTGATATTTTCAAACAGAGAGGAAAGAGTATATATTTTTTTAGTTTTAATCACCTCCTTGCCACATGATTTTGGGTAAAGCCACAATGCATCAGTCAGGAATCAATCAGAAAATCAAACTGTTTTAGATATAGTCTTTGAAATAGAGGGTATTTAAGGCAAAAATGTATTACATAGTTGATGAAAGAGCTAATCCACCAAACTGAGGAAAGGGAGGCAACCCAGAGATTAGCAACAGCAGGAGGCCACTGCCACCTCTAGGACTGGTGAGGCAGAAAGAGGAAATGAATGGTGATTCCAGAACCCAGGGACCAGAGTCACCCGGAAACTAGAACCACAGGGGGTCTCTCTGGTGGGAGCTAAATTCACAAAGGAAAGGCAACCACTGCTAAAGGTACTGCCTCAGGCTGGAGGGTAGGAAAGGGTGGTAAAATATATCCTGCCCTCTTCCTTCTTCTTTCCCTCCAATCCCCTCCCTTTGGCTGAACACAGCCTGAAGCTAGTTATCGCAGGAGACTGAGAAATGTAATCTGCACATATTAGCATCCCTGTGCTACTAAGCAAGCTAGGGGAAAGGCATGGAATGAACCTAAAAGCAAAGAGGTCTAGAATTGGCATGCTCATTTCCCTTTCTATAAAGTAGGAACAATGGTACCTTCTTTCCTGAGTTATTGAGACAATTTAATTAAAGCATATATAAAGTGCCCAGCATAAATGCCTGGTACAAAGCAGCACTCAATACATGTTAATTCCTATTCTTAGTTCCAAGAGCTCAAGAAATTCACATTTTTTTCAAAATGCCTGGGACAACCCCAAACTAGGAGCCCTTCGTTTCTAAGGCAAAATCAGGTAATGTCGGAAAATTTTGCTTATATTTTCATCTGAGCTAATTTTTACCATTCCTTTTGAAAGAAATAAAACTATTTATTTCCAAATGATCATTTCAGATTTTTCACTTTCACACCAGATTTTTGTCTCATTTTGCCAAACAAGATATATTCTTGCCTTATTTTGATGTCTGATGTGTTCCTATAAATTGATCACTCCTAAGATATTAGTTTGTAATAGCAATGGTCCAGATCCAGAAGAGTTAACGAATTCTACTACTGAATACAAAGAGGGGGCTTTGTGATGGAAGAAAGTCCCTCAACAAAAGGCTAACTGAAGATAAATATCCCCACTGTCAAACACTAGCTAGACCCAAAGCCTCCTGTTTATGTTAGAAAGACCTCTGTCTTATAAATGTGTCTGTCAGCCTCATAGACCAGCCATGAATATTTCAGCAAAGGAATTTTGGGAAACTTTTGCTAGCTTTTTCAGAAAATAAAAATGCAAAGATTGAGACAGAGGGATTATTTAAGCCTCATGCATTATTTGTAATTTGAGATGTTGATCATGAAAGAAATTTTTGTTTCAATTGCCTATGCTGCACTTAAGAAGTTACATCCTAAGACTCAAAAATTTTAAGACATTGAACTGCCATTGACATTTAAGCTAGATGTAGAGAAATGGTGACTTTAGAAACTGTGAGGGAAATGTGATTTGTAGCAACAAAGAACCTTTTAAAACTGTTTGTTCTTCCTCTCCGAATCTCTCCCCACAACCCTGACTCTCTACATAAGGGATGAATTCCCAAAGTCAGAAAAGTTAAACTAGGAAAACAAAGATCACAAATTATTAAAGCCATTATTTCAAAAGCTGAAGATATTTTGTGAACAATAGTAATAATAATAATGATAATAGAAAAAAAGGTCTAAGATGGCATTTAGGTAAACTATGCCTGCTGCCTCCCAGAATCACATAAAACTTATAACTAAATTATATAACAATCAACCTCAAGAATCATCTGAAGATTAGCCCAACAGAACCCCTATAACTAAGGATATTAAGAAGAGACCACATTGAGACTGGTAGGAGGGGCGGAAATGCAAAAGGGATTAACCCCAAACCCACAGACAGTGGTTGAACATTGGCAGGGACATCCCAGTGGTAGAGGTCGCCCCTGAATAAGTAGGGGGCACAGCCCCATACTGGACTCCTCAGCCCAGGGGTCTTGTGCTGGGAAGAGGAGTCCCCACATCTGGCAGTGAAAATCAGCAAGGATTCTGTCAGCCTGTCCCAGTGATACAGAAGGCAGCTAGAAAACCAGATGTCCTCTTAAAGGGCCCACACACTGACTTGTTCACTTGCAAACACTCACTTGGGCTCCAGTGGAGGAGCTACAACTCAAGACGTTCCAGAGACATATGGGGAAAGATTGAGTTGTGGGGCTTCCTGCAAGGGCTGGACGAATAGCCATCACCTCCTGTGTGGAGCCTGCATCATGTGTATCCTACAAGAGAATATTTTCTATGTTGAACCCTCCCACAAAAGCCCAAATATGAGACTACATTGGTCTTGTAAAAGGTGTGAGAATCACCTTAGTGACACCCTTGGTCACTGTCCCGCCCAGCAAGTGCTGCACCACTGGGGGCACTCTTGACTCTTGGGTTGCTGATCCCACCCCACAACCTGCAGAAACCTTTTATAGCAATGGAAGGCCTACAGCAGTCTAGGGAAATTTTAGTGGAGGGTAGTTGGCCACAACTTGCACTGCACCCTCTCTTGGGCAGCTCTCAGGGATATGTAGATCCGAGGCAAGAAGTGGCTGGCTGCAGTCTTCTCAGGGCATTTTCTGAAGTAATCACAGGTCCGGCACTGGCATAAGAACTGAACTGACTATAACTTTGTAAAAACCACTGGCCATACCTCATGATTCCCTTGGACCACACCCCACCCACCGAGTGCTTCATCACCAGGGACACTCTCAACACCAAATCAACCAACCCAGCACACACATGTAGTAAGGATCCTTCAACAGCTGAGACTTATGAGCAGCTGGCAGGTAGCAACAGGTCTAAGGGGTCCTGAGCCTTTTGCTAAGCTGCGCCAGGCTCAGTACACATGGCAGCCAGCCTCAATTCACAGTGAGGCCATTGCCACATGCCTCCAGGTCCAGCACAGGCAGCAACCAGCCACATATAGCTTTGTAGTTCCAACCAACTAGCCCCAGTCCAGTCACAGGCAAGGTTGATATTGACCTGTACAGCAGATCCTTTCAAGAGATACCAGAAACAACACACACATAAATTCTTTTCAGAACAAAGCAGAGCACTACCTGGTTAACCCCACAAATGGCACACTCAGAGGCTGGTCTCAATAGGCAAAAGAACACACTGGGGTGAATCCCCCTCTAAGAAGTCAGCCCTTACACAGTAGCTCCTGCACTGTGGGTGTAGAACATCCTCACAGTCAGTCAGCCCGGGAGTCAATCCCATCCACTGACATGCCAAAAGCAAACAAGACTCAACTACAACAGGAGAACACACACAACACACTAAAGGGATACTCGTGGAACACACACACGCAGATCAGAGACACTGCACCATTGGAGCACACAGTACACATACTACATAAACCCACCCAGCAAAGACCGAGAGACATAGGAGATCTACTTAATACATACAAACAAACACAAAGAGGCACCCAGGATGAAAAACACAAAGAAATATGTCACAGATAGAAGAACAGGAGAAACCTCCAGAAATAAAAATAAATGAAATAGAGGCAACCAAACTACCACAGACAGAGTTTAAAACAGTGGTTGTAAGAATACTTAAGGAACTTACTGTAGACTTCAACAAACAGACAGTAAGCATAAAGACGGTCATAGAAACCATAGGAAAAAAAAAACAGTCAGAAGTAAATAATACAATAAGTGAAATGAAAAATACACTAGAAGGAATCAACAGATTAGATAAAGCAGAGAACCGAATGAATCATTGAGAGGACAAGGTAGCAGGAAACACCTAATTGGAACAACAAAAACACAAAAGACTTTAAAAAATTAAAATAGTTTAAGGAATCTTTGGGACAATATCAAGTGTAACAACATTCACATCATAGGAGTACCAGAAGGAGAAGAGAGGGAGCAAAGGATCAAGAAACTATTTGAAGAAATAATGAGTGAAAACTTCCCTAACCTGGCAAAAGAAATAGACGTACAAGCCAAGGAAATATAGAGAGTCACAAACTAAATAAACCCAAACAGGCCAACAACAAGACACAGTATAATTAAAATGGCAAAGGTTAAAAACAAAGGGAACATACTACGAACAGCAAGACAAAAACAACTAGTTACTTATAACGGAGCTTCCATGAGACTCTCAGCTGATTTCTCAACAGAAACTTTGCAGGCCAGAAGGGAGTGGCAGGAAATATTCAAAGTGATGAAAAATTAGGGCATACATCCAAGACTACTCTAAACAGCAAGGCTATGATTTAAAATTGAAGGAGAGATAAAAAGCTTCCCAGAGAAGTAAAAGCTAAAGGAATTCATTAAAACAAAGGCAGTATTATAAGAAATGTTAACGAGACTTCTGTAAAAAGAAAAGGGAAAACAAACAAACACAAACAAAGATGATAAAATGTGAATAATAAAAATGGCAATGTCTGTACTTATCAATAATCACTTAAATTTAAATGAATTAAATGCTTCAATCAAAAGACATAGGGTAGCTGAATGGATAAGAAAACAAGACCCATGCATATACTGTCTATAAGAGACCCTACTCAGATCGAGAGATACACATTGACTGAAAGTAAAGGGATAAAAAATATATTTCATGCAAATGGAAACAAGAAAAAAGTTGTGGCAGCAATACGGATATTGGGCAAAACAGACTTTAAAAAAGATGACTATGATAAGAGACAAAGGAGGACATTATATAATAATAAAGGAATCAATCCAAAAAGAAGACATAACCTTAGTAAACATCTACACACCCAAAATAGGAGTAATTAATATATAAAGCAAATATATATTTTTTTAATTTATTGGGTATGACGGGCCAGCCGCCACAAATCGAACAGTACCTGAATGGGGGAGTGGGAATGAAAAAAAGACACTCACACATGTAATGATGCGGCCGGTCTTCAGTGATCCTGAAGCACCGAGTTTACTATTCTTTACCAATTTATACCATCTGTGTACATGCAGCTTAACAATCATGAGTATGCATTATCTCATTAAGAGTAAATTTATGACTTTTACATACAAACTACAAAATCCTTGAAACTTTCCCAAAGTCATTATCTCATGACAAAGCCCACCAATTATCCTGCTAGTCTTCAGTCCTCAGTGTCCAGGAACCGGTCACTCCCACCTCATTCCTCAGCAGCTTGCAAGAACCCTCCAGGTGCAGGCAGAGATAATGCCTTAGAAGCTGAAACAAGTTAATCATAAACTGAGCCAGTCTGCAAGGCTTTAGAATAACAAGAAATCATGGCTCCCCACAATTGGGGTGACAATTGTTAGTAAAATTACATAGATTTCAGGTGTGCAATTCTGTATCACATCATCCATAAATCACACTGTGTGTTCACCACCCAGAGTCAGCTCCCCTTCCATCACCATACATTTGATCCCCCTCACCCTCATCCCCCACCCCCCAACCCCTTTACCTTCTGGTAACCACCAAATTACATTCCCCAGATTAATTTTCAAACCCGTGGCCATCTTGTGGTCACCGACTGCCCTCCAATCCCCTCACCCTCCACCCCACCCCCCACCCCTCCCGCCCATCTAGCAACCCTCAGTTTTTCCTCATTGTCTCCAAAACTGTTTCTGATTAGTTCATTCACTTATTCTTTTCTTTAGAATCCGCAAATAAGTGAGATCATATGGTACTTATCTTTCTCTGTCTGACTTATTTCACTTAACATAATGTTCTCTAGATCCATCCATGTTGTTGCAAATGGTAAGATTTCTTTCTTCTTCATGGCTGCATAATACTCCATTGTATAAATGTACCACAGTTTCTTAATCCAGTCATCTACCGATGGGCATTTTGGTTGTTTCCATGTCTTAGCTATTGTGTATAGTGCTGCAATAAACATCGGAGTGCATAAAGATTTTTGAATTGAAGTTTTGGATTTCTCCGGATAGATACCTAGGAGTGGAATTACTGGATCATAGGGTAGTTCCATTTTCAGATTTTTGAGATACCTCCATACTGTTTTCCATAGTGGCTGCACCAATCTGCAATCCCACCAACAGTGCGTAAGTGTTCCCTTTTCTCCACATCCGCGCCAGCACTTGTTGTTGATTTATTGATGATAGCCATTTTGACAGGGCTCGTGAGGTGGTATCTCATTGTGGTTTTTATTTGCATTTCTCTGATGGTTAGTGAGGTTGAGCATTTCTTCATATGTCTGTTTGCCATCTGTATGTCCTTTTTAGAAAAATGTCTCTTCAAGTCCTCTGCCCATTTTTTAATTGGATCCTTTGTTTTTTTGGAGTTGAGTTGAGTGAGTTTTTCATAGATTTGTGATATTAATCCCTTATCAGATATATCATTGGCAAATATCTTTTCCCATTCAGTAGGATCCCTTCTTGTTTTATTGATGGTTTCCTTTGCTGTGAAAAAACTTTTTAGTTTGATATAATCTCACATGTTTATTTTTTCTCTTAGTTCCCTCGAGCAAGGGTATATATCAGTAAAAATCTTACTCCGGGTAATGTCTGAGAAGTTTCTTCTTATATTTTCTTCTAGGTATTTTATGGTTTCAGATCTTACATTTAAGTCTTTAAGCCATTTTGAATTTATTTTTGTATATGGTGTAAGGAGGTGGTCCAGCTTCATTTTTTTCCATGTGTCTGTCCAGGTTTCCCAGCACCATTTATTGAATAGACTGTCATTACTCCATCGTACATTCTTGCTTCCATTGTCGTAGATTAAATGGCCATATAGGCGTGGATTTATTTCTGGACTCTCTATTCTGTTCCATTGATCTATGTGTCTGTTTTTATGCCAGTACCATGCTATTTTCATTACTGTAGCCTTGTAGTATAATTTGAAGTCAGGTATTGTTATACCTCCCACTTTGTTCTTATTTCTCAAGATTGCCTTTGCTATTCGGGGTCTTTTATGGTCCCATATAAATTTTAGGATTATAAGTTCTATTTCTGTGAAAAACGACGTTGGCAGTTTGATAGGAATTGCATTGAATATGTATATTGCCTTAGGCAGTATGGACATTTTAACTATATTAATTCTTCCTATCCATGAACATGATATGTGTTTCCATCTATTTATATCTTCCTTCATTCCTTTCTTCAGTGTCTTATAATTTTCTGAGTACAGATCTTTTATTCTTTGGTTAAATTTATTCCCAGGTATTTTATAGTTTTTGGAGCAATTGTAAATAGGATTGTTTTTTTAATTTCTCCTTCTGATGTTTTATTATTGGTATATACAAATGCAACTGATTTCTGAATATTAATTTTGTATCCTGCTACTTTACTAAATTCATCTATCAGCTCTAATAGCTTCTTGGTGGAGTCTTTAGGGTTCTCTATATATAGTATCATATCATCTGCATATAATGATAATTTTACTTCCTCCTTACCAATTTGGATGCCTTTTATTTCTTTTTCTTGTCTGATTGCTGTGGCAAGAACTTCCAGCACTATGTTGAATAGAAGCGGAGATAGTGGGCAACCTTGCCTTGTTCCTGATCTTAGGGGGAATGGTTTTAGATTTTCCCCATTGAGTATGATGTTAGCTGTGGGTTTGTCATATATGGCCTTTATTATGTTGAGATAAGATCCCTCTATTCCCACTTTCCTAAGGGTTTTTATCATAAATGGCTGTTGGATTTTATCAAATGCTTTTTCTGCATCTATTGATATGATCATGTGATTTTTATTTTTCATTTTCTTAATGTGGTGTATCACATTAATAGATTTGCGGATGATGAACCACACTTGCTTACCAGGGATGAATCCCACTTGATCATGGTGAATGATCTTTTTAATGTATTGCTGAATTCTGTTCGCTAATATTTTGTTGAGGATTTTTGCATCTATGTTCATTAGAGTTATCGGCCTGTAGTTTTCTTTTTTTGTGGTGTCTTTGCCTGATTTTGAGATCAGGGTGATAGTGGCTTCGTAAAAAGTGTTTGGGAGTCTTCCCTCCTTCTGGATTTTTTGGAAGAGCTTGAGGAGAATAGGTGATAATTCTTTTTTGAACGCTTTGTAAAATTCACCTGTAAAGCCATCTGGTCCAGGGCTTTTGTTTGTTGGGAGATTGTTGATTACTGATTCAATTTCCGTGGTGGTAATCAGTCTATTCAGGTTTTCTGTTTCTTCTTGAGTTAGCCTTGGAAGGTTGTACGCCTCTAGAAAATTGTCCATTTCTTCCAAATTGTCAAATTTGTTGGCATATAGTTGCTCATAGTAACTTCTTAAAACTCTTTGTATTTCTGCAGTGTCCGTTGTCACTTCTCCTCTTTCATTTCTGATTTTATTAATTTGGGTCCTCTCTCTCTTTTTTTTAATGAGTCTGGCTAAAGGTTTGTCGATTTTGTTTATCTTCTCTAAGAACCAACTTTTGGATTCATTGATCTTTTGTATTGTTTTTCTGGTTTCTATTTCATTTATTTCTGCTCTGATCTTTATTATCTCCTTCCTTGTGCTCCCTTTGGGCTTATTTTGCTCTTCTTTTTCCAGATCCCTTAAGTGTGATGATAAACTGTTGATTAGTGATGTTTCTTGTTTCTTTAGGTAGGCCTGCAAAGCTATGAATTTCCCTCTTAGGACTGCTTTCGCGGCATCCCATAGATTTTGGGTCGTCGTGTTTTCATTTTCGTGTGTCTCGAGATATCTTTTGATTTCTTCCTTGATCTGCTGCTTGACCCATTCATTATTTAGTAATAAGTTATTCAGCCTCCATGAATTGGTGTGTCTTCCAGTTTTTTTTCTGTAGTTCATTTCTAATTTCATAGCATTGTGATCAGAGAAGACAATTGGTATGATTTCAATTTTCTTAAATTTATCAAGACTTGTTTTGTGGCCTAACATATGATCTATCTTGGAAAATGTTCCATGTGCGCTTGAGAAAAAGATGTATTTTGCAACATTGGGGTGAAATGTTCTGAAAATATCGATTAAATCCAAGTGGTCCAATGTATCATTTAAGGCTGTTGTAATATTGATTTTCTGCCTGGAAGACCTGTCCCTTGTTGTCAGAGGTGTGTTGAAGTCCCCGACTATAATAGTGTTACTGTTGATCTCTGCCTTTATGTCAGTCAGTACCTGTTTTATATATTTAGGTGCTCCTATGTTGGGTGCATAGATGTTTACTAGGGTTATGTCCTCTTGTCTAATCGATCCCTTTATTATTATATAGTGCCCATCTTTATCTTTTAGTATGTTCTTCATTTTAAAGTCTATTTTGTCAGATATAAGTATTGCAACTCCAGCTTTTTTCTCGTTTCCATTTGCATGAAATATCTTACTCCAACCCTTCACTTTCAGCCTGTGTGTGTCTTTTGTTCTGAGGTGAGTCTCTTGTATACAGCATATACAAAGGTCTTGCTTTCTTATCCAGTCAGCCACCCTATGTCTCTTGATTGGAGCATTTAATCCATTTACATTTAAAGTGATTATAAATAGGTACATAGTTATTGCCATTTTAAAATTTTTATTTAGATTGTTTTGATCTTTCTTTTATTTACAGAAGTCCTTTCAGTATTTCTTGCAATGCTGGCTTGGTGGTAATAAATTCCTTTAGCTTATTTTTTTCTGGAAAGCTCTTTATCTCTCCATCAACTTTAAATGATAGCCTTGCTGGATAAAGCAATCTAGGTTGTAGGCCTTTGTTTTCCATCACTTTGAGTATCTCCTGCCACTCTCTCCTGGCCTTCAATGTTTCTGTAGAAAAATCATTTGATAGTCTTATGGGAGTTCCCTTGTATGTAACCCTCCGTCTTTCTCTTGCTGCTTATAGGATTCTCTCTTTGTCTTTAAGCTTTGCCATTTTAACTATAATGTGTCTTGGTGTGGACCTGTTTGGGTTAATCCTGGTTGGAACTCTCTGCACTTCCTGGACTTGTATGTTGGTTTCCTTCACCAGGTTGGGGAAGTTTTCAGACATTATTACTTCAAATATGTTCTCAATCCCTTGCTTCCTCTCTTCACCTTCTGGTATTCCTATGATGCGCATGTTGTTGCGCTTGATGTTATCCCAGAGGTCTCTAAGGCCATCCTCGTTGTTTTTTTATTCTTTTTTCTTTCTGTTGTTCCATTTCGGTGATCTTTGCTACCTTGTCTTCTAAGTCGCTGATTCGATCCTCTGCTTCATCTAGCCTGCTGGTAATTCCTTCAAGTGAGTTCTGAATTTCGGTAATTGTGTTCTTTAGTTCTAACTGGTTTTTCGTTATGATTTCTACATCCTTCTTTATGTCTTCTCTTAGCTCCTTAAACATTCTTATCACCAGTGTTCTGAACTCTGTCTCTGAGAGGTTGGTTACGTCTGCTTCATTTGGTTCCAGTTGTGGAGGCTTCTTCTGTTCTTTTATTTGGGACGTGTATCTTTGTTTCCCCATTCTGGCTGACTGTGTTTATTTTGATATATTAGGTAGATCCCCTAGAGTTCTTAGTTCTTGCTAGGTTATCTTATGTAGTATGTGTCCTTTATATTTGACTCGCACCACGTCGTCTTCCTCTGCGTGTGCTCCAAAGGTGAGTCTTGTGTTGTGTACACTGTCCCGTTCAAGAAGATCTTTAATTGCTTTTTGCTAGTGAGTAGGTGGGGTTAACTCCTGGGCTGACCCGTTGTGAGCCTTGGCTCTGCCCCCTGCAGGGCGCTCTGCTGCGTGAGGGTTGACCACCCTAATGTTATTTGCCCTCTATGGGCTCCAGTGCCTGCAGAGAACCCCCTCTAGGTGTGTGACTTGCAGGTCAAACCCGGCTGCACTCCGATTTGGTCTGGAGTTGGCCCCTGGATATGCTGAGTCTCGTGCCTCTCAAGCTGGGCCCCGGCAGGGCAGTTTCAGAACAAAGCAAATCACCAAGCACAACAGCAAAGAAAAAAAATCAAGTACATTCACATGCAAAAAATCCAGCCGATAACCCCCGCTTAACACAGGCAAAGATATCAAAGATATAAAGACAAAGCAAAACAAAACCAAGGAAAGCAAAAGAAAGCAAAACAAAAAGCAGCAACCGTCTCGGCCTGAGCCCACCAAGCAATGACCAGGTTGTCCTCTGCTGTACCAAAGAGCCCCCCGCTTATTGCGCAGGCAGAGCTGGTCACCTGATGCCCAGAGAGACTTTGGGACTGCAGACTTAAATGCGTGGGCCTGAGGGGTCTGGATGATAGTTTTTACAAAGTCAGTGCAGTTTCTGCCCTTGTCTGCACGTATGCACACTGAGAGTAGCACCACCAGCCCCTTGTCCAGAACTCCAGAGTCCTAGGGCACTTCTTCAGTGTGTGTGTATGGGTGCGGGCGGGAGATTTCTGATCTGCTGACCGTGCCTCACAAGCTGGGCCCTGGCAGGGCAGTTTCAGAACAAAGCAAATCACCAAGCACAACAGCAACAACAACAACAAAGAAAAATATCAAATACGTTCACATGCAAAACCACCTGATAACCCCCACTCGACAGAGTCAAAGATATCAAAGATATAAAGACAAAGCAAAACAAAACACAACAAAGCAATACAAAAAGCAGCGGCAGTCTCGGCCTAAGCCCACCAAACAATGTCCAGGTTGTTCTCTGCTGTACCAAATAGCCCCCTGCTTATTGCGCAGGCAGAGCCGGTCACCTGGTGCCCAGAGAGACTTTGGGACTGCAGACTTAAATGCGTGGGCCTGAGAGGTCTGGATGATAGTTTTTACAATTTCAGTGCAGTTTCTGCCCTTGCCTGCACATATGCACACTGAGAGTGGCACCACCAGATCCGTGTCCAGTACTCTTGAGACTTAAGGCACTTCTTCAGTGTGTGTGTGTGAGTGCGGGCGGGAGATTTCTGATCTCCTGAAAGCCCAGAACTGCGCCTGCCTCACTGCTGATCTCCGGGTGTGTCTGCAGCTGCACCCGCCTCGCCCTAGGCAGGCCAGAAAGGGTGGGGGCTGGGGATGGAGGGGTCTTCACTCTCCCAGCCCAGCCGCGCGTCGCCCTCTTCCCGCAGGCCAGAAAAGGTGGTGGCTGGGGGTGGAGGAGTCTCTTCTCTCCTAGCGCAGCCAAAATCACACACGCTTCCCAGTCTCCCTGGGTCAGGGCTGCCTGTCAGGCTTCCCAAAGTCTGAGCATTAGGGCTCCTCTGTAATCTGACACCACTCCTCAGTTCAGGGGCCGGTTTAAGTCTCTGGAAGGGCGGAGTAGAATTGGAAGAGCGGGGCGGGGGAGGGGCCCAGGTATGGAGGCTGTGTTCCTTGCGCTAGGGCCCTCTGGCCTCCCTCCCGGCGGGAGAAATCAGCCGTGGGACGCAGGGAAAGAGCCCACCCCCGGTCTCTGCGCTCTCCGCTCCGCCCTGGATCCCGTGCGTGCCTGGCACAATGGTTTTCGGTTTTCGCCCCCGCCAGCTGAGGCTCCGTTGGGGGCTGGGCTCTCCCGCCGCTGCCGGCCGGGCGTTTTCACTCCGCTCCTCTTTTTCCTTCCCCTGCTCGCCCAATTAGCGCACCTTCAAGTACTTCTTAGCTTCAAGTAATCCACGAATCTCCCCGCTATTCTGTGCGATGAGCGAAAAGTTCTTTGATGGGTTATAGGTCCCGTTTGCAACAAGATCCGGAGGAGAACTCAGAAAGTGCGCCCTGCTGCCGCCATTCCTATGACGTCACTCCCAGTTCTAAGATTTTGATGGCTTGTTTTACAGGATGGCCTTGCAGGACCTGGCTGATCCTAGGAGATGGGGCATCACTATCTGATAAGGAAGATGAGAAGGCAGATGGGGAAACTGAGGCAGATGCTATATCCATGGACAAGCCCACGGTGGGAGAACGGGGAGAGGAGGAAATATGCTTGAGCTCAGGAGTGTCCCGCATCCAGGGCACACCAGAAACTCCAGTCTTGTCAGAAACGGTGCTTGAGGGAGGAGCCCAGGAATTCAGGTCCGGGATGATGAGTTAATTCTGAGAAACCTGCAGACAGCCTGAGTTACTTACTATTAGACAGAAATAGGGGTGGAACGCTGCCTGTGAGTAGAGGGCATCGTTATAGAAACTTCCTTCTTCTCTTTCTGGAAGATCTTTTATTTCAGTTATCTATTCATCATATGTCTTTGAGGTACTTGAATAGTTCTAAAACAACTTTAATCAACTGAGAAGAAATGATCTGGGCCTGTTTCTCACATCCAAGGCATTTTACTAGCCCACACTGAGGAGCCTCTTACAGCGTCTCCCTCTCAGCGTCCCAGGAAGTACCTAAAGCAAATATTGACTGAAATAAAGACAGATATCACATTAACAGAATCATATTAGGGGACTTTAACACCCCACTGATATCAATGGACAGAATTTCCAAACAGAAAATCAAGAAGGAAACACTGGTCTTAAATGATATACTAGACAAGATGTATTTAATCGATATTTTTAAAGCATTTAAACCAAAGCATCAGAATATGCACTCTTTTCAATGGCACATGAAAAATTTTTCAAAATAGAACATGTGTTAGGCCACAAAATAAGTCTCAATAAATTTAAGAAGATTGAAATCATATCAAGCATCTTCTCTGACCACAATGGTGTGAACCTAAAAATCAGTTACAAGAAAAAAAAAAAAAAAACCCTGAAAAACACTAACCCTTGGAGGCTAAATAACATGCTACTGAATAATGAGTGGGTCAACCATGAGATCAAAGAAGAAATCAAAAGATAACTTGAGACAAACAAAAATGAAAACACAATGATCCAAAATCTGTGGAACACAGTGAAAGCAGTCCTGAGAGGGAAATTCATAACAATGCAGGCCTACCTAAAGAAACAAGAAAAATCTCAAATAAACAGTCTAACTTTATACCTAAAGGATCTGGGAAAAGAACAGCAAACAAAGCCCAAGGTGAGTACAAGGAAGGAAAAAATAAAAGTCAGAGTGGAAACAAATGAAATAAAGGCTAAAAATAAATAAATAAATAAATAAATAAATAAATACTAACTAGCTAAATAAATAAATAAATGTCAATGAAATCAAGAGCTGGTGTTTTGAAAAGATAAACAAAATTGACAAACAAACCTTTAACCAGACTCATGAGAGAGAGAGAGAGAGAGAGAGAGAGAGAGAGAGAGAGAGAGAGAGAGGCCAAATAAATCAAATCAGAAATGAAACAGAAGTGACAATGGATATCAAAGAAATACAAAAAAAAATTAAGAAAATACTATGAGCAACTACACACCAACAAAGTGGATAATCTGGAAGAAAAGGATAAATTTTTAAAAGCATGCAATCTTTCAAGGCTGAATCAAAAAGAGACAGAAAATCTGAACATACCCATTACAACAAATGAAATAGAACCAGTAATCAACAATCTCCCTACAAGTAAGTGTCATGGACCAGGTCAGGTGTTCCTACAGGTGAATTTTACCAAACATTTTAAAAAAAAAAATTAACATCTATTCTTCTCAAACTATTCCGAAAAATCCAAGAGGAGGAAAAGGTCCCAAATTCATTGCATGAGGCCACCATTACCCTCATTCCAAAATCAAAGAAAAAAATTAGAGAAAAAAATATATATGCCAATATCCCTGATGAACGTAGATGCAAAAATCATCAACAAAATTTTAGCAAACCAAATTCAGCAATATATTAAAAAGATCATACACCACAATCAAGTGGGATTCATTCCTGGTATGCAAGGTGGTTCAGTATCCACAAATCAATTACTATCATACACCACGTAAACAAAGTGAAAAATAAAAATCATATGGTCAAATCAACAGATGCAGAGAAATAATTTTGCAAAATCCAGCATCCATTTATGATAAAAACTCTCAGCAAAGTGGGAATAAAGGGAACATATCTCAAAATAATAAAGGCCATATATAACAAACCCACAAGTAACATCATACTCAACAAGGAAAAGCCAAAAGCATTTTCCGTAATCAGGAACAAGAAAAGGATATTCACTTTCATCACTTTTATTCAACATAGTATTGAAAATCCTAACCACAGCAGTCAAACAAGAAAAAGAAATACAAGGCATCAAAATTGCAAATGAAGAATTAAAACTGTCATTATTTGCAGATGACATGATGCTATATATAAGAATCTCAAAGAGTCCACAAAAAACAACCTGTTAGAACTGATAAATTTAGTAAAGTTGCAGGATACAAAATTAATATTCAGAAATTGGTTGTATTTTTATGCCTAATAACAAACTATCAGAAATTAAGAAGTCAATCCCATTTGCAATTCCATCAAAAACATAACATACCTAGGAATGAATTTAACCAAAGAAGTAAGAGACCTGTAATTAGAAAATTATATTACATTGAAGAAAAAAATTAAAGATACAAATAAGTAAATACATACCCTGCTCATGGCCAAGAAGAATCAATATTGTTGCAATGTCCATACAACCCAAAGCAATCTATAGAATCAATGCAGTCCCTATCAAAATACAAATGGAATTTTTCACAGATCTATAACAAATAATCCTAAAATTTATATGGAACAATACAAAACCCCAAATAGCCAAGACAATCCTAAGAAAGAAGAACAAGCTTGAGGTATCACATCACCTGATATCAAACTATACTACAAGGCCACAGTAATCAAAACAGCATGGTATTGACATAAAAAAGACACATACAAGTAGATCAATGGAACACAATAGAGATCCCAGAAATTAATCTATGCCTATATGGTCATTTAATCTATGACAAAGGAAGCAAGAATATGCACTGTGGTAAAAACAGTCTATTCAATAAATGGTGCTAAGATACCTAGATAGATACATGCAGAAAATGACACTGGACCAATTTCTTACTCCATATACAAGAATAAGCTCAAAATGGATTAAAGACTTAACTGCAAGACCCAAAACCATAACAGTTTTAGAAGAAAATATAGGAAGTAAACTCTCAGACATTACCCTTAGTAACATTTTTATTGACATATATCCTTGGGAAAGGGAAATAAAAGAAAAAAAAAAACTAAACAAATAGGACTACATCAAACTTAAAAGTTTTTGCACAGCGAAAGAAACTATCAACAAAACAAAAAGACAGACTACTGAATGGGAGAAGATATTTGCCAATGATGTATCTGATAAGGGATTAATATCCAAAATTCATAAAGAACTCATGTAACGCAGTACCAAACAAACAACAATCCAATTAAACAAATGAGCAGATGAATTACATAGACATTTCTCCAAAGAAGACATACAGATGGCCAATAGACATACGAAAAGATGCTCCATGTCCCTAATCATAATAGAAATGCAAATAAAAACTACAATGATATATGTCCTCACACCTGTCACAATGGCCATCATCGATAAATCAACAAACAAGTGTTGATGAGAATGTGGAGAAAAGGGAATTCTTTTGCACTGCTGGTAGGTTTGCAAATTGGTGCAGCCACTAGGTGAAACAGTATGGAGTTTCCTCAAAAAATTAAAAATACAGAATTGTACACCTGAAATCTATGTAATTTTAATAACAATTGTCACCCCAATAAATTTAAAATATATATTAAAAATAGAACTACATTATGAACCAGCAATTCCAGTCCTGGTTATTTATCCAAAGAAATCCAAAACACTAATTCAAAAAGATATATGTACCTGTATGTTTACTGCAGCACTATTCACAATAGCTATAATATGGAAGCTATCAAAATGCCCATTGATATTCAATTGGATAAAGAAATTTTGGTAGATATATACAATGAAGTATCACTCTGCTGTAAAAAAAAAAAAAAAAAAAAAAGATATCTTACCATGTGCAACAACATGGATAGAACTAGAGGGTATTATATTAAATGAAATAAATCAGACTGAGAAAGACAAATACCACATGATCTGACTTACATGTGGAATCTAAAGAACAGAATAAACAAATAAACAAAACAAATACACTTATAGAGAACAAACCGATAATTGCCAAATGAGAGGGAGCTTGAGGGTTTGGGTGCGAAAGGTGAAGGGACAAGGAAGTACAAATTGTTAGTTCCATAATAGTCACAGAGATATAAATTTCAGTACAGGGAAATATAGTCAATAATATTGTAAAAACTATTCATAATGTCAGATGGGTACTAGACTTATCAGGGGGATCACTTCGTCAATTATTTAAGTGCCTATCCACTACACTGTACACCTGAAACTAATAAATAATATTGAATGTCAACTATAATTAAAATAATAAAGGATTGCATCATAGAAATGGCAGTATAAAGTGATCCTCTTGAAATCTCCCCTGGAATTTACAAAAAATTGAAGAGCAATAATTCCACAAAGGACTCTCTGCACAGCAGACAGGCAACACTAAGAAATGCACAACTGAAATCATCTATAGGTGGGCAAATAGGGCGAACAGGGGAAGAAGAGGGAAAGGGAAAGTGGAGGGATGCGGCAATGCAGGCAACAAAATGCAGACAGGAGCTCGGAGGTCCAAGCTTCCTGCATTCTGGAGCTACTGCAGTCAGGAGAGAGGGAAGAATTCGGACTGCTAGTGCTCCCCTTATGGCCCACACTCTCGCATGAGGGATCAGCACATAAAATGGTTAAAACCAACGCTCACGGCAGAGACCTGGGAGCAAAGACTGAGGGAAGAAGGGTAAAAATGGCAGTTTAAGACCTTATTGCCAAACTGAGGACAGAAGGCATAGGCACGGAGCCTAGCGGGTCCCTCCTTACTCTCCCAGAGCTCACTCCACCTCCACCTATCCAATGCTAGAAGAAAAATGGTAGCAGTGTCAGATCAAAAGAACAGAATATTTGCAGTTCTGAGAACTGCAGTCCCCAGCCACAGACTCTCAGCTCAATTAGTTACAGTGAAGGGGAGGGAGACTTGGGTGCAGGATTGTCTGTGCTAGTGGTCACCACCATTGCTCAGAGCAACCTCTCACAACCCAGCCGGCCCCTGCCTGCACTTATCTAGGTGGATCTCTACAGATGTAAACAGAACCACTGAAACACAGAGACACTAAAACTGGTGTAGGTAGAGTTTTGGGACTTCAGAAGCTCTCCACATCCCCCCAAGAAGGCTGTACCCTGACACCCAGGTGACCTACTCATAGAACAGAAGCCCAAAATTCAGAGAACGCCCCTACCCCATTGTGTGACAAGCCAGAACAGTGCAGAGAAAATATAACACTACAGCGTGAGAGAAAATAGAAGGCTGCAGTTGGAGAGAAAATAAAACAATCTACCAACACTTACTGGAAAGGAAAAGAAAAGCCTCTTCTTCTTAAACTGTTGCAGAAGCCACACCTGTAGATGCCTATGAAGAGAAATAGTAGTTCATTAATCTCCATGAATAACCAAGGTAACAAGGCAGCTCAGAAAGAAAATGAAAAGTCTCCAGAAAATGAACTGAAAGACAAGAATATATGTGATATAAATGACAGAGAATCCAAGATTGCAGTTCTGAAAAAAGCTCAATGAGATGCAAAATAACACAGACTGGCAGTTTAATGAAATCAGAAGCACAATCAAAGAACAAAATGAACATTTTACCAAATAGATGGAAAATTTTAAAAGGAACCAAATAGAATTTCTGGAGATTAAGAACTCAATACAAGAAATGAAGAATGAAACAGCCAGCTTAGGTAATAGAGCTGACCAGATGGAGAAGAGAATAAGTGACATCAAAGATAGAAATGTGGCAATGGCACAAATGGAAGAGAGAGACTTGAGACTTAAAGGAAATGAAAAAACTCTACAAGAACTTTCTGACTCCATCCGAAGGACAACATAAGAATAATGGACATACCGGAAGGAGAACAAAGGGAGAAGGGAACAGAGAGTATATTCAAACAAATAGTCAATGAGAACTTCCAAAACTTGTGGAAAGAACTGGATCCTCGACTCCAAGAAGCAAATAGAACATCTAATTACTTGAATTCCCAACACGCCTTCTCCAAGGAACATCATAGTGAAGCTGTCAAAAATTAATGACAAAGAAACAATCCTCAGGGTATTCAGGCAAAAGAAGATAGGAACATACAAAGGAAAGCCCATTAGATTATCATCAGGTTTTTCAGCAGAAACTCTACAAGCCAGAAGGGAGGGCAATCAACTATTCAAACTATTGAAAGAGAGAAATTATGAGCCAAGAATAACATATACAGTAAAGACATCTTTTAGATATGAAGGAGAAATAAAGACCTTTCCAGAAATACAGGAGCTGAGGGAATTTCCTAACACACGACCTGTACTACAAGAAATACAGAAAGATGCTATTCAACCTGAAACAAAAAAGCAAAAGAGTACAAAACCATGAGTAGTATTACAAACAGACAGAAGCAGGGAATGGCCACCCCTACACCCAACAGAATACTATACACTTAAACATAACATACGGGGGGGGGGGAAACTTAAATAATAAAGAGAGGAAAAAGACCACTTGCTACTGCAACACAGAAATCAACTCACAGCATAAAAATGAATAAAAAAACATAAAAGGGGAGAGAGTAAAGGTGAGAACCAGCACAAGAGAATGGAGGGAAAAAGCATGCTGAAGAAAATGGAATACTCTAATCATGAAATTTTCTTTTACATAAACTTAATGGTAACTGCTCAATAAACAAAATCCAGAACTGAAATACACAACATTAAAAAGTAAGAAACAGAGGGGAAAAGCACAGAATATCATCATACTGAAATAATAGCAACAAAAATGCAAAGAAACAATGGAGACACTGTCCTACCAGAAAACCAGAGATAGAATGATAGGATATCCTCAAATATCTATAATCACCCTAGATGTAAATGGACTGAACTCACCAATAAAAAGGCACAGAGTAGCAGATTGGATCAAAAAACTAAACCCAACCATATGCTGCCTCCAAGAGACACATCTCAGCTACAAAGGCAAATATAGAATTAAAGTGAAAGGGTGAAAACTGACACTTAGAGCAAATGGTATTCAGAGAGAAACAGGTGTAGCTATTCTGGTACCAGATGAAACAGATTTCAGTATAAAAAAGGTAACAAGAGACAAAGAAGGATATTTCATAATGATAAAGGGGAATATACAACAAGAAGACATAAGAGTCATCAATATTTATGTCCCCAATCAGGGAGCACCAAATTATACCAAGCAACTACTCACAGAATGAAAGGGAGAAATTGAACAAAACACAATTATAGTAGGGGACCTAATACATCATTAACAGCTATGGATAGATCACATAAACAGAAAATAAATAAGGAAATATCAGCCCTAAATGACACATTAGATGAAATGGACTTCATTGACATTTATAGAGCACTTCATTTCAGAACATCAGACTATACATTCTTTTCTAGTGTACATGGAACATTCTCAAGGATAGACCGTATGTTGGGACATAAAAATAGCCTCAGGAAATTTAAAAAGATTGAAATCATACCAGGAATATTCTCTGATCACAAGGTTTTGAAATTGGATATCAATTGCAAAAAGAAAGCAGAAAACCCACAAATAGGTGTAGACAAAACATACTTTTAAATGACTGGGTCAAAGAAAAAATAAGAGGAGAGATCAAAAGATACATAGAAATGAAACTGAAAATACATCCTACCAAAAATTTTTGGGATGCAGTGAAAGCAGTTTTAAGAGGGAAATGAATATCATTACAGGCCTATCTTAAGAAAGAAGAAAAATCCCAGATAAATAACCTCGTGTTAACACCTTCAACAACTAAAAAGAAGAACAAATGGAACACAAAGTTAGCAGAAGGAAGGAAATAATAAAAATCAGAGCAGAACTAAATGATATAGAGAACAAAAGGACAATAGAAAAAATTAATGCAACAAAGATTAACAAAAGATTAATAAAATTGACAAATCCTTGGCTAGACACACTAAGATAAAAGAGAAAAGACACAAATAAACAAAATAAGAAATCAGAAATGAAAAAGGGGACGTTACCACACATGCCACAGAAATACAAAAGATCATCCAAGAATACTATGAAGGACTATATGACACCAAATTCAATAACCTAGAAATAATGGACAAGTTCTTAGAAACATATATCCATCCTAGGCTAAATCAAGAAGAATTAGAAAATCTAAATAATTGGACCAACAGTAGGGAAATTGGGTCAGTTACCAGAAACCTTCCCAAAAGCAAAAGTCCGAAACCAGAAAGTTTCACTAGTGAATTCTGCCAAACATTCAAACAGGATCTAATACTTGTCTTACTCAAACTCTTCCAAAACAATTGAAGAAGAGCCAACTCCCTAAGTCATTTTATGAGGCCAACATTACCCTGATACCAAAATCTGGTAAGGATAAAATAATAAAAGAAAATTACAAACCAACACCTCTTATGAATACAGATGCAAAAATCCAAAACAAAATTCTAGCAAATCGAATGCAACAATACATTAAAAAGACTGTGCATTAAGAGCAAGTGGGGTTCATCCTATGGGCACAAGGATGGTTTAACGTAGGCAAATGGATCCACGTGATATACCACATAAACAAAATAAAGAACAAAAATCATATGATTATATCAATTGATGCAGAAAATTTATTTGACAAGATACAACATCCATTTAATGATTAAAACACTTAATAAATAGGTATAGGAAAAAATACCTTAATATAATAAAGGTCATATATGACAAACACTCAGCTAATATCGTATATAACGGTGAAAAACTGAAGCCCTTTACTCGACATTCAGGAATATGGCAGGGTTGTCCCTATCACCTGTGCTTTTCAACATAGTATTGGAAGTCCTAGCGAGAGTAATCAGGCAAGAGAAAGAAATAAAAGGCATCCAAACTGGGGATGAAGAAGTCAAATTGTCACTCTTTCCAGATGACATGATTCTATATATTGAAAACCTAAAGGCTCTACTGAAAAGCTATTAGAGACAAATGAATACAGTAAAGTTGCTGGCTACAAAATCAACGTACAAAAGTCCATTGCATTTTTATATACTAACAATGAAATCTCCTAAAAAAATAAAAATAATTCCTCTTGCAATTTCAACAAAAAGAACAAAATACCTAGGAATAAAGCTAACCAAGGATGTGAAAGACCTGTACACTGAAAACTATGAGACGTTTTTAAAACAAATTGAAGAAAACACAAAGAAATGGAAAGATATTTCGTGTTTATGGATTGGAAGAATCAGCATATTTAAAATGGCCGTATTACCCATAGCAATATACAGATTTAATGAAATCCGCTTCAAAATCCCAATGTCATTTTTTAAAGAAACACAACAAAACATCATCATATTTGTATGGAACCACAAAAGACCCTGAATAGCCAAAGCATTCCTAAGAAAAAGAAGAATGCTGGAAGTATCACACTCCCAGACTTCAGCTTGTACTACAGGGCAACAATAATCAAAACAGTGTGCTACTGGCAGAAAAAGAGACACAGAAAATATTGGAATAGATTGAAAACTCAGAAATGAACCCATGTAAATATGAACAGATAATTTTCCAACAAAGAAGCCAAAAACATACAATGGAGAAAAGACAACCTCTTCAATAAGTGGTGCTGGCAGAATTGGAAAGCCACGTGCAAAAGAATGAAACTCGACTGCTATCTGTCCTCGCGTAGCAAAATTAACTCAAAATGGATCAAAGACCTAAACATAATACCTGAAACAATAAACTGCATATAAGAAAAAATAGATACTAAATTTGTGGACCTTAGGTTCAAAGAAGATTTTATGAATTTGATTTCAAAGGCAAAGGAAGTGAAGGCTCAAATAAATGAATTGGAACTATACCAAACTAGAAAGCTTCTGCACAACAAAAGAAACCATCGACAAAGATGCAACCAAGTGAATGGGAGAAGATTTTTGGAAACAACGCCTCTGATAAAGGGCTAATATCCAAAATATATAAGGAACTCATACAACTCAACAACAACAACAAAAAAAACAAATAAAAACATGGGCTGAGAACCTGAATAGACATTTCTTCAAAGAGGATATACAGACGCTCAACATTACTAATCATCAGAGAAATGCAAATAAAAACCACAGTGAGATTTCACTTCATACCAGTTAGAACGGCTGTCATCAACAAGACAAATAATAACAAGTGTTGGAGAGTCTGTGGAAAGAAAGAAACCCTCATACACTGTTGGTAGGAATGCAGATTGGTGCAGCCTCTATGGAAGGCAGTGTAGAGATTTCTCTAAAAATTAAGAATAGAATTCCCATATGACCCAGTAATCCCTCTCCTGGGTATCTACCAAAAAAAGCTGAAAACATTTATACATAAAGATATATGTGCTCTGATGTTCTTTCCAGCTTTATTTGCGGTGGTCAAGACATGGAAACAACCAAAGTGTCCTTCAATAGACAATTGGATAAAGAAGATGTGGTATATATACACAATGTAATATTATTCTGCCATAAGTAAAGATGAAATAGTGCCATTTGCAACAACATGGATGAGATTATAATGCTAAACGAAATAAGTCAGAGAGAAAAAGTCAAGAACTGTTTGATTTCATGGATATGTGGTATGTAAAACTGAAAACAGCAAAAGAACAAGATAAACAAATGAAGGAACAAAAACTCATAGACACAGACAGTAGTTTAGTGGTTACCAGAGAGAAAAGAGGGAGGGGAGTGGTAGATGAGGGTAAAAGGGATGAAAACTATTTTCACGGAAAGAGAACTGACTCTGGGGGGTGAACACACAATGTGCTATATAGATGATGTATTACAGAATTGTAAACCTGAAACTTATGTAACTTTACTAACAATTGTCACCTCAATAAACTTTAATTTATATGTATATATATACACACACATATACATACATATATACATATGTATATATGTATGTATATGTGTGTGTATATATATAAATTAAAGTTTATATATATATAAAGTTTATATATATTTTATATATATATATATGTATATATATAAAATAATCGTGGGAGAAATAAGGTTTTTACTATGACTTCTGTGTTTTAAAATAAAAGAGTCTTATAGTATGTCAGCATTGAATTAGAGATCAGGGGATTTTTTCATTTTAGCATTAACAAAAAAACTAACTTTGGGCAGGTCGCATCACTCCTCTGGTTTCAGTTTTCAATTTACGCCTAAATAATTGTGTTAGACAATAATTTCTAAACTTTCTAATAATGCCACGACTCTATGACCAACAGATATAAGTTTCATTTTAGAATTCTAATGTCTAATTAGGAAGTCAGATTGAAGGCAAAAAAAAGTGATAGGTTAGAGAAAGGGAGAGAGCTATTTGCATTTCTGCTAAGCAAGAGTAAATAATTATCTTCTTTCTGTCAGCAAAAGGCTTAAATCAACAAACTAGGTACACAATATCAGTAAGGACTTATAAAAGTTTGTCCTTTGGGTTAGCCTAAAAGTTGACTCTAATAAATATAGTCATTGTCCACATGCAATATCCAATTGCCAACCACTTAGCTCTACCATGCTTCAGAATTCTTTGTAAAGATGGTAGTAGTAGTAATAATAATAATAATAATAATAATAATAATAATAATAATAATAATAATAATGATTAAACTAATACAACACAATAAAACACAACACAGTACAGTACAATAAAATGAATCTAATTGTTACAATTTCTTAATATCCTTGCCATGTTACAACCTTGTTAACACCAAACACTAAGATGTAACTGAATTTTTCAGGAGAGCAAATTTTAATAGAAGCGTAGGGTATGACAATGACAATTAACGTGGAGACCTACCAGGTAAAGTTGCAAGATCTACTAGTAGATGGTGATCTATTTGTTGAGGTTATTCCTGTTACTCCTGCAGAAGTCACTTAATGAAGTTGTGCTAACTTCCCTGCATACCAGTTAGATTTATCAGGTTTAGATCTTTGCTTTGAACCAGGCTTCTTTTAACCACCCCTTAAAACTCCCCTGCCCTATGTACCATAAAGTCATACCCATGCAAATTGAATGCTAGCTAATCTGATAAATCAACAAAGTGGGTTAGTAAGCATTTAAGGCTTAATAGGAAAATGAAAATATATTAAGAAATGCTGTCTTTGTGGTTTAAAATGTCAGCTCTTGAGTAAAACAAATATGTTGTCTGCTCTCATCTCTGCCACTTTTATAAACTGTGCAACCTTGAACATTCAACACCTCTGTGCCTCAGTTTCCCCACACTGAGCAATTGGGTAGTACTTACTTCACAGAGTTTTGTGTTACATAAGATAAAGCATCAAATAGAGTACCTGGCATAGAGAAAGTATTCAGTATCTGTTTTCTCTATCCCTCCCTTCCTAATCTCTACTTTTTGCCAAAACAACTTACTTGTTGTAGCTCTCAATGGTCTTATGTTGTTATTTCACCCACGTGATTAACCAGTGGTCATGATAAAAAAATCAAAAGCCCAATATGTTGGTACCAAATATGCCCTGGGAGGCTATTAACCGGAACTGCAGAACAGTTTCATCATCTATTCTAGAGCTTCTGCTGGCTTTCAGTACCTTCAATTTATCCAGAGTTGGTGGCAGTTCAACATTTCCTGGTTTGTAGAATACTTTTCCAAAGGCATTTAGTAAAGCTAATCAACATCTAGGGAACTGCAACAAGAGACAGTAAAGGGGGTGTCCTGTGCTTAGAGTAAAGTCATGCCAGAACAAATCCATTCGTATTTTAGTGTTCAGGAACTATCTAGTCTGTCTTCCTCAGAATAATAATAGCACAGTTCTACTTTTTTCAAATATTGCACAAGGGTCTTCACCCTCTCAGAATAGCTACTTCAGATATTTCTAAACTCCTTAAACCCTTGGGCACTAATACATATAAAAGACAGGGGATAGAGAGGGTCAGACATTAGCTTAGAAACACCCTTGTACATTAGGTCATTACAAGGACAGGTAGTTTATTCCACCAGGATTTAATTCACTGACTAACAAATTGTAATTTTCTGACAAAAGCTAAGTTGATGGCTGTGGCCATCACCTTTATTACTCAAGGCAGTCAGGCACACACAATTGATAGTGTGCCGTCATGTCACTGCAGAGGAAGTCCAGACCAATGGGCACTGGGGGAAATGGACAAGATTTTTTATGGCTACTTATTAAAGACACAACAGAATCATCCCATGGTGTAATGTTGACTTTTTGGTCTTTAAAGAATGACTTTGCAGATCAATCTAGTGCCTTAATACAATTCATGTGACATAAGGCCTCATCTGAGTCCCACAGGTGTTAAGACAGTAGAAGGTTCGGTGCCAAATAAAGACCTATCAGGACCTCTCTTGATAACAAGACCAAATGTGAGGTTGGGCTGACACAATCTTACCTTATTAACTTGAATGATATGGAAAAGACTACTGTTAATTAGTATAAGTCTAAATTCCATATTTATGAATCTACAGAGCTTTAGGCCATTCACATATATCCAGTGACTCGGGAGTCCATAAGCAAGGGATCCATCCAGGGGTTCTTTAATGCAGAAATAAGTATTTAAATTAACTGCTAAGAACCAAATACATAGTTAAGCCAGTAAATGCTACAGACATTTTCCAATCTTGAAGCAGTCAAAGAGGGCTTTATTGGAACAGTAGGACTTGATTTAGGTCAATAGGGAAGGGCAGGACTTAGAAAATCAAAGAGGAGAGGCGATGACTTTCCAAATGTGTTAGTCCCTTTAAGTTCAAGGAACAAAGACACAATCAGATTACCACAGTGAGATGAGAAGTAACCTTCCAGTGTAAGACTATTTGGGGAAGTAGGAAATATAGGAAATGATATCAGCAGTTCCACAGCCAGGCATTGTGTGGACCTTATATATCTTTTAGGATGTGCAGTTTTAGTAATTGAATAGCAACTCTAACAATACAACAAGTAACCAGACAAGAAGGGATCTATTACTTTAATAACTCTAGTCATTATTACACATCATCAACCATTTTCACCTTGTCTCTGTTTTTCTCTTTCTATTTGTATCTTCCTACATTCCTACTCTCCTATGAATGACTTGACAGTCTTTCCCTCAACTGTCTCTCTACTTATTTGTAGCTTCTGATTTTCATAATATTCTTTGTGTCTCTAGGTTCTTGCCCACTCTACAAATTACTTACACTTTGTGTGTTTTTCATATGTGTGCCGCAACACAGAGAATATAAATGGGTTGACCTGTCACTATCAAGTTTGGAGCACCCCTTTTAGGAGAGCTCTTATGTTAAACCCCCTATAGATCACTCACCTGTCTGGATGATAGAGTTTGAGTAAGGCCCTTTCAGTGGTGGCTAGGATAGTAGGGTCATTTGGCACAAAGCATGGTGGTGATCCATGGGGAAATTCTCAGAAAGAGCAATGGGAAAGGCTTCTCACAGGGCGTAGTATATCTGGTCCCATTTTCATGGTTTGTCCACCAAGCTGGAGATAGAAAGGTAGTAATTTATGCATGTTTGGGAAATAATGAGTAGATCAGTGCATTTGTTGGTTTGCAAGGGATGCCATAACAAAATACCTAAGATTGGGTGGCTTAAGCAATAGATAGTTATTTTCTCACAGTTCTGGAGGCTAGAAGTCCAAGATTAAGGTGTCACCTGATTTGGTTTCTCCTGAGCTCCTCTCCTTAGCTTGCAGATGGCCACCTTTTCACATGGTCTTTCCTCCGTGTGGGTATCCCTGGTTTTTCTCCATGTGTCCAAATTTTTCTTATAAAAACAATCAGATTGGATTAGGATCCCCCTAACAGCCTCATTGTAACCTAATTCCCTCTTTAAAGGCACTATCTCCAAATATAGTCATATTTTGAAGTACTGGAAATTAGGGTTTCACCATATGAATTTTTGGGGGACATAATTCAGCCCATAATAATCACAATGACTGAAGAGGGGTGAAGAAATGAGGGAAGAAAATAATGTTTGTTAAGCACCTTCTGTAGGAAGTACTGTCCTAGGTGCTTTTATAAAGGTTTTCTTGTTTAAATCTCAAAAGAACTCCCATGACAGTGGCACTTATTACTTGAATTTTATAGAAGAGGAAACTGAAGACCAAATGTTTAAGATTATACAGTAATTGAATCGAATTACATTGAAGCCAGTATTCTTGCCACTACACACTGCCACCTTCCAGAGCTATTTAGAGACATGCATTTGGAAATGTAAGAATTGACTATATATTGTAATTTATTACATTGTATATTGCTATAAATTGACATTCAGAGAAGGCTCTAAATGCCAGGGCAAGTAGTATGATAGCGAATTGAAGTATTTGAATTGGGAAGAGAGAATAGTGGTATGAAAAATGATGTTTTAGGAAAACAAGTAAGAGCTAATTTTATTGAGTGCTTACTATGTGTCAAACATTGTATTAAGTGTTTTACATGGATTAACTTATTTTTCATCACAATAACCTTTACTTTATGAGGCAAATATTATTTTATCTGCATTTTACATAGGAATAAATTGAGACAGATAAATTAAGTAACTTGCCCGGCAGAGTTGGGATTTGATCATAAGCAGTTTGGCTCAGAAATTCATCTAATGAAGGAAGAAATACACGATAAAGAGTCTGACATAGGGACACCAATTTGGAGATTATTGTAAAGCCTCAGTTCAAGATGATGAGGGCTGGATCAGGGTGATAGAGGTGGGAAAAAATGGAGGCATTGATTTGAGAGACACTGGTGAAGGGTTGCTGCCTCTTTTACTATTAGGAATGGGAAATCTGCAAAAAATGAGAAAGATGGTGTCACGTATCTGTGAGTTCTTTCTAAAAGCTACTCCTAGGATCCCTGATTATTCACCCACTACTAAAACAAAAGGAAATCATGATAGAGTTCTGCAGGTGTTTTTCTGTAAAGCAATAGCCTAAACCCACGTGAATTGTTCTTTCCAATCAAAAGGTAGTAATTGTCTAACTTCAAAGGAGAGAGGCACTTGCCCCCACTAAACAAAAGCCTAAATACCATGTATTGTATATACTAGTGATTTACACACAATGGTTTCCTTAGCAACAAGGAACTAACAACTTGGTTGGAGTTTAAACAACATTTCTAACATTTCAGAAATCATATTCTCAAAGGATGCAGTATGTCATACAAAATCATGCATTTTGCTGTTATTAAAAAAGAAAATCAAATGTACTTGGAAAAAGATATTGGAAGTGGTTTCCATGAATGTTGACAACCTCTAGCATAACAAAAGGGCACATGTTTCACAAAATTATGGAGCAGATTTCGTTGAAAAATATTTAGAAACTAGATTCATTGTTGACTGACACTCTTTAAAATATTTCAGTTTGTCATAGAAAACATACCCTTGGTTGTTTCCATGTTTTGGTCACCATAAATGTATTTTTTAAAAGATCCTTACTTTTTTCTTACATCATATTCATTTATTTTAAAGTGAAATTGAAGAAGGAATAAAACAAATATTTGGTAAGTGCCTCCGTTTTTGTCTGAAGATGGCTTTCATATCTTACATTTAACGCAATTATTTTATTTCATGCTTCCAAGAAAACTATTTCCTAATGAACACATTTAACTATAGTAGAAAAAACTTGGGGTCAAGTGTAGAGAGTCCATTGGGTGACTGTGTATTGGTTGGCATTCAAAGATGGATACAGGTCTGGCAGCAGTTGAGGCAGTTGGGGTTCCAGTGACCTTATGGCCAAAACAGTCAGTGCTGCAAGACAAATTCATGTTGATCTCTAGAACAGACTGCAAGAATGTCAGAAAGCACTGGCTCAAACAGCTCTGCCAAAGCTTAGTGCCATGCTGATGATACCCTAATATAGAATAGATAGAAATCAAAGAGCCTTCTATCTTCCAAGACCTCTGCTGGAGCTTGGGAGTGGTGATTGAGAGACATGATGACTTTGACACATAGCAAGCTTTTTCAGGTAAGAATCTTTTTTGCCTGCAAATGTTTCATTTTTTAAGTTAGTGATATTATGCAGAAAATCACAATTAGGACTCATTTTATCAAACATACCAATTCCTATATGCTAGGGAATTAGTACTTATCTGGACATTGGGGGAAGCCTAAAAACCAATTGTGCTTTCTCTGATGGTCTATCTTCTTTATTTTCTCTATAAGAAAACTATTATCAGGACAGTTCATTGTAAAGCACTATTACTTTAAAGAGAAAAACTTGGCTTTTCCTTCCCCAGGCCAAATTTAATAGGATTCATCTTTAGTCTATGTGAAGCCCCTCTAGCAAGATCATCCAAGCAAAAGCAACGAAGTGGCCCCTCTCTTAACTTTTCTCTGTCCAATGTCCTGAGTCCCCCAATGAAATTTTAAATGCTGGTCCTTCATCATTTAATTTTACTCTCTACCTCTTCACAATATTTGTTTTCTCTCGCAAAGAAAATCATTGTAAGTAATAAATTTAAAATTGCTACCATGCATTTGACAAGCAAAGTTTTGACAAAATAAAATCAAATTCTTTAGAGCCAGGTAATTCTAGATTTCAGCCATTTTATTCATTGCATGAACTTAAGTAATTTAATCGCTGAATCTCAATTTGTTTGCGTAAAATGGGAAAAAAAATATGTAACCGCAAAGGTTGTTGCAAAGATTAAATGAGGCAATGCATATAAAGAGTTTAGCAAAGTGCTGAGTATTTAATCTACAAGTACGATTAGGTGTTAAAATATTAATATTAATAAATATGACCTTTGGAAATGCATATAGTTTTCCCTTTTCATTGTGCCCTCCATTAAAGCAAAGTTAAAACAATAATGAGAACCAATTACAGGTGTCTATATTTTCTCCTGTTTCTCCAACTCACAGCAAGGCAACCACCCTTTTCGAGCACCTTTGCAAGTAACTCAAAACTGACTTTGACTCAAGTCATATGTGTGTGTATATATATATATATATATATACACACACACACACACACACACACACACACACATACACACACACGAGTACAATGCATGGCTCTAGGCTTCATCATTCAGCTACATTAAGTTCAGTCTAGGGCATCAGTACAGAAATATCAAGTACAGCAAACATGGATTTCCCTGGTCACAAAATCAGACATGCTGTAAAAAAAAGAAAAAAAAAAGTTCCTCTGAGCCATCATTCTGCCTAATGCAGAAAATTTAATCCAGTTATGGCCAGGCAAGTTCAGCAATTTCTCAGTCAGTTCAAGTGCAATCCTCAGTCATAATTTAGATTTTCCTCTTTGTTTCTATTCTTCCTCAGGATCAGTGATCAGCTCTGGGTATGTTTGGGAATGGGTAGGCAGCTAAATGGAATACCACTATACTACTGCTCCAGATGTAGCTCATGCCACCTGTTCCTAGGCATACTTATTGTACAGTGCTCCTTTGAATTCTGTATCAGTTAATGTTTGCTGTTTAACAATGTACCTCAAAATTCTGTAGCTTAAAATAACAGCCATTTATTTAGCTCAGTACACTTTGTGCAATTTGGGCTGCACTCATTTATGTATCTACAGTCATCTGGTAGTAAAAAACCTCATTCACATATCTGGAGATTGGCTGGCTGTAAGCTGTGATAAGAGAGTAACTGGAACATATGTCTTTCATAATCCAAAAGGCTGACCACAGATTATTCAGGAGTTCCAACAAAATCAAGAGAAGGGAAACTCCAATATGTAAGCACTCCTTCAAGGTTCTACTTGCCATCACATTTCATGTTGCCTCATTGGCCAAATCAAGGGATATGGACAAGCCCGGAATCAATATGAAGGTTGCTATCAAAGTGTATAGAAATAGGAAGGCTTGAATAAATTAGAAATCATCACTGCACCAACCTGCCAGAAGTGAAAATTGCTTGTTGTATAGATATTTAGCTCCTACTTAGCTCTCTTGTGTTGATGAGCCAGTGAGAGGTATTACATATCGCAATTCAGGGCAGAAACTGTTGACACCATACTCAGAATCCTCTCATCTTGGCTAAAAGTACCTTGGATACACATTTGTTCTCTTTCTCAGAAATAATTTCTCCCTCAATTCAGGATATCACAGGACCTTTTAACATGATTTTCCATGCCCCTGGAGAGTTGAAAAAACTTAAGAGGTTTAGGGTTGGCAGATGGTAGAATATTGGAGACTTATTTTTGACCATTTCTTGCCTAGGCCTGCCACACAGTACACCTCTAATATAAGACTGCTGCATTGGATAGAAAGGAAGTGGATTGCTCAACCAGGATTCCCAGCTCAATGGTCCCCACCCACCCAGAATGTAAAGCTTAATCCTTCCTCTTTTGATTTCCTCAACCTTTAAGAGACATATCCCTCAAGTTTTACTATCCCTCAGATTTGGCCCAACAGCACGGGGGGACATAATTCAAAGACCTTCAAATACATGACTGACTTTTTCCCTACCTCTCCAAAACACTCTGTTCTTATTACTTCCTTCTTGAAAGGTCATGTGTACACAGACTTCTAATCAAGATGGTGGAGTAGGAAAGCTCTGTGCTTGCCTCCTCCAATGACTACATTAAAATTACAACTAAATTATACAACAACCTGGAGAACTATCTGAAGACTAGCTAAACACAAGATCTATACCTAAGGATATAAAGAAGAAGCCACGTTGAGCCTGGAAGGAGGAGCAGAGACATGAGATGGGCTTGTCCCACACCATCTGGCTGTGTGAATCCATGTGGATTCTGTCCATCCAAGTGAAATAGAAGGCTGCTTGAAACAAAGGCATCCTCTGAAAGGGCCCACACACAGACTCTCTTTCTCCCAGGAACTTACCCTAGGCTCCTGTGGATGGATGTCCATTTGGGAGGCACCAGACACATACAAGGAGAGATCAAATTGTGTGGCTTTAGGGCAATGCCTGGAGATACAGCTACCATTGTGCCATATTGAATTCTTCTCCTGAATAGCCAGTGGATGCTATCTTTCCTGTGTTAATCCCTCCCCCTACACAGCCAAATCTGAGTCTGCACTGGGTTGGTGAACTCTGCTCATTCCACCCTATTAACTCCCTTGCACCAAGCCCCAACCAAGTCACTTATCACCTGAGGTTATTTTGGCAGTAGAAAGGTGTCTTTCATGGACAACTCTCAGAGGTCTGTGGGCCCCAGGCAGATGATGGCTAGTCTCAGTGTGCTCTGTGTCTATGGCTGAGTATCCCCAGACTCAGCACTGGCACCAAATCAGAATCTGCACTAACGTGGTGAACACCACTTGCCCTACCCTGGTGACTCCCTAAGACCCAACCTCACCCAACTCACATTCTGTCAGAGGCTCTTTCAGCTGCTCAGCCTTTTAGGCAGCCAGCATGTGGATGCATGCTTTGGGGTGCCATGGACCTTTTGCTGACCTGCCTGAGGCCCAGTACTAGGGAGAGCTGGCCTTGGTTCACATCATGGCTCTCTGATGCACCTTCAGGTCCAGCACAGACAACAACAAACAGTGGACTGCTTTTTAACTCCTGCCAGATAGGCGTGAACCTGTCACAGGCAGCAGCTAAACTTGGCCCGCACCGGAGCCCCTCCCAAGAGGCCTCAGACACAACGCATATGGTGCCTAGCTTCAGACAAAAACAAAGCAATACCCAGTTACCTTCACAAGTAACAAACCCAAAGGGTGGTCTTAGCAGACACCAGAGGCACCTGGGGTGAATCCTGTCCTATGGGGTCAGCTGCCACACAGAAGCTCATAAACGATGGTTGTGGACAATCCTCACAGGCAGTCAGCCTGAGGGTCAGCCTCACCCACTGGCTTGCCAACAGCAATCAAGGCTCAACTACAACAGGAGGGCACACAAAATATACACAAGAGACATTACTGGAGCACCCTGCTCAGGAAAACTGCACCACTGAGCCACAGGACATCTACTACTATAAGGCGATCCTGTCAAAACTGGAAGATGTAACATAAACCTAATACACTGAAACAAACACAGAGAGGCAGCCAAAATGAGGAGACAAAGAAACAAGCCACAAACGAAACAACAGGTGAAAACTTCAGAAAAAGTCTAAACAAAACACAGGCAAAAAATCTACCAGAGAGAGAGTTTAAAACACTGCTAATAAGGGTAAATGAGGAACTTAGTGAGAACTAAAACAAAACAAAACAAAACAAAACAAAACAAAACAAAAAACCACAGTAAACATAAAACAAAATATAGAAACCATAAAAATGAACCAATCAGAAATGGGGAATACAATAACTGAAATGAAGACTACACTAGAAAAAATCAGCAGATTAGATGAAGCAAAGGCTCAAATCAGCAATATGGTAGACAAGGTAGCAGAAAATGTACAATATGAATAACAAAAAGAAAAAAGAATTTTAAAAAAATGAGGATAGTTTAAGAGACCTCTTAGACAACATCTAGCACAACAACTTTCACATCATAGGGGCACCAGAAGGAGAAGAGAGAGAGCAAAGCATTGAGAACCTATTTAAAGAAGTAATGACAATGAGATCATATGGTTCTCAACTTTTTAGTCTGACTTATTTCGCTTAGCATAATAATCTCAAGATCCACCCATGTTGTCGCAAATGGCACTATTTCATCTTTCTTATGGGAGACTAGTATTCCATTTTGTATATATACCACATCTTCTTTATGTAAAACTGAAAGCAACAAAGGAACAAGGCAAACAAACGAAGAAACAAAAACTCATAGGTGTAGACAATAGTTCAGTGGTTACCAAAGGGTAAGAGGGGAAGTAGTGCTAGATGAGGGTAAAAGGGATCAAATATATGATGACGGAAAGAGAACTGACTCTGAGTGGTGAACACACAGTGTGATATATAGATGATGTGTTACAGAATTGTACACCTGAAGCCTATGTAACTTTACTAACAATTGTCACCCCGATAAACTTTAATTTCAAAAAAAAGTAATGACAGAAAACTTCCCTAACCTGGGAAAGGAAATACACTTACAAGTTCAAGAAATGCAGAGTCCCAAACAAGATGAACCCAAGTAGGGCCACAAGAAGACACATCATAAAGAAAATGTCAAAGGTTAAAGACAAAAGGAGAATATTAAAAGCTGCAAGAGAAAAGCATTTAGTTAACTACAAGGGAGCTTCCATAAGACTTTCAGCTCATTTCTCAACAGAAACATTGCACCCAGAAGGGATTGACATGAAATAGTCAAAGTGAAAATAAGCAAGGACATACAACCAACACTACTCTACCCAGCAAGGCTATCGCCTGAAATGGAAGGAGACATAAAGAGCTTCCCAGAAAAAGCTAAATGACTTTATTACCACATAAACAATATTACAAAAAATGTTAAAGGAATTTCTTTAAGAAGAAGAAATGGTGGGATAACATACATATGAATAATAAAATGGCAACAACTATGCACCTATCAATAATCACTTTAAATATAAGTGGATTAAATGTTCCGATCAAAAGACATAGGGTAGCTGACTGGATAAGAAAACAAGTCCCATACATATGCTACCTACAAGAGACCCACTTCAGATCAAAAGACACACACAGACTGAAACTCAAGGGATGGAAAAATGTATTTCATGTAAATGGAAATGAAAAATAAGCTGAGGTAACAACACTTATATCAGACAAAACAGACTTTACAACAAAGGCTATAAGAAGAGACAAAGAAAGACATTTCATAATGATAAATGGATCAATCCAACATGAGGACGTAAGCCATGTAAGCATTTATGCACCCAATATAGAAGCATCTAAATATGTAAAGCAAATATCGACAGACATGAAAGGAGAGATCAACAATAATACAGTCATAGTAGGACACTTTACGGACCATTGACATCAAAGGATTGATCTTCCAGACAGAAAAAATAAACAAGGAAACAGAGGACTTAAATGACACACCACACCAGATGGATGAATAAATGGTTACAAGGGTTACATTCTTTTGTTAAATTGATCCTTTAATTTTATTTTTTTAAAACTTTTTCAAGACCATTTTTATTTTTTTTATTTTTCAATTGTAGTTGGCATTCAGTATTATTTTATATTACTTTTAAGTGTACAGCTTAGTGGTTAGACATTTATATAATTTATGAAGTGATAGTCCCCTGATAAGTTTATTACCCACCTGGCATGATACATAGTTATTACAATATTGTTGACTATATTCCCTATACTGTACTTTACATCCCCAAGACTATTTTATAACTATCAATTTGAACTTCTTAATCCCTTTGCTTTATTCACCCAGCCCTCCCAAAGCCCCTCCCATCTGGTAACCATCAGTTTGTTCACTATATTTATGACTTTGTTTTTGTTTTCTTTTTTGTTGTTGTTTATTTTGTTCTTTAGATTCCACATAAAAGTGAGATCATATGGTATTTGTCTCTGTGTCTCCAACTTATTTCACTTAGCATAATACCTTCTAGGTCCATTGATGCTGTCACAAATGGTAAGATTTCATTATTTTATAGCTCAGTAATATTCCATTGAATATATATATACCAACTCTTTTTTATCCACTCATCTATTAATGGTCATTTCAGTTGTTTCCATATCTTCGCTATTGTAAATAGCACTGCAGAGAACATATATCTTTTTGAATTAGTGTTTTGGATTTCTTCAGAAAAATACACAGAAGTGGAATTGCTAGGTCATAACGTAGTTTTATTTTTAATTTTTTAAAGAACCTCCATACTGTTTTCAACAGTGGATGCACCAATTTACAATCCCACTAACAGGGCATAAGGGTACCCTTTTCTCCACACCCTCGCCAACCCTTCTTTTTTATTTATTTATTGATGATAGCCATCATGACATGTCTGAGATGTTATCTCATTGTAGGTTTTTATTTGCATTTCTCTGAAGATTAGTGACATTGAGGATCCTTTCATATGTCTATTAGCCATCGAATGCCCTCTTTGGAGAAATGTCTATTCAAGTCCTCTGCTCATTTGTAAAATTAATTGTTTGTTTTTTTTGGTTTTGAGGTGTATGTGTTCTTTATAAATTTTGGATATTAACCCCTAACATATGTATCATTAGCAAATACCTCCCATTCAGTAGTCTGTTTTTTTTGTTTTGTTGGTGGTTTTCTTTGCTGTGCAAAACCTTTCTAGTTTGATGTAATCCCATTTGTTTATTTTTTCTTTGTTTCCTGAGTAGATATATCAGAAAAATATGTACCTAAGAGCAATGTTGGAGTTTACTGCCTGTTTTCTCCTAAGAGTTTTCTGGTTTTAGGTCTTACATTTAACTCTTTAATCCATTTTGAGTTTATTCTTATATATAGTGTAATAAGGTGGTCCAGTTTCAATTTTTTTGCATGTGTCTGTCCAGTTTTCCCAGCACCATTTATTAAATAGACTGTTTTTAACCCCATTGTATATTCTTGCCTCATTCGTTATAAATTAAATAACCACATAGGTGTGGGTTTATTTCCGGCCTCTCTATTTTGTTACACTGATCTTTGTGTCTGTTTTTATGCTAATACCATGCTGTTTTGTTTACTATGGCGTTGTAGTATAGTTTGATATCAGGTAGCATGATACCTCCAACTTTTATCTTCTTCTCAAAATTGCCATTGCTAATCAAGGTCTTTTATTCTTCCATAGGTATTTAAAATTTTTTATTCTAGTTCTGTGAAAAATGTTCCTTGTGTTTTGATAGGGATTGCATTGAATCTATAGATTGCTTTGGCTAGTAAGGATATTTTAACTATGTCAATTCTTTCTATTCCTGAGCACTGACTATGATCCCATTTATTTGTATCTTCTTCAATTTATTTCTTCAATGATTTAAAATAGTCTGAGTATAGGGCTTTTACCTCCTTTCTTAAATTTATTCCTAGGTATTTTTTTATGCAATTGTAAACGGGATTGTTTTCTTAATTTCTCTTTGTGATACTTTGTTATTGGTGTATAAAAATGCAATCACTATCTGAATATTAATTTTGTATTCTACTGGTTTATTGAATTCATTTAGCAGTTGAAATAAGTTGTTGGTGGAATCTTTAGGGTTCTCTACATACAGTATCATATAATCTGAAAATAATGAAAATTTTACTTCTTTTTTTTTCCCCATTTGTATGCCTTTTATTTCTTTTTCTTGTCTCACTGCTGTGGCTAGGATTGCCAATACTATGTTGAACAAAAGTGGTGAAAATGAACATCATTGTCTCGTTCCTGATCTTAAGAAGAATGATTTTAGCTTTTACCCACTGCATATGAGATTAAGTGTGGGCTTTTCATGCATGGCGTTTATTATGTTGAGACATGACCCACTCTGCTGAGAGTTTTAATCTTAAATAAATGTTGGATGTTGTCAAATGTTTTTGCTGCATCTATTGATATAATCATGATTTTTCTTTCATTTCGTTTAAGTGGTATTTCACTTTAATTTATTTGTGGATTTTGAAGCACCTTGCATCCCAGGAATAAAGCCCACTTGGTCATAGTGTATGATCTTTTCAATATTTTTCTGAATTCAGTGTACTAATATTCTGTTGAGGAGTTTTACATCTATGTTTATCAGGGAAATTGGCCTATAATTTTCTTTTATTGCAATGCTTTGTCTGGTTTTGCAATCATGGTAATGGTGGCTTTGTAGAATTAGCTTGGGAGCCTTCCTTCCTCTTGAATTTTTTGGAATACTTTGAGAAAAATAGGTGTTAATTCTTCTTTGAATGTTTGGAGAAATTCACCTGTGATGTGATCCAGTCCAGGATTTCTGTTTGTTGGGAGATTTTGATTAATGATTTTATTTCCTTAGTAATTGGTCTGTTCAGATTTTCTGTTTCATCTTGATTCAGACTTAAAAGATTGTATGTTTCTAGGAATTTATTGATTTTTTCCAGATTGTCCAATTTGTTGGCATATAATTGCTTGTAATATTTCCTTGTATTTTTTTTTTTTTTTTTTTTTTGTATTTCTGTCGTGTCAGTTGTCATTTCTTCTCTTTCGGTTTTGATTTTATTTATATGGTTCCTCTTTTTTGTTCCTGATGAGTCTTGTTAAGGGCTTTTCAATTTTCTGTATTTTTCCTGAGAACAAGTTCTTGGTTTCATTGATCTTTTATGGTGTTTTTTTTTTAGATTCCATTTCAATTATGTCCACTCTCATCTTTATAATTTCCTTCCTTCTACTCACTTTGAGCTTTGTTGTTGTCCCACATATATGTATTTTATGTGTAAAGTTAGCAGTTTATTTGAGAATTGTCTTGTTGAAATAGCACTATACTGCTATGAATTTTTCTCTTATGTCAGCTTGAGCTGCTTCTCATTGAGTTTGGATTATTATGTTTTCATTTTCATTTGTGTCAATGAACCTTTTGATTTCTCTCTTGAACTCATCGTTAACTCATTGATTATTTAGTAGCATGCTATTTAGCCTCCATTTATTTGTCTTTTTTCAGTTTTTCTCTTGTAATTGATTTCTAGTTTCATACCATTCTGGTCAGAGAAGATGCTTGATATGATTTCAATTTTCTTAAATTTATTCTGACTTGTTTTGTGGCCTAAAATATAGTCTACCTTTGAAAATGTTCCATGTACACTTGAAAATAATGTATATTCTGCTGCTTTGGGGTGAAATACTCTAAATATATCAATTAAATCCATCTGAAATAGTGTGTTAAATCAATTAAATCCATCTGATAAGGCCACTGTTTCCTTGTTGATTTTTCTGTCTGGAAGATATGTCCACGGTGTAAATGTGGTGTTAAAGTCCCCTATTATGATTGCACTGCTGGTGATTTCTCTCTTTATGGCAGTCATTATCTGCTTTATATATTTAAGTGCACTTATGCTGGGTCCATAAATGCTTACAAGGCTTACATCCTCACGTTGGATTCATCCCTTTATCATTATGAAATGTTTTTCTTTTTCCCATATTTTAGCCTTTTTTAAAAAATTTATTGGAGTGACAATTGTTAGTAAAATTACATAGGTTTCAGGTGTACAATTCTGCATTACGTCATCTATAAATCCCATTGTATGGTCACCACCCAGAGTCAGTTCTCCTTCCATCACCATATATTTGATCCCCCTTACCCTCAACTACCACCCCCACCCCCTTACCCTCTGGTAAACACTAAACTATTGAATCTGTCTATGCGTTTTTGATTCTCATTTGTTTGTCTTGTTCTTTTGTTGTTTTTGGTTTATATACCACATATCAGTGAAATCATACGGTTCTCTGCTTTTTCTGTCTGACTTATTTCGCTTAGCATTATACTCTCAAGATCCATCCATGTTGTCACAAATGGTCGTATTTCATCTTTTCTTACCACCGAAGAGTATTCCATTGTATATACATACCACAACATCTTTATCCATTCATCTATAGAAGGACATTTTGGTTGTTTCCGTATCTTGGCCACCGAAAACAAAGGTGCAATGAACATTGCAGCACATGTGTCTTTAGGTATAAAAGTTTTCAGGTTTTTTTGGTAGATACCCAGGAGAGGGATTGCTGGGTCATATGGTAATTCTATTCCTAATTTTTTGAGGAACCTCCACACTGCCTTCCATAACGGCTGCACCAGTCTGCATTCCCACCAACAGTGTATGAGGGTTCCTTTTTCTCCAGAGCCTCTCCAACACTTGTTACTATTTGTCTCGTTGATAACAGCCATTCTGACTGGGGTGAGGTGATATCTCATTGTGGTTTTTATTTGCATTTCTCTGATGATTAGTGATGTGGAGCATTTTTTCATATGTTTCTTTGCCATTTGTATGTCCTCTTTGGAGAAATGTCTCTTCAGGTCCTCTGCCCATTTTTCAATACGGTTGTTTGTTGTTTTGATGTTGAGTTGCATGAGTTCCTTGTATATTTTGGATATTAGCCCCTTATTGGAGGCACTGTTTGCAAAAATCTACTCCCGTTCAGTTGGTTGCCTCTTTATTTTGTCGATGGTTTCTTTTGTTGTGCAGAAGCTTTTAAGTTTCATATAGTCCAATTTGTTTATTTTAGCATTTACTTCCATTGCCTTCAGAGTCAAATTCAAAAAATGCTCTTTGAACCCAAGGTCCATAAGTTTAGTGCCTGTGTTTTCTTCTACGCAGTTCATTGTGTCAGGTCTTATGCTTAAGTCTTTGATCCATTTTGAATTAATTTTGGTACATGGTGACAGATAGCAGTCCAATTTCATTCTTTTGCACGTGGTTATCAAATTCTGCCAGCACCATTTACTGAAGAGGCTGTCTTTCCTCCATTGTGTGTTTTTAGCTTCTTTGCCAAAAATTAACTGTCCATATTTATGTGGTTTTATTTCTGGGTTCTCAATTCTATTCCATTGGTCTATGTGTCTGTTTTTCTGCCAATACCATGCTGTTTTGATTATTGTTACCCTATAGTACAAGCTAAAGTCAGGGAGTGTGATAACTTCAGTATTGTTCTTTTTTCTTAAGATTGCTTTGTCTATTCGAGGTCTTTTGTGGTTCCAAACAAATCTGATGATTTTTTGTTCTATTTCTTTAAAAAATGCCATTGGTATTTTCATGGGGATTGAATTTAATCTGTATGTTGCTTTGGGTAATATGGCCATTTTAACTATGCTGATTCTTCCAATCCATGAGCACGGAATGTCTTTGCAGTTCTTTTTGTCTTCTTCGATTTCTTTCAAAAATATCTTATACTTTTCAGCATATAGGTCCTTCACATCCTTGGTTAAGGTTATTCCAAGGTATTTTATTCTTTTTGCTGCAATTGCTAAAGGAATTTTTTTGTGTTTCTTTTTCTGAGATTTCATTGTTAGTATATAGGAATGCAATGGATTTTGTACATTGATTTTGTAGCCAGCAACTTTACTGTATTCGTTGATTGTTTCTAATAGCTTTTTGGTGGAGTCTTAAGGGTTCTCTATCTATAGCATCATGTCATCTGCAAAGAGTGGTAATTTAACTTCATTCCCAATGTGGATGCCTTTTATTTCTTCCTCTTGCCTGATTGCTCTGACAAGGACTTCCAACACTATGTTGAAAAGCAGAGGTGATAGGGGTCAGCCCTGTCGTGTTCCTGAACGTTGAGCAAAGGGCTTCAGTTTTTCACCATTAACTATGAGATTAGCTGAGGGCTTGTCATATATGCCCTTTATTATGTTAAGGTATTTTCCTTCTTCTATACCTATTTTATTAAGTGTTTTAATCATAAATGGATGTTATATTTTGTCAAATGCTTTTTCTGCATCAATTGATATAATCATATGATTTTTGTCCTTTATTTTGTTTATATGATGCATCACATTGATGGATTTGCGGATGTTGAACCATCCTTGTGACCCGGGCATGAACCCCACTTGGTCGTGATGAATGATCTTTTTAATGCATTGTTGTATTCGATTTGCTAGAATTTTGTTTAGGATTTTTGCATCTGTATTCATCAGAGATACTGGTCTGTAGTTTTCTTTTTTTGTGTTGTCCTTACCAGGTTTTGGTATCAGGATAATGTTGGCCTCATAAAATGAGTTAGGGAGTACTGTCTCTTCTTCAATTTTTTTGGAAGAGTTTGAGCAGGATTGGTATTAGATCCTCTTTGAAGGTTTGGTAAAATTCACGAGTGAAGCCATCTGGTCCCGGACTTTTGCTTTTGGGAAGGCTTTGGATGACTGATTCCATTTCGTTACTGGTGGTCGGACTGTTTAGATTTTCCAGTTCTTCATGGTTCAGCCTTGGAAGGCTATATGTTTCTAAGAACTTGTCCATTTCTTCTAGGTTATTGATTTTGGTGGCATGTAGTCCTTAATAGTATTCTTGGATGATCCTTTGTATTTTGGTGGTGTCCGTGATAAGTTCCCCTTTTTCATTTCTGATTTTGTTAACTAGTGTCTTCTCTCTTTTTATCTTAGTGAGTCTAGCCAAGGGTTTGTCAATTTTGTTAATCTTTTCAAAGAACTAGCTCTTTGTCACATTAATTTTTTTCTATTGTCATTTTGTTCTCTATTTCATTTAGTTCTGCTCTGATTTTTTTTATTTCCTTTCTTCTGCTGACCTTGGGTTTCACTTGTTCTTCTTTTTCTAGTTCTTTAAAGTGTAACATGAGGTTATTTATTTTGGTTTTTTGTGTTTCTTGAGATAGACCTGTAATGATATAATTTCCCTCTTAAAACTGCTTTTACTGCATCCCTGAAATTTTGGTATGATGTATTTTCATTGTCATTTGTTACTATGTATCTTTTGATCTCTCCTCTAATTTTCTTTGACCAAGTCGTTCTTTAAAAGTATGTTGTTTAATCTCCATGTATTTGTGTTTTTTCTTGATTTCTTCTTGTAGTTGATATCCAATTTCAAAGCCTTGTGATCAGAGAATATGCTTGGTATGCTTTCAATCTTGTTAAATTTGCTGAAGCTGATTTTATGTCCCAATATATGGTCTATCCTTGAGAATTTTCCATGTACACTAGAAAAGAATGTACATTCTGACGTTTTAGGATGAAGTGCACTATATATTTCAATTTTGTCCATTTCATCTAATGTGTCATTTAGGGCTGATATTTCGTTATTTGTTTTCTGTTTGGATGATCTATCCATAGAGGTCAATGATGTATTTAAGTCCCCTAGTATAATTCTGGTTGGTCAATTTCTCCCTTTAGTTCTGTTAGTAGTTGCTTGGTATATTTTTGTGTTCCCTGATTGGGGGTGTAAATATTGATGACTGTTATGTATTCTTGTTGTATAGTCCCCTTTACCATTATGAAATGTCCATCTTTGTCTCTTGTTTTCTTTTTCACCCTGAAGTCTGTTTCATCTGATATCATTATGGCTACACCTGATTTTCTCTGGGTACCATTTCCTTGGAGTGTCAATTTCCACCCTTTCACTTTGAGTCTATGCTTATCCTTGTTGCTGAGATGTGTCTCTTGGAGACAGTGTATGGTTGGGTTTAGTTTTTTGATAAAATCTGCTACTCTGTGCCTTTTTATTGGTGAGTTCAGTCCATTTACATTTAGAGTGATTATTGATATGTGAGGATTTCTTGTCATTCTATCTTTAGTTTTCTGGTAAGGCTGTGTCTCCATTGTTGATTTGCCTTTTTGTTGTTCTCTATTATTTCTGTGTGGTGGTATTCTATGATGTTTCCCTCTGTTTCTTCTTTTATTACAGTATATATTTCAGTTCTGGATTTTTATTTGAGTGGTTACCCTTAAGTTTATGTAAAAGAAAGTTTGATATTTAGAGTATTCCATTTTCTTAAGCATGCTTACTTTCTCCATTCCCATATTCCGGTTCAGGCCTCTACTTTCCCCATTTTTATGTTTTGGTTGCCACTAATTGTTCCTGTTGATGGTGGTTGAATAGCCTCCGTTATTATTTCTTGTAGTGCAGGTCGTGTGTTAGAAAATTCCCTCATCTCTGTATGTCTGGAAAGGTCTTTATTCCTCCTTCATTTCTAAAGGATATCTTTGCTGGGTATATTATTCTTGACTCATAATTTCTCTCTTTCAATAATTTGAATATTTGATTCCACTCTCATGGCTTCTAGAGTTTCTGCTGAAAAATCTGATTATAATCTAATGGGCTTTCCTTTGTAGATTACCGTCTTCTTTTCCCTGGCTGCCTTGCGGATTCTTTCTTTGACGTTGATTTTTGACAGCTTGAATACAATGTGACTTGGAGAAGGCCTGTTGGGGTTGAGGTAATTAGGTGTTCTATTTGCTTCTTTGATTCGAGGATCCAGTTCTTTCCACAAGTTTGGGGAATTCTTATCCACTATTTGTTTGAATATACTCTCCGTTCCCTTCTCCCTTTCTTCTCCTTGTGGGATGCTCATTATTCTTATATTGCTCTTTCTGATGGAGTCAGAAAGGTCTTGTAGAGTTATTTCATTTCTTTTAAGTCTCAAGTGTCTTTCTTCTTCCATCTGTGTCATTTCCAGCTTTCTGTCTTCAATGTCACTGATTCTTTCCTCCATCTGGTCAACTCTACTACGTAAGCTAGCTATTTCATTCTTCATTTCTTCCATTGCGTTCTTAATCTCCTGAAATTCTATTTGGTTCTTTTTTAAACTTTCAATCTCTTTCCTAAAATGCTCATGTTGTTCTTTCATTGAGTTTTTGAGTTCATTAAACTGCCCTTGTCTGTTTTCTTGCATCTCATTGAATTTTTTCAGGACTGCAACTTGAATTCTCTGTTATTTAAGTCACATATTTCCATATCTTCAAGTTCATTTTCTGGAGACTTTTCACATTCTTTCTTAGCGGTCTTGTTGCCTTGGTTATTCATGGCAATTAACGATTTATTATGTCACTTCCTAGACTTCTACAGTAGTGGGTTCTGCAACAGGTTGATAGGAAGAGGTCTTTCTTTTCTTTTCCAGTACATGTTTGTAGAATGTTTTTTTTTCTCTCTGACTGTAGACTTTTTTTCCCTTCACACTGTAGTGTTATGTTTTCTCTGCACTATTCTAGCTTCTCACACATGGGAGGATTCCATGGAAGGCGGGCTTCTCCTCAGTTTACAGTTTTCCTGGGTCATAGAACACTGTGTCTGTGTGGGGATGCGGAGAACTCTTGAAGTTCCAAAGCTCTTCCTGCACCAGATTCAGAGCCTGTGTGTTTTTCAGCATTTCTGTTCACTCCTGCTGGGATCCTCCCAGATAGGTAGGGTAGGGGTGGAGTGGGTTGTGAGAGGTGGCCCAGAGCAATGGCAAAGACCACCACCACAGCCAGTTCTGCTTCCACAGCTCCCTCCCCTTCGCTGTAAGTAGTTGGGCTGCAAATCTGTGTCTGCGCACTACAGTTCTCAGAACTGCAAATATTCTGTTCTGTTGATCTGTCACTGCTAGTGTTCCACCTCCTTCACTGTGCAGGTGGGGGTGAGGCGAGCTCTGGGAGGGTCAGGAAGGGGCAGCTAGGCTCAGTGCCTAAGGCTTCTGTTCTCTGCTGGGCAATGAGGACTTAAAACACAATTTTTCAGCCATATTCTCTCAGTCTTTGCTCCAAGTTCTCTGCCATGAGTATTGGGTTCGGCTGTGTCATATGCTGTCCCCTCAGCCCTGTGGGCCATTAGCAGTGCCCTAGCAGTCTGAGTTCTTCTGTCTCCTGCAACTGTGGTAGATCCGGGATGCAGGGAGCTCAGAGCACTGAGCTAGGTCTTCGTCCTGCACCGAGGTGGCCCCATGTCAGCTCCTCTCCCTACCCTCCTCCCATGCTTGTGCAATTTGCCCACCTTTAGGTGAATTTAGTAGTGAGCCTCTTTGTCTTGCCTGTCTGCTCTGCAGAGAGTCCTTTGTGGAGTTGTAGTTGTTCAGTTCATTGTAAATTCCAGGGGAGATTTCCAGAGGCTCCCCTCATGCCACCATTTTGATGAGATGGAACCGCTAACACTAACCTTTTTTGATATCAGAGGGATTATTCAATATGAATTTGTACCAAGTGGACAAACAGTTAACCCAGTTTACTATTTGGAAGTGCTGAAAAGGCTGCATGAAAAAGTTAGACGTCCTGAACTTTTTGCCAACAATTCATGACTCTTGCATCACGACAATGCACCAGCTCACATGGCAATGTCTGTGAGAGAGGTTTTAGCCAATAACAAATAACTGTATTGGAATTCCCTCCCTACTCTCCTGATGTGGCCCCCAATGACTTCTTTCTGTACCTGAACATAAAGGAAATGTTGAAAGGAAGACATTTTGATGCCATTCAGGAGATCAAGGTTAATGTGATGACACCTCTGATGGCCATTCCAGAGAAAGAGCTCCAAAATTGTTTTGAAAGGTGAACTAGGTGCTGGAATCATGCATAGCTTCCCAAGAAGAGTACTTTGAAGGTTACAGTAGTGATATTCAGCAATAAGCTATGCAGTACTTTTTCTAGGTTGAATCCATGTACTTAATTGTCAGATCTCGTATATTACATTATAAATGTAAGATATGAACTTTACTTACTGTCTTCAAGGGATATTGTGGGGGCAGAGCCAGGAGTGCAGTTTCCAGGCTCTCGGCCTCATGTGGAAAGGTGCTGGCTCAGGTAGTAAATGGCCTTCAACTGTGATTGGATGTCCATCAGCTGTGACTAGTTGGCCGTCAGCTGTAACCAGTGAGCCATTGGCCACTTATATAACTCCCGTGGCTACGCTAGCAGCAAAATGGGGTCTAGCAAGAAGATGATGGTGTGGCATGTTGTGGTGGAATGTGGATTGCGGATTGCAGAGAGGCGGATTGCAGTTAGCAAGTGAGATTGGTTGGCAGAGACAGGTGGATGGCGGGTTGCAGATCGTGTGGCTCCTGCTTCCTGTGTCTCCAACCCGGCCGCCAGCGAGACTATAGTTGTATGACTCTCTTATCTATGTCTCCATTGGTGTTCCTTTTTGGCCTCACCATATCCTGCATTCTTATGTTGGGAGCAGGACCAGAGACCTCGCTTGACGCCCTGCATGACACATGCTGTAGCGAGCAGGGTACAGTGCTGGCCAAAGCTCTCTGAAGGGCGGTGGAGCAGTTTGTGCATATGAACACTCAGTCTCAGGAAGACCAGGAGGAGCAGATATTGGAGAGCTGGACCCCCATAAAGGGTTGGGAAGACATGGATGTTTCCCCAAACAGCATAGGCTGGAGAAAGCAAAGGTCGTTGCAGCCCTGTAGGCTGGGAATTGCTTCCTGAGGCCCTCACCCCCAGGTTGGGGAGGACTTGGAGCCCTCACCCTGAGGAGAGGGCACACATTGTGAGGCCAATGCACAGCCCTGGTGAATAATTGTGGACTATGGGGAATTGCGTTCCATCCCTAATTTAATGGACCGCTTGACTGTTTGCTTGGGAACATACCACCATGTAGTGGAATTGGCAGATGTTTGCTTTTGTGTCTTTACCAGCTGTCATCGAGAATATGTAAGCACCTTGACTGTAAGCTGCTGTTGTTCCACCATGGTACCCTGAGAGGCCCACAGAGAGTGGCAGTGCCCTGAGAACCCTGGCTGAGCCCAGGAAGTCTGGCTGTGCCCAGAGAGAGTGGCAGGTCCCTGAGAGTCCTGGCTGTGCCTGGAGAGACTGGTGGTACCCTAAGAAGCTCAGGAAGTCTGGCTGTGTCCAGAAGGACTAGTGGTGCCCTGAGAAACCCTGGCTGTGCCCAGAGAGCCTGGCTGTGTCCAGGATATTGCATTCACCTCCAGACTCCTCGTACAGGGCCCCTCGCAGAACACACTTGTTGTGTAGATTGTTAGGTGAGACCCTGTAGGGGTGGAGTGTGGGGACAGAGCCAGGAGTGGAGTTTCCAGTCTCTTGGCCTCACGTGAAAAGTTGCTGACTGAGGTAGTAAATGGCCATCAACTGTGATTGGATGGCCATCGGCTGTGGCTAGTTGGCCGTCAGCTGTAACCAGTGAGCCATTGGCCACTAATATAACTGCTGTGGCTATGCTAGCAGCAAAATAGGGTCTAGCAAGAAGATGAGGGTGTGGCATGGTGTGGCGGAGTGTGGATTGTAGATTGCAGAGAGGCGGATTGCAGTTAGCAAGAGAGGTTGGTTGGCAGAGACAAGTGGATGGTAGGTTGCAGATCGTGTGGCTCCTGCTTCCTGTGTCTCCAACCCAGCTGCCAGCGAGACTATAGTGGTATGACTCCCGTATCTATGGCTCTGTTGGTGTTCCTTTTTGGCCTTACCATGTTCTGCGGTCTTATGTCGGGAGCGGGACCAGAGACCCCGCATGACTCCCTGCATGACAGATATTTAACCTATAGACCAAAAGAAATAGCTACTACAATACCATTGACTATACTCTCTATGCTGTACTTTACAACCTATGACTATATATATATATACAATAGTTGACATTCAGTATTATTTTATATTAGTTTCAGGTGTACACACAGTTGTTAGGCATTTATACAATTTATGCTGTGATCGCCGTGATAAGTCTAGTTCTCATCTAACACCATATATAGTTTTTACAACATTAATAACTATATTTTCCATACTATATTGCACATTTCCATGACTATTTTGTGACTAACAATTTGTACATCCTAATCCCTTCACCTTTCTCACCCATTTCCCCACACCCATTCCCATCTAGCAATCATCAGTTTGTTCTCTGTATCTATGGGTCTATTGCTGTTTTGTTTCTTCCTTTATTCTGTTCTTTAGATTCCACATATAAGTGAGCTATTACGGTATTTTTCTCCGTCTGATTTATTGCTCTTAGGATTATGTTTTATAGGTCCTTCCTTGTTATTGCAAATAGTAAGATTTCATTTTTTTTTGTGACCGAGTAATACTCCATTGTATCAATGTACCACTACTTCTTTATGCAATCACCTATTGATGGGAATTACAGTTGTTTCCATATCTTTGGTATTGTGAATAGTGCTGCAGTAAACATAGGAATGCACATATTTCTTTGAATTAGTGTTTTGGATTTCTTTAGATAAATACCCAGAAGTGGAATTACTGAGTTATAAGGTATTTCTGCTTTTAATTTTTTGAGGAATGCCCACTGTAGCTGCACCAATTTGCAGTCCCACCATAATGCACAAGTGTTTCCTTTTCTCCACATCCTCTGCATCATTCGTTGTTTGTTGATTTATTGATGACAGCCATTCTGAAAGGAGTGAGGTGATATTTCATTGTTGTTTTTCTTTGCAATTCTATGATGATTAGTGATGTTGAACATCTTTTCATATGTCTACTGACCATCTATATATCCTCTTTAAGAAATGTCTGTTCAGATCCACTCCTCATTTTTTAATTGGATTACTTGGGTTTTTTGTTTTTGTTTTTGGTGTGGAGTAGTATGAGGGTTTTGTTTTTAATTTTGAATATTAATCCCTTATCAGATGTATCATTGGCAAATATCTTCTCCCATGCAGTAAGATATTTTTTTCATTTTGTTAATGGTTTTCTTTCCTGTGAAAAAACTTTTTAGCTTGATGTAGTCCTATTTGTTCATTGTGTCTTTTGTTTCTCTCTCCTGAGGGGTTATATCAGTAAAAATATTACTAAAGGTAATATCTGAGAATTTACTTGCTATATATTCTTCAAGGAGTTTTATGGTTTGGGGTTTATATTAGGTTGGTACAAAAGTAATTGTAGTTTAAACATTAAAAATAATTGCAAAAGAAGCAATTACTTTTGCATCAACCTAATATTTAATTCTTTAAACCATTTTGAATTTATTCTTGTATATGGCATAAGAAAGCAATCCAGTTTCATTATTTCATCTACTTGTCCAGTTTTTCCAGCACCATTTATCAAACAGACTGTCTTTACTCCAGTGTAAGTCCTTGCTTCCTTTATCATAGATTAAATCACCATATAGGGATAGATTTATTTCTAGGCTCTGTAGTATGTTCCATTGATCTATGTATCTGTATTTTTTTGCCAATACTATGCTGTTTTGATAACTCTGGCCTTGTAGTATACCTTGATATCAGGGAGTGTGATACCTCCAGTTTTGTTCTTTTTTCTCAAGATTGTTGTTGATATTTGGGGTCTTTTATGGTTCCATATAAATTTCAGGATTATTTGTTCTAGTTCTGGGGAAAATGCCATTGGTATTTTGATAGGGATTGCATTGAATCTATACATTGCTTTAGGTAGTCTAGACATTTTAACTACCTTCATCCTTCTCTGATGATTAGTGATGGTATATGTGGCTATGGTATATGTTTCCATTTATTTCTACTTTTTTAAATATCTCTCTTCAATGTCTTATAATTTTCTGAATATAGGTCTTTTACTTTCTTGTTTAAATTTATTCCTAAGTATTGTATTTTTTGGTGCAATTGTAAATGGGATTGTTTTCTTAATTTCTCTTTCTGATAGTTCATTATTGGTGTATACAAATGCAACTGATTTCTGAATAATAATTTTGTATCCTGATACTTTATGAATATATTTGTCAGTACTAATACTTTTTTTGGTGGAATCTTTAGGGTTCTCTAAATACAGTATAATGTAATCTGCAAATAATGACAATTTTACTTACTCCTTTCCAATTTAGATGTCTTTTATTTCTTATTTATTTATTTATTTATTTTTGTCTGATTGCTGTGTCTCAAACTTACAGAACAATGTTGAATAAAAGTGGTGAAAGTGGGCATCCTTATATTGTTTTTATCTTAAATGGAATATTTTATCTTTTCCTGAATAATTATGATATTGACTGTAGGTTTGTCACCTGTGGCTTTTATTATCTTGAGATATGTTCCCTTTGTTCCCATTTTGTTGAGAGTTTTTGTCATAAAGGGATGCTGGATTTTGTCAAGTGCTTTTTCTGCATCTATTCATAAGACCATGTGATGTTTACTTTAATGTGTTTATGTGGTGTATCACATTAATTGATTTGCAGATATTAAACCAACCTTGCATACCAGGAATAGATCTCACTTGATCATGGTGTATTAGCTTTTCAATGTAGTGCTGAACTCTGTATGCTAACATTTTGTTGAGGATTTTTGCATCTATGTTCATTAGGGATATCAGCCTATAGTTTTATTTTTTTTATAATGTCTTTGTATGGCTTTTAGAATCATGGTAATGTTGGTCTCCTAAAATGAGCTTGGAAGACTTCCCTCCTCTTGAATTTTTCAGAAGAGTTTGGGGAAAATAGGTGTTATTTTTTTTTTTTTTTTTTTTTTTTAATATTTGGTAAAATTCACCTGTGAAGCCATCAGGCCCAGGACTTTGTTGGGAGCTTTTTGATAACTGATTTGATTTTGTTAGTTGTAATTGGTCTGTACAGATTTTCTGTATCATCTTGATTAAGCCTTGGAAGATGATATGCTGCTAGGGATTTCTGTAATTCTTCCACATTGTCCAATTTGTTGGTGGATAGATGTTGATAGTATTTTCTTAAAATTTTTGGTATTTATATGGTGTCTGTTATCACTTATCTTTCATTTCTGATTTTATTCATTTGGGTCCTCTCTCATTTTTTCTTGATCAGTCTGGGTAAAAGTTTGGCAACTTTTTATCTTTCAAAAAACAGCTTTTGTTTTCATTGATCTTTTGTATTGTTTTTTTTAAACTATTTTGTATATTTCAGCTCTGATTTTTATTATTATTTTTTTCTTTGTACTCACTTTGGGCTTTGCTTGCTGTTCTTTCTCCAGATTCCTTAAGTGTAAAGTTAGATTGCTTATTTGAGATTTTTCTTGTTTCTTTAGGTAGGATTGCACTGCTGTGAATTTCCCCCTTAGAACTGCTTTCACTATGTCCCATAGACTTTGGGTTATTGTGTTTTCATTTTAGTTTGTCTCAAGGTATCTTTATGTCATTGTTGACCTATTCATTATTTAGTAGCATGTTATTTAGCTTCCACGTATGTATGTGTTTTTCAGTTTCTTTTTCTTGTAATTGATTTCTAGTTTCATGCCATTATGATCAGAGAAGAGTTTGATGTGATTTCAATCTTCTTAAATTTATTGAGACTTCTTTTGTGGCCTAACATGTGTTCTACTTTGGAAAATGTTCAATGTGCACTTGAAAAGAAGGTGTATTCTGCTGCTTTGATTTAAATGCTGTAAAATATCAGTGAAATCCATCTGGCCTAGTATGTCATTTAAGACCACTGTTTATGTATTGATTTTATTCATGGAAGATCTGTCCATTGGTGTCAGTGAAGTGTTATAGTCCCCTACTATGATTGTATTACTATGTTGCATGCACAAATGTGTACTAGGGCTATATCTTCTTGTTAGATTGATTCCTTTATTATTATGTAATATTTTGTTTTGTCTTTTATTATAATCTTTGTTTAAATGGTTAGTTTGTCTGATGTAAGTTTTTATTCTCCAGGCTTTTTCTCATTTCCATTTGTATTAAATATCTTTTTCTATCCCTTTACGTTCAGTCTGTGTATGTCTCTCAATCTGAAGTGGATCTCTTGTAGACAGCAAATGCATGAGTCTTATTTTCTTATCCATTCATCTACCCTATGTCTTTTGATTGGAGCATTTAATCCATTTACAGTTACAGTGATTATTGATAGGTGCATAGTCAACTCCATTTTATTATTCATATATTTGATCTTCATTTGTTTGGGTTTTTTTTACCCCTTTCTTCTGCTTAAATGAATCCTTTTAACATTTCTTGTAAAACTCCCTTGGTGGGAATGAATTCCTTTAGCTTTTTCTTATCTGGGGATCTCTTTATCTCTCCTTCAATTTTAAATGATAGCTTTGCTGTGTACAGTAGTCTAGGTTGTAAGCCCTTGTTTGTCATCACTTTAAATATTTCTTTCCACTCCCTTCTGGCCTGCAAAATTTCTGTTGAGAAATCAGCTGCTAGTCTTATTGGAGCTCTGTTGTATATAACTAGTTGTCTTTCTTTTGCTATTTTTAGGATTCACTGTTTCTCTTTGACATTTGCCATTTTATTTATGATGTGTCTTGGTGTGGGCCTGTTTGGTTTCATCTTGTTTAGTGCACTGCATTTCCTGGGCTTACATGTCTATTTCTTTTGCCAGGTTAGGGAAGTTTTCAGTTATTTTTTCTTCAAATAGGTTCTTGATCCTTTGCTCCCACTCTTTTCTTTCTGGTACGCCTATGATGGGATTGCTGTTACAGTTGATGTTTTCCAAAAGTTCTTTAAACTATCTTTTTAAAATTTTCTTCATTTCCATTATTATTTTCTGTATTTCTGACTGGTTATTTTTATTGTTTATATGTCCATCTCTATGCTTACTATCTCTTCATTGAAATTTTCACCAAGTTCCTAAACATTCTTACAACCAGTGTTTTAAACTCTGTCTCTAGTAGTTTGGTTGACTCCATTTTGTTTACTTATATTTCTGGAGGTCCCTCCCACCCTTTTTTTGAGACATGTTTCTTTCTTTCCTCATCTGACTATCTCCCTGTTTTTGATTCTATGTATTAGGTAGATCTTCTCTTTCTCAGTCTTTGCTTGGTGGCCTGATGTATTATGAGACCTGTGTGGTCCAATGGCACAATCTCCTAATCTCCTGTGCATGTGTTCCAAGAGTGTCCCTTGTCTGTTCTGTGTATTGTTTTATTACAGTTGAGCCTAGTTGCTTTTAATGCATGAGGGGGTGTGATTGACTCCCAGATTGACTGACTGTGAGGGTTTGATTCACCCACAGTCTATGAGCTGCTGTGTAGGGGCTGACCCCTCTGAGTGGGATTCACCCCTGTGGGCTCTTGTGCCTGTGAAGCCTACCCTTTGGGTGTGCCACTTATGGGACTAACCAGGAAATGCTCTGGTATGGTCTGAAGCCAGTCTGGATGTGTTGTCTCTGGTATCTCTTGGGAGGGGCTCCCATACAGGCCTATTTCAGCGTTGCCTGTGACCAGCCCTGGGTTACCTGGTAAGAGCTATGTAGCTATACGTGGTTGGTTGATGCCTGCGCTGGACCTGGAAGCATGTGGGGGTGACCTTGCTGTGAACTGAGGCTGGCTGCCTTGAGTATTGAGCCTGGAGAGCTTAGCAAAATGTGCAGTGCCCCATTGACTGTTGCCATTTGCTGGCTGCCCATAAATCTCATCCATTGAAAGAGACTTCTTCAGTGCACAGGCCATGCTTGTTGACTCAATGTTGTAAGTGCCCTGACAATGCACTCCTAGTCAGGTGGGGCTGAGTTCCAGGGATTTATGGGGTGTGTGTGATGTTAATGCAATTTCAGTTCTTGCACTGGTGCCAGGCCTGCAACCACTTCACAAAAATGCCCTGAAAACACAACAGCAAGCCACTGTTTGCCTTGGGCTTGTAAATTCTCGAGAGTTGTCCAAAAGTGGCTGCGGTGCAAGATTGAATCATCACTCAGTACCAAAATTTGCCCCGGCTGCAGCAGGCCATCTTTTGCTGTAAAATGCTTCCACAGCTCATGGGGTGGGTCTTCTGCTCTGATCCATAGGTGAGAGTGTCCCCAGTGATGCAGTTCTAGTTGTGTGGGGCACGAACCCAAGGCATTACCAAGGTGGTGTGCATGCGCAGATTTTACCAGACCAATGAGGGCTCATGTTTGGCCCTTTGGGGGATGGTTCAACACAAAAAGGTTGGTGCCCTCCTGTAAACTACACATGTGCCAGGCTCCACAGAAGTACAATGGCTCTTCCCTCTAACCCTCACCCAAAGCCAGACAACTCAGTCTTTCCCTGTATATTTCTGTCATCTTTCAAGTTGTCATCCCTCCACCAGAGACCAAGTGATTATTTACAAGCCAGTGAGTCTTTGTGCTGTCCCTCTAAGAGAGCATCTGAGTTTCCAGCCACCTTTAGTCTCACTGGGATGAATAGACAGAGTCCTCACTGATTTTCACTGTCAGATGTTGTGAGAAATCCTCTTCCCAGTATAGAATCCCTGGACTGTGGAGCCTGGTGTGGGGCTGGGACCCCTTTCTCCTTTGGGGGAACACCCACAAAGGAGGTGTCCCTCCCAGTGTTCAATCACTATCTATGGGTTTAGGGTCAGCCAATTTTGCATCTCTGCCCCTCTTACCAGTCACAATGTGGCCTGTTTTTAAAATCCTTAGTTATAGGTGTTCTGTTCAGCTAGTCTTCAGATGATTCTTGAGGCTGATTGTTCTATAATTTATTTGTAATTTTGGTGTGATCCTGGGAAGCAGCAGGCACAATATTTACCTAATTGGCCATCTTGGACCTTTAGTTTATCTGTGAATTTTCTTAATCTTTCTATAAATTTTTGGATAGTAGATTTGTCTTCTACTGTTTGCTCAGATTTACATTTCCACCAACTAGGGACTCAACCTTTTATGATCAGTGACTACTCCCAGAAAAATAAGTATGTGAAAAAACGGCAGAAGCAAATAAATGAGATTTCACATTTATTTACTGCCTGAGTCAATTCAAAGGAGCATGACTAAGCTTAGAATACACGCTTAATAAATAACTCTTGATAAGTTGAGAAGTCTTTAGGTTCTTTAAGGACCTAACTGGCAAAGACAAAGGAACATACTAAAAAGAAGAAAATAATGACAACGCACATGTATGTTAATTTATGGTCATTAAGTGATAGCTATGTACATTTTTGGCATGATATTTTTGAAAATATCAGTAATTTCTTCCTGAGAGCTTTTCTTTTTTCCTTTCCCTTCTCCTCATTGAATAGCTAAATAGTTCTATGCTCATTTGTTTTAGCAGACAACAGACAGCAGAAAACATTGGAGAACAAAAAGCCTCTCATCTTTATATTTGGATTTCAAAAGTCAAGCAAAAGGCTCACAACGAAGCCAAATAATATTTTCGAGAAAGCAAAGATTACCTCAACCATCCCTCACCAGACCAGGAAATGATTTCTTAAGATGAAAGGACAAAGAAAAGACGGAGAGGTAACAAAGAGAATATAGATGTCAAATGTTACAAGAGAGAAGGCCAGGGGAAAAAAAAGACACATAGGTTTTTGGTTTTGTGGAGATAGGGAATTTAGGTCCTATTTTCAGATAAATCCTTCAGAGACAATAAGATACATAAGTAACAAATGGCTCTTAAATGTGAGTCAGCAGAAGGAGACTTAGATAATCTCACAGAGCTTTACTACACCATAGAACACCTGAGTGATATTTGTGAGCACAAGAGTACCATGGAAATAGCAGAAGAAAAAGAGTCAATGTAAAGGAGCTATGAAGATAGAGCAAGGATCATTGATGTATGCTAAGATGGAGCCATGGGTATCTCAGAAGATGTCTATATGGGTAGATGATACTGAAGATGTAATAGATCACTTCCCCATATTTTGGCACTATATACATTCTTCACCTACCCCTCTATAAATTAGATACAAGGCAAAGGAAAGAAGTATGAAATCCCCAAACTGACTACAATTAAGTTTTTAAATCCAGTTGGAATGAAGATTTTTAACTGAAATGTATTAGAAAATACAGTTTCTCCTACACATGAGTTTGTGAACAGAGATTCTTGCCTGTATACCTACAAGCAGTGTGTGTGACAGAATACAGGCTAAAAGATGTTTAAAACAAGGTTGAGCATAACATTTATTCTATAAACATTTATTAATTTGATCACTATTGCTTTGATTAGGGGCTGGTGAGGGGAACATAATGGCAAAAGCATCTGGTGGAAATTCATAGAGCTCCAACCAAAGGGTTAGAGGTTCAAGGTCAGGACAAGATAGTAGGCAAAGAGATAGGAAGGAAACTCTGGCATCGGAAAAAAATGACAATCACCTAGCTATTTAACTTTGTATTAAAATATTGGTTCTCAAACTTTACTGCAAATAAGGACCAGCTCTGCTGGGTTGTTTTTTTTTTTCCCCACAATAGATACACCAAAATTTCAGTACCAGATTTTGATTCTATGGGTATAGAGCAAGAGTTAGCATGCTTGTTCTGTAAACGTCCAGATAGCAAATGTTTTAGGATTTCCCAGGGTATGGATTTGGTCACAACTACCTAATTCTGCACTGTGATGCCAAAGCAGCCATATATTATATATAAATGAAAGTGTATGTCTGTCTTCAAATAAACTTTTATTTACAAAAACAGGTGGCAGCTTGGATTTGGCCCACAGACCACAGTTTGTGGATCTCTGTTCTCTAGCAAGGCCTAGATACCTGTAATTTTTTCTTTATAACTGATTTAAATCCACAGAAAAAGAATTGAGAAAATATTGAATCAGAACACCATTTTCCAGAAAGCTTAGGTTTGAATATAAATATGTAATCTGTGAGGAATAACACATTAATAGTTTAACAATCTTTACCAAAGTTTCATGTAGTTAAAAAAACAACAACAATAAATTGGAAAAAAAGACACATGGGTCTCATTTATGAATGGCTATATAAACACTGTACAAAACCCCCCAAATTAAATATTATCAGATAATATCCTATAGTATATTAAAAGAATAAACTATTGTAAATAAGTGCAGCTAATTCTAGGAATATGACATTTCAAATCCTTTGATCTAATAATTTAATTTATAGGAATTATACAGATACATGCACACACAGGATGAGATTAAGGTAGGAAAAGTATTTATTCATTGAAGCATTGTTTGCAATAACAACAGATGGAAAACCATTTGAAGTTGCATTCACAGGAGACTGGTTGATAACTATATGCTTTAATATGCATAGAATATCTCTGGAAGAATACATAAGAAACTAGCAAGTGGTTTCCTCTAGGGAGAGGAACTGGTTGACTAAGAAATAGAGCTAGAAGGGAGATATGATGTATCTACTTAGGGGCTTTAGGGTTTAATAGAACGTGAAAGTACTTCATATTCAACTGAGTAATTATTACAATTTTTAAATTATATTGCAATGATTCATTAAGAAAATGCTATTGACCTCTTATCTAAGAGTAGAGCAATAAAAATATATATAGCAGAGGAAACTGTCAAGCACACAATTTGGGAAATGGTGGCCTGAGTGCCCAGTTTCTACCAACAAAACTTCTGATTCAATTGTCCTGGGAGAAGGAAAGGAGCAGGTAATCAGTATTTTAATGCCCCCAATGTGACTCTAATATCTAGCAATGTTCAAGGGTTATTTAGTTGAAGTAAGTATGGTTTGATGGTGAAAAAAACCTAGAATCTTAATTGCATCTGAGAATGTCACGTTTCAAGAGGACATAACAAGTGTGTGCCATTTTTCAGAACAATAAAGGAGGAATCAAGAGGGAGTGAATGTCATTGACAAGTTCTTCCACTTTCCAAAGTAGTCCAATGAGAATAATTCATCATGCTGACCCCAGGCATCTTTGGAGGGAAATCGCTGCATTGTTCCCATTTCATGTACTTTTCTACTTGCACCTAAAGAAGACTGATAACAGAAAGGCCACACACACACACACACACACACACACACACACACACACACACCATAGAGATGTTCCATTTATTCCTTGATTTGCTAAGGGACTACTGGAATAAAACTTCTTACTCTGTCTTCCAACACCTTCCAGTTCATGATTGCCAGAGAGACCACAAACAGCCTCACCTACAAATTCAGACAATTAAGTTCGCGAACTTGTTCCAACAATGTTGCTAACCTTTTTTGATATCAGAGGGATTATTCATTATGAATTTGTAACAACTGGACAAACAGTTAACCAAGTTCACTATTTGGAAGTGCTGAAAAGGCTGCATGGAAAAGTTAGATGACCTGAACTTTTCACCAATAATTCATGGCTCTTGCATCATGACAATACACCAGCTCACACGGCACTGTCTGTGAGGGAGTTTTTAGCCAGTACACTAATAACTGTATTGGAACACCCTCCCTACTCACCTGATCTGGCCCCCAATGACTTCTTTCTTTACCCAAAGGTAAAGGAAATACTGAAAGGAAGACATTTTGATGACATTCAAGACATCAAGGGTAGTATGATGACAGCTCTGATAGCCATTCCAGAAAAAGAGTTGCAAAATTGCTTTGAAAGGTGGACTAAGCACTGGCATTGGTACATAGCTTCATAAGGGGAGTTCTTTGGAGGTGACTATAGTGATATTCAGCAATGAAATATGTAGCACTTTTTCTAGGATAAGTTCTCAGATTTAATTTTTTGACCTTGTATATGTGTGCTGAATAAACCCACCCATGAGCAAGCACTAAAAATTCACAATCCATCTGAGGATAATTTATGAATTAACAAAGGACAAAAATAAATTTTTCTCACTCTGAGAAATCTAGCAAATATAATAAAGGGTAAATAAGCAAAAATAACTAGTATAATAAATAATAAACATAAAATAAGAAAAAAGGACAAATACAAATATATCAGTTATCCTAACAAATGTTAGTGGATTGAACCCACTATAAAGAGACCAAAATAAACAAACAAACAAACAAAACCAAAAACACCTTGGATTAAATTAAGAAGTATTGAAAATAAAGGAATAAGCAAAAGTATATCATGCAAATATCAACAAAAAGAAAGTAAGAGTGGTGATACTGGTATCAGAAAATGAAAATCAAAGTGAAAAGTATTAAATGGCACAAAAAGGAACATTTTGTAACTGATTTATTCATTGAGTAAAGTGTCAGGATTTGTTTTGGGTACAAGGAACAAACAATGACGAAATAGAATGAAAGAACTGCTCTTATGGACCTTGCATTATAGTAGCAGAAGACAGATGTTAAATAAAAAATTTAATTATTTGGTATATTAGAATATGATAAATGCTATGGGGAGAGAAAAGGCAGGAGGTAATAGTGAGGAATATCTCAGTTGGGGTGGGAGAAGCCCTACCTGAAAATGTAACATTTGAGTTAAGACTTCAACAGCTGTAAAGATATTAAGAAGATATAACAGTCACAAATGTTTATGCACCAAACAATATAACAGTAAAAACTCTTAGAATTAGAAAAAGAAAGCAATTTAACTACACATATAGTGAAGAATGTTAATAGATGTCTATCAGAATATGATAGGTCAAGAAGGGAAAAATTAGTAAGCCTATTGGGAATGGGAGTCATTCAATCAAAATTCTGTCCCCTTCAAAGTAAGAATATACATTTTTCTCTTATGTCTAGGGAACATTTATATAAATCAATCATGTGCTTGACACAAAGGAATTTTCATAAATTCATAAAGTTTTAAAAGGCCTTATTACCTATCAATAAAACAAACATTAAAAATCAATAACAAAAGTATAACAATATTTTAGCCATCGGGAAACTGAGATATGGTTTGGTAAAAGAATGAAAATAGAAATCTTGAATTATCTAAAATTTATCTCCCCAAAAGTACTTTTACCTTGTATTAAAAGCTATGGGCAAAGTAGGATTGGATGGAAATTACCTCAACATAATATTCGGTTGGTGCAAACGTAATTGCAGTTTTTGCAATTGTTTTTAACCTTTTGAACTGCAGTAATTTTTGCACCAACCTAATAAAAGCCATATATGAAAAACTTTCAGAAAACATCATACTCAATGGTGAAACACTTTTCCTCTAAGATGAGAAATAAGGTAAGGATGCCAACTCTCAACACTTCTATTCAACACAGTACTTTCAATCCTAGCCACAGCAATTAGACTATTAGAAATTATCAGGCTATTAGACTAATTAGGTTATTATTTCTTATTAGGAAAAGAAATAAAGGCATTGAAATTGCAAAACTAGAAGTAAAATTATCTCTGTTTGCAAATGATGTGAACTTACATGTAGAAAACCTTAAAGAATACACACACACACACACACACACACACACACATACACACAAACTATTAGAACTAAGAAATAAATGAATTCAGTAAAGTAGCAGTATACAAAGTCAACACACAAAAATGTGTGTCATTTCTATACACTAACAGTGAACAATCTGAAAAGGAAATTAAGAAAACAATTCCATTTATGATAACATCAAAAAATAAAATATTTAGGAATTAATCAAGGAAGTGAAAATCTTGTATAATGAAAACTACAAAACATCGCTGAATAAAATTAAAGAAGACATAAATGGAAAGATATTCCATGTTCATGTATTGGAATGCTCAGTATTGTTAAAATTTCAATACTACCAAAAGTAATCTACAGATTCAATGTAATCCCTAGCAAAATCACACTGACTTTTTTTTTTTTTTTTTTTTTTTTTTTTTTTTTTTTTTTTTTGCAGTAGTAGAAAAATCCATCCTAAAATTTACATGGAATATCAAGGTACCTGGAATAGCCAAAGCAATCTTGGGAAAACAAACAAACAAACAAAAAACAAAGTTGGACTCAGACTTTCTGATTTCAAAACTTACTACAAAACTACAGTAATCAAAACAGTGTGGTATTGGCATAACAACAGACTTATAAACCAATGAAGTAGAATAGAAAGCCCAGAAATAAAGCCCAGTTATTTGAACAGAAATATGTATATGGTCAAATGATTTTTTTGGCAAGGGTTCTAAAGCCATTCAAGGAGGGAAACTACAGTCTTTTCAATCAATGATGCTAGGAAAACTAGATATTCAAGTGTGAAAGAATAAAGTTGGGTCTTTTCCTAACACCATATACCAAAACTACCTCAAAATGGATCAAAGGTCTAAATATAAGAGGTAAAACAATAAAACTCTTAGAATGAAACATAGGGCAAATGCTTCAGACATTGGATTTGGCAGTGATTTCTTGGATATAATACCAAAGGCACAGGCAACAAAAGCAAAAGAAGACAAATTGGATTTCATAAAAATTAAAATCTTTTGTTCATTAAAGGAAACTATCAAGAGAGTTAAAAGATAACATACATGATGGAAGACAATATTTGTAAATCATATATTTAATAAGGAATTAATACTCAGAATATAAAGAGAACTCTTAAAACTCAACAATAATAAAAAATGGGCAAAGGACTCGAATAGATATTTCTTCCCAGAAGAAATAAGAATGGCTAATAAGTACATGAAAAGATGCTCAACATCACTAATTATTAAGGAAATACAAATCATAACCACAATAAGATACCACCTCACATCCATTAGGAAGGCTACTATAAGGAAAAAAAATATAAGGAAAATAACAAGTATTTATGAGTATGTGGAGAATTTGGAACACTTGTACACTGTTGGTGGGAATGTAAAATGGTATACAAACATTGTGGAAAACAGTAATTCCTATTCCTCAAAAATTTAAAAATAGAATTACCATATGACCCAGCAAATCTACTTCTGGATATACACCCATAGAGAACTGAAGTCAAGGTTTTGAAGAGATGTTTCTACAACCATGTTCATAGCAACATTATTCATAATAGCCAAGAGGGTTAAACAACCCAAGTACCCATCAACAGATAAGTGGATAAAAAAAAATGAGGTATAAGCAAACAACACAGGATGTCACAGAAATGGCGGCATGAGAAGTGCTTCTTGAAACCTTCCCTGGAAGTTAAAACAAATTGAACAACTATAATTCAACAAAGAATTCCCTGCTCATTACATAGGAATACCTGTGAGACCCACAGCTGAAGGTGGGCAAATTGGGTGAGAGGGGGAGGAGGGAAAGGGGAAGTGCAGAGACGTGGGCCGTAGGGCCCCAGAATGCAGACTGGAACTCATTGCAGCCTTGAGAGAGGGAAGAATCCAGGCTGAAGGCACACTCCCTGTGGCCCACAGTCCTGCCTGAGGGATCAGCATATAAGATGGCTGAACCCAGTGTTCAGAGCACAGACCTCAGGTGAGAACTGTGGTTTAAACACTGATTGCCAGGCAGAAAACAGAAAACAAAGACACAGAGCCTGGCTGCCTTCTCCCCACCCTCCCAGACTTTTCCCTACTCCCACGCTCCCAGGTTCCAGAAGAAACAGTCTGAGCTGGTTGGAGCCAGAAACGCACCAGCCACCTCTCACAGCCCATCCCACCCCCACCTTTCTGGGTGGATCCCTATGGGGCAACCAGGGCTGCTGAGACAAACAAGCTCAGCATCGAGCTACAGGGGCAGCATTGGATTTCAGAAGCTCAGAACTCTATCTCCCTCCACGTCCTCCCATGGAAGTGGTGCCCTGAGACCCAGGCAATGTGTTCACAGAGAAGTCCACCTTCCTGTGGCTGGCTATGGTGTTCTCAGAACATTTTTGTGGGCCAGAGCAGAAACTGCACTGACTTTGTAGAAACCAATGACCACACCTCATAGCATCCTGGAAGCCTGTGCCGACCAACTACAGCTGCATTGCCAGAGGCACTCTGGGTGCTTGGTGGCTGGCTTTATCTCCACAAGCCATGAAGAAGGTTTTTTACAGCAGTGGACAACCCACAACAGACTGGGGAGATTGCTGTGGGGCATTAAGCCAAGACCTGTGTTGCAGCATAGACAGGTAGTGGCTGGACTTAACGTTTCTCTCTCTCTCTCTCTCTCTCTCTCTCTCTCTCTCTCTCCTTCTCTTTCTTTCTCTTTTTTCTTTTTCTGCTTTTTTCTGTTTTGTTATTGTTGTTGTTATCTTTTGTTTGTTTGGTTTGGTTTGGTTTTGGTTTTTTGGTGTCTTTTAGTGTTTTTCTGCATTTTTATGTGTTTCTTTTGTTTTCTGTGTTTTGTTTTGCTTTTTTATGTTTTTGTTTGTTTTGATTGTTGTTTGTTTTGTGTGTGTGTGTATGTGTTGTTGTTGGTTTGTTTTGTTTTTCAGCGTGGTCAAGGACCCAGAACTGGTCCAGGAGCCAAGACTACACTGAATTTGTAGAAACCACTGACCACACCCTGTAGCCCCCCGTAATCCCACTCTGGCCACTTACAGCTGCATTGTCAGGGGCACTCTGGGCACCTGGATACTGGTCCTGCCCCCACAAACCAGAGAGTAGGTTTGTTACAGCAGCAGACAATCTGCAATGGCCTGGAGAGATTTGATGGTGAACAGTGACCCCAAAACTGTACTGCAACCACTCAGGAGCAGGTCTTGGGAATCTGAGAGCCTGAGGTGGAGGCTGGCTGTAGTGTCCTCGGGGAGCTGTACAAGGTCATCACAGGCCAGGTACAGGTGTAAAATCTCAATCTGCATTAACTTTGTAAAAAACACTGATCACGTCTCACGAGTCACTTGAACTCCACCCTGTCCAACTAATGCTGCATCACCAAGAGCACTTTCAGCACCAGGTCAACCAGCCAGACACATGTTCCTAATGAGACTCTTTCAACAGCTAGGTCTTACAGGAGCTGACAGATGGCAACAGGCCTAGGGGACCCTAGACCTTTAGCTATGCTGCCTCAGGCCCAAAATTGGTGTCAGCCAGCAAGGCAACCCCCACAATTGGTGTCAGCCGCAAGGCCTCCATGTCCACCACGGATATCAGCTAACCACATACAGCTTTGAGACACTTACCTGGTAGCCACCAGCTGGTGACAGGCAGGGCTGAAATTGGCAAGCACAAGAGTCCTTCCCAAGAGACACCAGAAAAAACACAACCAGAGGCCCCCTTCAGACCACACCAGAGTACTGCCTGGTTAGACCCACAAGTGGCACACCCATATTGGGTTCTCAACAGGCACAAAAGTCCACAGGGGTGAAGCCTCCTCTGAGGGGTCAGCCCTCACACAGCATCTTGCACACTATGGGCATAGCCAATCCTCATAGCTAGTGAGCATGGGAGGCAGTCCCACCCACTGACAAGCCAAAAAGCAATCAAGTCTTAGCCACAACAGGAGAACACAGACAACACAAGGGACACCTCTGGAACACATGCATAGGAGATTAGGGAGACTGCAAGTTGATTCCAAAGGATAGGTAATACAGAAGACCACCAAGCAAGACTGAGAGACCATAGGTGATCTACCTAATACATAGAAGCAAACACAGAGTGACAGCCAGAATGAGGAAACAAAGAAACACGTCTCAAATAAAAGAACAGAAGAAATCTCCAGAAATGGAACTAAATGAAATGGTGGAGGCAACCACACTACAAGAGACAGAGTGTAAAACACTGATTATAAGAATGCTTAAGGAACTCAGTGAGAATTTCAACAAAGAAATAGGAAGCATAAAGAAGGGTATAGAAACCATGAAAAATAACCAGTCAGAAATAAAGAATACAATAACTGAAATGAAGAATACACTAAAAGGAATCACCAGCAGACTAGATGAAGCAGAGGATCAAATCAGCAATTTAGAAGACAAGGTAGCAGAATTCACCCACTTAGAACAAAAAAAATAAATAAATAAAGTAAAATAAAATAAAAGTAAAAAACAAAATAATGAAAATAGTTTAAGAGACTTGTGGGACAACATCAAGTGCAACATTTGCATCATACGAAAACTAGAAAGAGAAGAGAAGTACCAAGGGATTGAGAAGATATTTGAAGTAATAATGAGTGCAAACTTCCTTAACCTGGTGAAGGAAAATCACATACAAGCCCAGGAAAAACAGAGAGTCCCAAACAAGATGAACCCAAACCAGCCCACACCAAGACACATCATCATTAAAATGGCAAAGGTTAAAAACAAAGAGAGAATACTAAAAGCAGCAAAAGAAAGATAGTGAGTTACTTCAAGGGTGCTCCCATAAGACTATCAGCTTACTTTTCTACGGAAACTTTGCAGGCCAGAAAGGAGTGGCAGGAAATATTCAAAGTGATGAAAAACAAAGGCCTACAACCTAGATTGATCTACCCAAACAGGCTATCATTTAAAATTGAAGGATAGATTAGGAGCTTCCCAGAAAAAAAATAAGGTAAAAAAATTCATTACCACCAAGCCAGTATTGCACAAATGTTAAAAGGGCTTCTTTAAGCACAAGAGAGACGAAAACAAATTAACAAAGACCAGAAATATAAATAACTAACTGGCAATAACTACAAACTAATCAATAATCACTGTAAATGTAAATGGATTAAATATTCCAATCAAAAGACATAGGGTAGCTGAGTGGATAGAAACAAGACCCATGCATATGCTGTTTATAAGAAATCCACCTCAGATCAAAAGATATACACAGGCTGAAAGTAAAGGGATGGAATAAGATATTTCACACAAATGGAAATGAGAAAAAATGGAGTAGCAATACTTATATCAGACAAAATACACTTTGAAATGAAGATTATAATAAAAGACAAAGGACACTCCATAATAAAGGGATTGATCCAACAAGAGGACATAACCCTAGTAAACATCAATGCACCCAACATAGGAGCACCTGAATATATAAAACAGATATTAACTGACATAAAGACAGATCAACAGAAACAAAATCATGGTAGGGGATTTCAACACCCAACTGACACCAATGGACAGATCTTCCAGACAAAAAAAAAATCAATATGGAAACGGTGGTCTTAAATGGCACATTAGACCAATTGGATTTAATCGATATTTTTAGAGCATTTCACCCCAAAGAAGCAGAATATAGATTCTTCTCAAGACACTTGGAACATTTTCAAAATTGTACCACATGCTAAGCTACAAAAACAAGTCTCGGTAAATTTAAGAAGATTGAAATCATATCAAGCATCTTCTCAGACTACAGTGCTATGAAACAAGAAATTAATTACAAGAAGAAAACTGGAAAACACACAAACACATGGAGGCTGAATAACATGCTACTAAATAATGAATGGGTCAACAATGTTCAAGGAAGAAATCAAAAAATGAAACCTTCAGAAAAATGAAACTAAAAAGACATTGACCCAAAATCTATAGGATGTAGTGAAAGCACTCCTAGGAGGGAAATTCATAGCAATGCAGGTTTACCTAAAGAAACAAGAAATATGTCAAATCAACAGTCTATCTTTAGGAGACGTCATCAAAATGGCAGTGTGAGGTGAGCCTCTGGAAATCTCCCCTGGAATTTACAACACATTTACAACCTATAACTCCACAAAGGACTCCCTGCACAGCACACAGGCAAAATGAGGAGTCTCACTACTGAATTCATCTAAAGGTGGGCAAATTGCGTGAGCACAGAAGGGGAGAAGGGAGAAGTGCGGAGACGGAGTTGCACGGGCGCAGGACACAGACCTAGCTCACAGATCCGAGCTTGCTGCATCCCGGAACGGCCACCGCTGAGGGAGAGGGAAGAACTGGGACTGCTAGGGCTCCGTTTATGGCTCACAGGTCTGAGGGGACAGCATATAACACGGCTGAACCCAACGCTCACGGCAGAGACCTCGGAGCAAAGACTGAGGACAGAAGGCTGAAAACCATGGTTTTAGGGCTCACTCCTGCAGACAACAGAAGCCACAGGCAATGAGACTAGCCGCCCCCTCCCTACCCTCCCAGAAGTCGCCCCTCCCCCACCTGCCCAGTGCTAGAAGAGGAACAGTAGCAGTGTCAGATCAAAAGAACACAATATTAGCAATTCTGAGAACTGTGGTCTGCAGACACAGATTTGCAGCCCAACTACTTCCGACAAACAGGAGGGAGCCCTGGAAGCAGGACTGGCTATAGTGGTAGTCACCGCCATTGCTCTGGGCCAATTCTCACAACTCACCCCGCCCCTGTCCACACCCAACTAATTGGATCATTGCAGGAATAAACAGAACTGCTGAAACACACGGGCTCTGAATCTGTTGCAGGAAGAGCTTTGGAATTCAAAGCTCTCCGCATACCCACAGGGACTCAGTGCCCTATGACCTAGGTGAACTGTTCAAAGAGGACAAGCCCGCCTTCCAGGGAATACCCCCATTGTGTGAGAAGCTGGAATAGTGCAGAGAAAACATAACACTACAGTGTGAGAGAGAAAAAAAGGCTGCAGTCAGAGTGAAAATAAAACATTCTACCGACACGTACTAGAAACCAAAAGAAAGACCTCTTCCTATCAACCTGTTGCAGAACCCACTCCTGTTGATGTCTAGAAAGAGAAATAATAAATCATTAATTGCCATGAATAACCAAGGCAACAGGACAGCTCAGAAATAAAGTGAAAAGTCTCCAGAAAATGAACTCAAAGATATGGAAATATGTGACTTAAATGACAGGGAATTCAAGATTGCAGTTCTGAAAAACTCAATGAGATACAAGAAAATATAGAAAGGCAGTTCAATGAACTCAGAAACACAATCAAAGTACAACATGAACATTTTACCAAAGAGATTGAAATTTTAAAAAACAACCATATATAATTTCTGGAGATTAAGAACTCAATAGAAGAAATGAAGAAAGAAATAGCCAGCTTAGGTAGTAGAGTTGACCAGACGAAAGAAAGAATCAGTGACATGGAAGGTAGAAAGCTGGAAATTACACGAATGGAAGAAGAAAGAGAATTGAGACTTAAAAGAAATGAAAGACCTCTACAAGAACTTTCTGACTGCATCAGAAAGAGCAATATAGGAATAATGGGCACACCAGAAGGAGAAGAGAGAAGGGAACAGAGAGTATATTGAAACAAATAGTCGATGAGAACTTCCCAAACTTGTGGAAACAACTAGATCCTCAAATCCAAGAAGCAAATAGAACACCTAATTACCTCAATCCCAACAGGCCTTCTCCAAGGCACATTGTATTGAAGCTCTCAAAAATCAATGACAAAGAAAGAATCCTCAAGGCAGCCAAGGAAAGAAGATGGTAACCTACAAAGGAAAGCCCATTAGATTATCATCAGATTACTCTGCAGAAACACTACAAGCCAGGAGGGTGTAGAACCACATATTGAAACTATTGAAAGAGAGAAATCATAAGCCAAGAATACCCAGCAAAGATATCCTTTAGATCTGAAGAAGGATTAAAGACCTTTCCAGATATACAGAAGCTGAGGGAATTTTCTAATACATGACCTGCACTACAAGAAATACTAAAGAAGGCTATTCGACCACCATCATGAGGAACAATTTGTGGCAACCAAAACATAAACAGGGGGAGAGTAAAGGCCTGAACTGGAATATGGGAATGGAGAAAGTTGGCATCCTGAAGAAAATGGAATACTGTAAATCTCAAACTTTCTTTTACATAAACTTAAGGGTATCCACTCAAAAAAAATCCAGAACTGAAATATATACTGTAATAAACGAAGAAACAAAGGGAAACATCATAAAATACCACCATACAGAAATAATAGACAACAACAAAAAGGCAAAGAAACAATGGAGACACAGTCTAACCAGGAAACTAAAGATAGAATGTTAGGAAATCCTCCCATATCAATAATCACACTAAATGTAAATGGACAGAACTCACCAATAAAAAGGCACAGAGTAGCAGATTGGATCAAAAAACTAAACCCAACCATATGCTGTCCCCAAGAGACATATCTCAGCTACAAGGACAAGCATAGACTCAAAGTGAAAAGGTGGAAATTGACATTGACACCACAAGCAAATGGTATCCAGAGAAAATCAGGTGTAGCTATACTGACATCAAATGAAACTGACTTCAGGGTGAAAAAGGTAACAAGAGACAAAGATGGACATATCATAACGGTAAAGGGGACTATACAGCAAGAAGACAAAACAGTTATCAATATTTATGCCCCCAATCAGGAGCACCGAAATATACTAAGCAACTGCGAACAGAACTAAATAGATAAATTGACCAAAACACAATTATACTCTTTGCAGATGACATGATGCTATATATATAGAAAACCCTACAGACTCCACCAAAAGCTACTAGAAACTATCAACGAATACAATAAAGTTGCTGGCTACAAAATCAACCTACAAAAGTCCATTGCATTCTTACATACTAACAAGGAAATCTCAGAAAAAGAAATACGAAAAACAATTCCTTTTGCAATTGCAGTAAAAAGAATAAAATACCTAGGAATAAACTTAACCAAGGATGTGAAAGACTTATATGCATGAAACTACAAGACATCTTTAATGGAAATTGAAAAAGACACAAGGAAGTGGAGAGACATTCCGTGCTCATGGATTGGAAGAATTAACATAGTTAAAATTGCCATATTACCCGAAGCACTATACAGATTTAATTCAATCCCCATGAAAATCCCAAAGACATTTTTTAAAGAAATAGAACAAAACAATCATCAGATTTGTTTGGAACCACAAAATACCCCGAATAGACAAGCAATCTTAAGAAAAAAGAACAATGCTGGAGGTATCACACTCCCTGAATTTAGCTTGTACTACAGGGCTACAATAGTCAAAACAGCATGGTATTGGCAGAAAAACAGACATGTAGACCAATGTAATAGAATTGAGAACTCAGAAATAAAACCACATAAATATGGACAAATGATGTTTGACAAAGAAGCAAAAAATATACAATGGAGAAAGGACAGCCTCTTCAATAAATGGTCCTGGCAAAATTGGAAAGCTACGTGCAAAAAAATAAACCTGGACTGCTATCTGTCACCATGTACCAAAATGAATTCAAAATGGATCAAAGACTTAAGCATAAGATCTGAAACAATAAACTGCATAGAAGGAAACATAGGTACTAAACTTATGGATCTTGGGTTCAAAGACCATTTTATGAATTTGACTCCAAAGGCAAGGGAAATAAGAGCTAAAATAAATGAATGTGACTATATCAAACTTAAAAGCTTCTGCACAGCAAAAGAAACCATTGACAAAATACAGAGACAACCAACTGAATGGGAGAAGATTTTTGCAAACAGTTCCTTTGATAAGGGGCTAATATCCAAAATATACAAGGAACTCATGAAACTCAACAACAGAAAAACAAACAACCCAATTGATAAATGGGCAGAGCACCTGAAGAGACAGTTCTCCAAAGAGGACATATAAATGGCAAATAGACATATGAAAAAATGCTCAACACCACTAATCATCAGAGAAATGCAAATAAAAACCACAGTGAGATATCACCTCAACCCAGTTAGAATGGCTATCATCAACAAGACAAACAGTAACAAGTGTTGGAGAGGCTGTGGAGAAAAAAGGAACCCTCATACACTGCTGGTGGGAATGCAGACTGGTGCAGTTGCTATGGAAGGCAGTGTGGAGGTTCCTCAAAAAATTAAGAATAGAATTACCATATGACCCAGCAATCCCTCTCCTGGGGATCTACCCCCAAAACATCTGAAAACATTTATCAATAAAGGCACGTGTGCTCCAATGTTCATTGCAGCTTTGGTTACGGTGGCCAAGACATGGAAACAACCAAAACTGTCCTTCAATGGATGAATGGATAAAGAAGTTGTGGTATATATACACAATGGAATACTATTCGGCGGTAAGAAAAGATGAAATAAGACTATTTGTGACAACATGGATGGACCTTGAGATTATAATGCTAAGCGAAATAAGTCAGAAAGAAAAAGCAGAGAGCCATATGATTTCACTGATATGTGATATATAAACCAAAAACAACAAAAGAACAAGACAAACAAATGAGAAACAAAAACTCATAGACACAGACTATAGTTTAGTGGTTACCGGAGTGTAAGGGTGGACGGATGTGGTAGATGAGGGTAAAGGGGTTCAAATATATGGTGATGGAAGGAGAACTGGCTCTGGGTGGTGAACACACAATGGGATATATAGATGATGTAATACAGAATTGTACACCTGTAATCTATGTAACTTTACTAACAATTGTCACCCCAATAAACTTTAATTAAAACAACAACAACAACAACCAAGGAGTCTATCTTTACACCTAAGGGAACTGGAAAAAGAACAGGAAAGTAAGCCCAAAGTGAGTACAAAGAAGGAAATATTTAAGATCAAAGTGGAAATAATCTAAATAGAGACAAAAAAAAAATCAATGAAACCAAGAGATGGTTTCATGAAAAGATAAACAAAATCAATAAACCTTTAGCCAGAATCATCAACGAACAGAGAGAAAGGATCCAAATTAATAAATTAATAAAATTAGAAATGAAACAGTAAAGTGACAAGAGACATCACAGAAATACAAAAATACATATATATATAGGAATATATTATGAGTAACTATACAACAACAAATTAGACAATATGGAAGAAATTGTTAAATTCTTAGAAGCACACAATTTCCCAAAGCTGAATACAGAAGAAACAGGAAATCTGAACATACCAATTACTACCAACAAAATTCAATCAGTAATCAACAGGCTCCCAACAAACAAAAGTCCTGGACTAGATGGCTTCACAGGTGAATTTTACTAAACATTCAAAAAGAATCACCTCTTCTCAAACTATTCCAAAAAGTCCAGAAGATGGGAAGGCTCCGAAGCTCATTTTATGAGGCCAATATTACCCTGATCCCAAAACCAGACAAAGACATTACAAAAAAAAGAAAACTATAGGCTGATATCTTAATGAACATAGATGCAAAACTCCTCAACAATATATTAGCAAACCAAGTTCAGCAATGTATTGAAAAAAATCATTCTCTACAGTCAAGTGGGATTCATTCCTGGTATGCAAGGTTGCTTAAATATCTGCAAATCAATGAATGTGATACATCACATTAACAAAATGAAAAATAAAAGAATATATGGTCATATCAATAGATGCAGAAAAAGGTATTTGACAAAATCCAGCAGGTATTTATGCTAAAAACTCTTACCAAAGTGGGAATCGAGGGATCATATCTCAATATAATAAAAGCCATATATGATAAACCCATAGCTAGCATCATATTGAATGGGGAAAAGCTAAAAGCATTCCTTTTAAGATCAGGTACAAGACCAGGATGCCCACTTTCATCACTTTTATTCAATAGAGTACTGGAAATTCTAGCCACAGCAATCAGACAAGAAAAAGAAATAAAAGGGATCCAAATTGGAGAGGAAGAAGTAAAATTGTCATTGTTTTCAGATGACGTGATACTGTATATAGAAAACCCCAAAGATTCTGCCAAAAAACTATTAGAACTCATACATGAATTTAGTAAAGTAGCCAAATGCATAATTAATATTCAGAAATCAGTTGCATTTGTATACACCAATAACAAACTATCAGAAAAAGAAATTAAGAAAAAATCCCATTCACAATTGCTTCAAAAACATTAAAATACTTAGGAATAAATGTAACCAAGGAAGTAAAAACCTGTGTTCTGAAAATAATAAGACATTGAAGAGAGAAATTAAAGAAGATACAAATAAATGGAAACATATACCTTGCTCATGGATAGGAAGAATTAATATAGTTAAAATGTCCATACTACCTAAGGCAATATATAGAGTCAATATAATCCCTATCAAATTACCAATGACATTTTTCACAGAACTAGAACAAATAATTCTAAAATTTATATGGAACTATAAAAGACCCTGAATAGCCATGGCAATTGTGAGCAATAAGAACAAGGTGGGAGGTATCACACTACCTGACATCAAATCGTATTATAATGCTGTAGTAATCACAACAGCATGGTATTGGCATAAAAACAGACACATAGATCAATGGAACAGAATAGAGAGCCCAGAAATAAATCCATGACTATATGGTCATTTAATCTACGACAACGGAAGCAAGAATTTACAGTGAGGTAAAGACAGTCTATTCAATAAATGGTGCTAGGAAACCTGTACAGACACATGCAAAAAACATGAAACTGGACCGCCTTGTCACGCCACATGCAAGAATAAATTCAAAATGGATTAAAGACCTAAATGTAAGACCCAAAACCATAAAAGTCCTACAAGAATATATAGGAAGTAAATTTGCAGACATTACCCTCAGTAACATTTTTACTGATGTATCCCCTCAGGCAAGGGAAGCAAAAAAAATAAATAAATAAACATGTGGGACAACATCAAACTAAAAATTTTTTTCACAGCAAAAGAAACCATCAGTCAAACAAAAAAAATACATCCTACTAAATGGGAGAAAATATTTGCCAATGATACATCTGGTAAGGGCTTACTATCTAAAATTTATTAAAAAAAAAAAAAAAAAAAAAAACACCTCATACAACTCAACCAAAAAAACAAACAACCCAATTTTAAAAAATGGGTAGAGGACACACAGAGATATTTCTCTATAGGGGACATACATATGGCCAATAGACCTATGAAAAGATGCTCAACATCATTAAGCATTAGAGAAATGCGAATAAAACCCACAATGAAATACCACCTCACTTCTGTCAAAAAAGCTATCATTAATAAATCAATAAACAACAAGTGTTGGTGAGGATGTGGAGAAAAGGGATCCCTCGTTCACTCTTGGTGGGATTGCAAATTAGTGCAGCAACTATGGAAAACAGTATGGAGTTTCCTCCAAAAATTAAAAATGGAACTACCTTATGACCAAGCAATTCCACTCCTGGGTATCTATCCAAAGAAATGAAAAATACTAATTTGAAAAAGAGATATGCACCCCTATATTTACTGCAGTGCTATTTACAATAGCCAAGATATGGAAACAACTGAAATGTCCATCAATAGACAATTGGATGAAGAAACTGTGGTACATTTATATAATGGAGTTTTATTCAGCCATAGAGAAAGAATGAAATCTTATCATTTGCAACAACATGGATGGACCTAGAGAATATTATGCTAAGTGAAATGAGTAAGACTGAGAAAGAGAAACACCATATGATCTCACTTATATGTGGAATCTAAAGAACAAAATAAACGAGCAAACAAAACAGAAATGGACTTAGAGATAATAGAGAAAAAAATGATAGTTGTTAGATGGGAGGGGATGGGGTAGGGGAGAAGGTGAAGGGATTAGAAAGTACAAATTAGTAGTCACAATATAGTTACAGGGTTATGAAATGCAATATGGGGAATATAATCAATAATGTTGTAAAGATTATGTAGTGTGCCAGATGGGTACTGGATTTATCAGAGGGATCACTTCATAAACTGTGTAGATTCCTGACCACTGTGCTATACATCTGAAGCTGAAATAGAGTAATATTGAATGCCAACTATAATTAAATATGGTCACAGGATGGAAAGTACAGCATTGGGAATAGTCAATGGTATTGTAACAGCTATATATGATGTCATAGGGATAGTAGATTGGGAGGTTATCACTTTGTGAGGGTTGTAAATGTCTAACTATTATGTTGCTTTTTACACCTGAAACAAATTTTTTTTTAATTTATTGGGGTGACAATTGTTAGTAAAATTACATAGATTTCAGGTGTACAATTCTGTATTACATCATCTATAAATCCCATTGTGTGTTCACCACCCGGAGTCAGTTCTCCTTCCATCACCATATATTTGATCCCCCTTACCCTCATCTCCCACCCCCCACCCCCTTACCCTCTGGTAACCGCTAAACTATTGTCTGTTACAATAGAATAATATTCAGGCTTAAAAAAGAAGGAAATTCAGACAGATGCTACAACATGGATGAACCCTGAGGAGATTATGCTGAGTGAAGTAAGCCAGTTACAAAGACGAATGCTGTGTCATTCCATTTTTATAAGGTATATAGAGTAGTCAAGTACATACACCCAAAGAGTGAAATGTTGATTGCCAAAGGCTGGGGGAGGGGAAAATGGAGAGTTATTCTTTAATAGATTTTCAACTTTGAAAGATGTAAAGAGTTCTGTAGATGAATGATGGTGATGATTGTCCAATGATATGAATGCACTTAATACCAATAAACTGTACACTTAAAATGGTTAAGATGGTAGATTGTATGTGTATTTTATCACAATAAAAAATAGAAGCAAAAAAATTAAAAACCATGAGATATGTACAGAAGATGAAAAACTTTCCAATTTATTTACAGGTTTTTTTTTAGACATGGAAGTCATTGAAAATTTTTTTTTAATTAAAATTTATTCGGGAGACAATGGTTAGTAAAATTCCATAGGTTTCAAGTGTACAATTCTATAATACATCGTCTATATATCAAATTGTGTGTTCACCACCCAGAGTCAGTTCTCCTTCCATCACTGTATATTTGATCCTGATTACCCTCATCTACCATTCCCACCCCTTACCCTTTGGTAACTACTAAATTATTGCCTATGTTTGAGTTTTTGTTTCTTTATTTGTTTGTCTTGTTCCTTTGTTGTTTTTAGTTTCATATATACATATCAGTGAAATCATATGGTTCTCGACTATTTTTCTGTGACTTATAAACATTATAAACTCAAAAAAGGAGAAAAAAATCATTCATCATATAAATGTAAAAAATCTAAGTAAAATAGCAAAAAATACAGGAATTTATGAAAGAGAGGAAATCTAACATCATAACTTGCATTTAAAATTTTAAAAAGATAAAATACATACAATCATGTCAAGAAATAATGATTAAAAGATATTAGGTTCTGCAACCATTCCAGATAAAACTCCAAAGAATAAAAGAATAAAGGTGATGTGGTATTTGAGAGCAAAAATATTAGAACCTAAATACCTGGATTTGAATCTCAGCTCCAGTAATATACTTCCTAGCTGGAAGTTAACTTTAAGATGTAAATGATAATAATGGTTCTTCCATGAGTTCATGTTTGTTAAGACACTTAGACCTGGACTTGTTCTTCAGAGAGGCAGTATGGTATAGTACCTGCCTGGATTCAGATTCAAGCTCACTACTGTGAGCTGTGTGACTTTGGGAAAGTTACTTAACCTCTGTATTTCTATGTTTTCATTGTATATAAACCTATCTCTGTAAAATAGGGATAATAATAAACATACTCTAGCAAACCTACTTCATAGAATTATTGTGAGGATTAAATTAAAGCTAAAAGCAGTTAGGTCACTGCCTGGCGCATGTTAAAAGTTATTATGACAAGATGCAGGCTTCTGGGGTTACCTCTCCATTGATTTAATCCTTCTGGTAACCTGCTCAAAAATTCCAAACACTTTAGTAGACCCACAACTATGATCTCCGCCTCTTTTGCCCAGTGAGACCACCACTCTCTGCTTGGGTTTTGCCACCCTGGGAAACATACTCGGGGAGAACACCTGGCTGAATATTTGGCTTGAATCATATACTTCCCCTCTCTCTCAATAATTGCACTCCTGCCTTTACTGCTGTCAAATGCCTATAAATAGTTGTGTTATATATTTTGTGAAGTTTTTATATTTGTTCATGGCAGCATAGTAAGCCTAATACCAGCTACTCCATTGTGGTCAGAACTGGAAGTCACGGTATTTTTTTTAATTGGTAATATACTGTGCTGTTGAGTTTGTGAGGGAAGTATGTATTCTCTAGCATTGTGGGTAGAACTATAAATAAATAACATGTTTTTAAAACTAATAATAATAAATCGCATTTATTGAGTTCATTGTGTGTCTCAAAATTTCTAAGCAATTTAATATAAGCCTATTCTCACATTTATTCTTTACAACAGCTATATGAGATAGGTATTTCTTAATTACAGATGAGGAAACTGAATAAGGCAGAGAAGATTAAATAACCTGTGTATGGCTACAAGGCTAATAAGTGGTGGAATTAAGATTTGAAACTTAACACTTTTATTCTAGAGCTCATGCTCTCAACCACTGTACTATACTACCAACCTGGAGATATTTATTACAATTAAAATGTGCATAGATTTTGACCCAGCAATCCAACTTCTGAAAATTTATCCATCAGACATGAAAGCACTTGTGTATCAAGATATATGTATAAGTTGGTTTATTGCAGCATTTGTAATACTTTAAAAAATACTGGAGCCAATCTAAATGTTCATTGATAAGAGAATGGTTGAATAAATTATAATGCATTTGTACATACTATGGAATATTATATGGCTATTAAATGACATTAATCTATACAAGGTCTGACAATTACGTTCACAAACTCATCTTAGAAAAAGTGTTAAATACCTCATTGCTGAATATCATTATGGTCACCTTCTAAGTGCTTTCCTTGGGCAGCTATGCACCAACACCAGCGCCTAGTCCACCCTTCAAAACAATTTTGGAACTTTTTTTCTGGAATGGCCATCAGAGCTGTCATTGTATTACCATTGATGTCCTGAATGTCATCAAAATGTCTTCCTTTCAATATTTCCTTTATCTTTAGGTAAAGAAAGAAGTCACTGGGGGCCAGATCAGGTGACTAGGGAGGGTGTTCCAATACAGCTATTTGTTTACTGGCTAAAAACTCCCTCACAGACAGTGCCATGTGAACTGATGCACTGTCATAATTCAAGTGCCATGAATTGTTGTTGAAGAGTTCAGGTCGTTTTCATCTAACTTTTTCATGCAGCCTTTTCAGCACTTCAAAATAGTAAACTTGGTTACTATTTGGTACAAATTCATAATGAATAATCTCTGGTATCAAAAAAGTTTAGCAACATTGTTTTGACTCTTGATTTGGATTGACGGAAAATTTTTGGTCGTGGAGAATTAGCTGACTTCTACTGTGCACTTTGTCTCATGGTTGTATTTGTACACCCATGTTTCATCACCAGTGATAACATGGCCCAAAACATCATCTTGCCTCTACAAAAGGTCTTGGCAAACTTTGACTCTCTTTTGCTTTTGTTTATTGGTGAGCTCCTTTGGGACCATTTTTGCACACACCTTTCTCATGCCAAGATTTTCAGTTAAGATTTTCTTGTTTTTCTATTGATGTTTACTTGGTCTGCTATGCTTCTCACAGTCCGCCAATGATTTTGACGAACAATTTGATAATTTTTGCAATGTTTTCATCAGTTCCACTGGCAGCCCTGACCTCTCTTCATCAGTGGCGCATTCTGTCCCATCAGAAAAACCTTTAAACCATTTGTAAACTGCCATTTTCTTCATGGCATTATCACCATAAACTTGGAGTAACATGTCCTTGATTTCACTTCCACTCTTGCCAAGTTTAACAAGAAATATAATGTTTGTTCATTGCTCTAATTCAAGCTCAGACATTCTTGTGACCACACACAAAAACACACAACAACAAAATGAATGCTATTCAGAAAGACACTGCCACACATCGACACGAACATAGATGTGAGACACTGATACAGTGCTGCCAATGTAAGTACACGGTACAAGTTCATGAACATTATTGTCAGACCTCGTACATATCCAACCCATCACCAAGTTATGTTGATTTTATAACCAAAATACATCTCTAATCTATTTTCATTGCATCCATTACCACCACTCTTGGGAAAATTACCAGTATCTCTCACTGGGATTGCTACAAAGTTCTCTAACCCAACTAGTTTGTCCATATCAACTCTAGTCCACCTTAATTCATCCTCTACCATACATTATGAAAGCAAAGAGAGTTGTCAATTTGGAAAACTTTTGCCCTAATTGCTCTTGATCAGACAGAAAACAATGCAGCATTATCATAATCACAGCCTAAATAATGCAATTGCCTTTTGTTATTAAAAGTAATTACAGCTTTAGTATCTGAAAAACATTTTGAGTCATAAATCCCCTTTCCCTAGAACAATGTATCTTGTGCCACTGAGCACAGGAAATATAACAATAAAATGCATTTTAAATTCTTGCAAAATTGATACCCTTTGGTGGTTGTGGGGGTGGGGGAAGGTGAAAGAGTTGCTTTCTAATGAGTTCCTCTAACAACCATGTCCTGTTAATTCTCCCTCCATTTTATCTATCACCTCATCAGTATTGCAATAGAAAAAAAATATTCATGCATTCTGCTCACGTTGTACAAGTTTATGGTTGAAAGACCCTAAGAACTCAAAGATCTCCTCCAATTAGCTTAGACTTCTGACCTGGTTCCTAGTACCCAGTTCTTCCAGGTACTCCCGATTAGGCCTCCAATACTCCTGCTAGTCTCAGCTCCCTCCCTAGGGTTTCCATCTGTTTGTTAGGATTCTGGTACCAATAGTCAGATCCCTCATATGTACCTGCCTGCTTGCTGAGCACTGAGAACCTAGTGTCATGTGTTGCTTTCTACCTTTCTAACACACTAACATAACAACATACACTCCAGTGCTGATTGTTGCTTGACTCCTACTTAGATGTACCACCAAGCTAAGCTCAGTCTCTGAATCCTAGAAAGTTACCTCAGTGACTGCCCTTTCTCAGTTTCCTGCCAGGTTATGGGACTCGACAGTGTTTTCCACATGGGAAGCACTCCTCATTACTCTTTGAAATGCTGGTGAGCTCTGGCAGGAGACAGGATGACAACTACCACTTCTCAAGTGACTGGATCAAGCTATATAGGGCAGTTTTGTTCAACCCTTCAGGAATCTCTGACATTCTGATGCATTCCATAAAATGTTAATGGTAGTTCAATATTTACAATACTATTTTACATTTGTATGATTTTTTTTTTTTACTTCTTCCAACAATTTTCACATTGTCGTTGTTATTTGCACCTGTGCTGGACCTCATAGGCCTCTTAAAAGATCAGTAGAGTAGGTATTAAGTGAATTATAAACCTCTTAATGGCAAGGACTGACTCTAATATTATTTGAATCCTCCCTAGTTTCCAGTAGGGTGATTTTATACAAAGTAAGTTCTCAATATATAACTATCAATTTTATATTTTCCCCATTTTATAGATTCAGAAAGTAAGGCTCAGAGATATTAAACAACATACATAAGGTCCCACAGCCAGATAGTTCCACTCATTATCCTAAGTCCAGTGCCTATTCCATTAGATCAATAGATGTCAAATTATGCTCCATGGAAATCTTGAGTTGTGAAGGGAGCATGTGGAGGAGGCCAAATGGAGAACACACAACTTCTCCAATCAGAGTATGTTTGCATTCATCCCTTTTATACATTGAGGTTTTGTGTCAGATTTTACATAAGTTAATTATGTTGCTACTATTTTTTTTCTTAAGTACAAGCAGTCATTTACCCATGCTAACTTATAATGTCCTTTATGGTGAAAAATATTATTCACTTGGTGGTCAGAATTGAAGTGAGAGAGAGGAGAGGAAATAGAAACCCAGTATTAGAATCAGATAGAGCAAGTAGTTTTGAACAAGACCCAGATCCTCAAAACTTTAGGCCCTTGCCAAAGCAAGAACATTGCACAACTCCAGGAGGTACCATTCACATAGACTGAAGCAGTTATGCACTCAGAATAGGGACTCCATATGCGTTGAAAATGACTCATGAAAAATGTCTCTGTATCTCTGATAGACACTCAAAGTGTACAATACAGTTTTGTTTAGACCACACATAGTTAATAAAAGCTATTGTTAAGAGTTTCAGGATGATTACTGCCACTATTTTGGCACTTAGCATGTTTTGTTGCCTTAGTTACTATTAAGCATTTAAAGCCTAGAAGGGAAAGAAAAAAAATAAGTATGAGTGGAGGCTGTATTGATATTGGTGTGTCACTCCAAAAACAAGTGCACACAACACAAATAAGCAATTCACAAAATCAGAATAGAAATAAAACATATAAAAATGTTCAATCTCACCATTAATCCATGAAAAACACAAGTAAAATCAATGTGATTTTTTTATTGGAAAATTAGCAAATATATTCTTTTTAAATGGAAACAGCCAGAACTGGTGAGATCCAGGGAAATGTACACTCTTGCACATTGCTTATAGTAGTATAAATTGCTACAACTTTTCTGGAGGAAAATTAAAAAATAAGTAGCAAAAGTCTTAATATTTTGTATATCTTTTGACTCTGCAATGTCATATTTAGGAATTTTTAGGAATATTTAGGAATTTATCCTGGAGAAAGAATCACAACTATGAACAAAAATATATATTAATAGGGCTTCACTGCAGACTAATTTGCCATAGTGAAATATTGTAATAGCTTAAATAGTCAATTATAACAGATTAAATAAGTTATTGTATATTTATATATACAGCTATTAATAATACATTATAGAACATTGAATGGTATGGAAAAATGTTTACACCTTCTGTTTTAAAAATAATTGCATTAAAAGGCTGGTTGAAAAACAGTATGTAGAGTGTGAAAATTATACACACACACACACATTACATACGCACATATGTTTGTAGTAATCATTAGGACTATTCATAAATATTTTCATCCTCTCATTCAAGGCACTTAGTATGATTGTGCTTTCCCATCCCCTTTGATGTTGGTCATGGCCATGTGACACAACTGAGCAAGTGAAATGTAAGTGGAACATTTTAGGACCAGTGTTCAATTTTCCCCATACCACTTTTCCTTCCTTGACAATTGTGCAAGTATGTACTGAAAAGAGTCTATCAGCCTGGGTCTCTAAGTGAATATGATGTGCAGAAGATCCCTACCCACATATGTTAAAAGCTTTTATTGTATGAAGCGATGGAAATTCAGGGTTGTTTGTTTATTATCACACCATAGCCTAGCCCATCGTTGCTCATACTGTGTTTGTGTGTGTGTGTGTGTGGAGAGAGAGAGAGAATAAACTTATGGGTGATTTTCATTTGTGTATTTTTATATGTGTCTTCTAAATTTTCAACAATGAATATGTGTAATTTTATATTAAAATAATTTTAACATGTGTAAAATTACCTCTTCCTTTTCTCATCTACTTTGTTCTTTCAAAGCATTCTTTATAATTTTCCTGAGCCCTCAAGAAGAATATGAGCTGTGTAACCCTAGATAAATCATGTAGTCTCCCTTGGTTTTTCCTCCTACCTCAATGGCTTCTACTTGGCAATTTCCTTTGCAGATCCCTGTTCATCTTCCCAATATTTCAATGTTCATGTTCTTTAGGACTTGATATTAAACCCTCTTCTTTCTGCCCCCTCTCTACCCATTTTCCTTAAGTGAGCTCATCCAGTCTTCTGGTTTTGGATGCCATTTATACACTGCTGGCATCTAAATATGTATCACTGGCCCAGATCTTTTCTCTGAGCTAGTTCACTATGCAATTACCAACTTGATCATTCTACTTGGATATCTCACAAACATCTCAAACTTAACATGTCTAAGCAGAACTCTTGTATCAACAATCTCACTTCTGCCAAAGCCTGTTCCTTGCCCAGACTTTCTCAATTAAAAGAGGGAAAAAGGAAGAGAAGAAGGCTAAGGAGGAGGAGGAGGTAGTAGTTATGGGGTGGAAGAGGAGAAGAGGAAGAGGAGATTGC